>NC_064920.1:656060599-656375452 GCF_023897955.1 Schistocerca gregaria
GGCTCACAGGGACGTACGAAACAATCAGAACTACCTCTCGTTTTAAAATTCAGAACACTTTACCTAAACCTTCTTAGGAGCACGTGTCTTGTTGTAGACCATTATTCGACGGAGCTGCAGAAAATGTTCAAGAACAAAAACACAAAGCTTGTTTATAAACTCAACTAACAAACTCCATCGCCATGTAAGGTGTTTAATACGACGCTTTTCTTCGACAGTGGTTCCTTTTGAACTCATTATCTATCCAGCAGCTTCCGTTTGTCTCAAGAGTTTACGTAGTACAGAGAGGTTGTAATTCGCACGTTCTTTCAATTCTGAATTGTTTCGGCCATTCTACTGTACTTGTAACCCAGAAATAATAATATTACGTCAATCGCAATGATGGTAAGGCGATAATAGATGCTACGATTCTCCAAGGAAAGCAAATAGCTAATTCAAAAGTGTCTCAAAAAAGCGAGAGGTCCGCTGAATTACGTGCTGGTTGTAGAGCATGCAAATGGGCTGGTAATCAGAGGTAACGAGACTTAATTGAGCCCTCATTCCTCGTTTGGCCCTCACTGTGAACACAGGGTTGCAATGTCTCTTAGCACGGCGTTTGTACAAAGAGGCAGGTAAATGTGCACAAACACTACGTTACTGATCAGAAGCACAGCTTTTTGACATTGACGATCCTGCTAAAACAGTGCCCACCACATAAAAACGCAAAATTGGTGATAACGATCATCCAATATACAACACAAATAACATGAGAAAGACACAATAGTATCACAAAGCACCTATGAATAGTAAATACCCTCACATGTAATCCGTCTAGGGAACACAAAGACTACAAAATACACATGGGAAGTTCTAGACTAGCTCTAATTCTAATCTAATTTGATTTGACTTTGAACTATATCACGTTCTATTCTTGTGAACAAGTCGCACCCTTGAAATTTATTTGAATTCCTTACTGTTGCACTCGAAAAGAAGGTAGCGTGAAAATCTCAAGAGGTGAAACTGAGATTTTTAATCACTTCAACTGTTATTTTATATACTGTGTTACAAAAATATTGAGAAACGATCGTTTCCACTGGTTCGTTTCCCATTCGTCACATTGTCTTCAATAGGCTCTTTTCCTATGTTAAAAATATGTTTGGCATTGTTGTTATTCTGATTGATTATAGCATATACATAACACTTACGATCAATATTCTTTCAAAATATCTATTATGTTTATGTAATTATATCTCAAAATCATTAAATATCAAGATCTCGTCAAGTGATAGAAAATTCTCTGTTATTGGCTGATGCTCTGATGCCGTCACAGGCTAACAGTAAGACGAAGCTGTACGTGTGTTAAGCAGCGTTAGCCGAAGTTACTGGGTTTTCACGCACCTTATCCGCAATGGTATTTAGGGATGGAAAACGCAATTACTACTTTTAAGTAACAACAGAAATGAATTTTGTGAACGGTTATAGTAGAAGCCTAGCGAAAGTATATGGGTTTATGCTCCACCCATTCAGAGCGGCAATATGTGCAACAACGAACATTCTTTTCCTTTCTCCCTGCAACTTCATTAAACTCCCTCAAAGCTAAATTTTAGAACCTTTGCAAATTGGTCCGTATATTATACATATTATAACTCCATCGTCGACTGCTACGATCCAAAAAACAATAAAATTTTTCTTGGAAAAGCTTGGTGCTGATTTCCCCTGTGGAAAACATTCAGTAGAAATATTGCACGTGGCCGGTGTTCGGTGGCGCAACCAATAGCGAGTCCGACTAGAGGTCCCGTCTTCGAATCCTGGAAGGGTCATATATTTTTAAAAGAGTACATGAAATACGAAAACAGTGTTAGCAAGAACTGATGTAGCAGCTGTTTAGATTGTGGTATGTATTATAGCCTATAGGTCTATAGCTTCACATTAGTCTTAGAGATGGAAAACAGAGGATAAATGGCTTTACTTTGAGAACAAACAATTCACTCTTTTGGAAAGCATTGCTAGAAGATGAGATATCATCATACGTCCACCGTACGAGACGCAGAACGATGAGATTATACGGAGAGATATAATGCGTGTATAACATACAGATGACACAAACGTATTGGCTGCGATGTTTGTGAGCGTAAACAAATGTTAGCGTTTGAAGCGGCCTTACTTCACATTTATGTAAGATGATGAAACTGCGAAAGTTTAAACACTAGGGATCCCAGCTGGACAGTACGAAGACAATAGCATTGTTTCTTATCAAGTAAAGTGTGTGGTCACATTAACTGGAAAATATCTTGTTGAACGTGATTCGTGTGACCAGCGAATGCAAATGTAAGCGTTTGTAAACAGCAAGGAAAACCAAATAATATTCTATTTCTGATCGCTGTGGTGAAGTTTTGTAATTGTGATTGTGATTTGGTTTTCACATGAGACGACTGTCGAGTCGTTTTACATTTAAGTTAAAAATGTTCTTTCGGGTTAGATTCGAAGCAGTGCTCTATGGACGTCTCATAAAATTCGACGGTCTACTGCCTTAATGACTGAACTACCGAATAAATGAGGTGTAGTTGGGTAAAACGACAGTTTTCACTAGGTATTTAATTTCGTTGAGGAGCAAAAGCACATGAAACCACCCTTGCGAACATTTGTCCTCTATACTGGTTTATCCACTTGTTTAAGCACTCCTCAAGACGGGGAAATTCGCCCTGATGTGACTTTTTTCTTACTGTGCCTGAGACACTTCCGTAGATGGTAAAACAGCGAACTCTTCTGCAACAGCCCTTTTTGAAATTCCACTGCTTCAATAACAAGTTTTTTTCCATTAATTGAAAGAGTTTCTTCTAGCACTGACGACTTTTCACAGTTCCATGAAACACGATGTGAAAGCAGATTGTAGACCAATTGGGGTATACGTTGGAGAACCAAAGAGCAGGCGGCCTGATCCTGTACAGGGAATCCTAGGAGGAGGCGTCTTCAGTTAAGAGTTTGGTGAGATGCCTTCACCACTACAACTTCAAATTACCGAAGGGAGCAAAACACATTTTTCTTCCAATCTATCGAGTATTTTGAAGCGACCAGGAGAAAGTGTCAAATTCTGAGTGATTCGAACTATCGAGAATCGACTTTATTTTATTTTGCTTCCCCGACATGCTTTGCTTCAATGAGTTAAATAAAATAATATTTTGATATTTGTAGTGCTTCTCCTGCCTCTGCCTTTCCTTTCAAATAGCCAGTTCACTGGTACAGAGTTCGATGCCAAACTTTGTCACCAAGTCCGTAATGTAACATTTTCTCATTCGCAAACTTGTTGACGCAGTAGGTATTCGCGGAAGGTTACGATATGTAGCTGTTCGGTGAAGATGGTATCAGCTCTGTAGACAATGCGTTTTGTTCTTGAGATAGAGAGCCGCAAGTAATGTGAAACAACTACTTAGCGTTGTTTTGTGAAGCTTGCAGACGTAAGTTTATTTTCGGAACGCACGCAGTGCAGAGGAGCCAAAATCAACGATTTATTAATAACTAGGAACGAAACCATACTTCACTTACGTTCACACTGGACGTCGTACGAGCACTCCATAAGCAGTCTTTATTATTCTCACCACCACCAGCGGGACTTAATATCGTAAAAGGGTTCAAATGGCTCTGAGCACTATGGGACTCAACTGCTGTGGTCATTAGTCCCCTAGAACTTAGGACTACTTAAACCAAACTAACCTAAGGACATCACACACATCCATGCCCAAGACAGGATTCGAACATGCGACCGTAGCTAATATCGTAATTCCATACTGTACAATCTCGTTAGGACAATTGGTCGGTCAAGTGCATGCCGCTTATTTGTATCCCTCGTTCCGGAATAACACGTTTTTCGTGGCGCCCTTTCATTCTGAACGTAGCCGCCAGTGACACACGTATCTAGCAAACTACATTATTACGATTCACTGCGAATTTTCGTTCTTTCTTCCTCTTTCACAGGTAAACACACTATCAAGCAGCATTAAACTAATGAGATAGGATGAACTAGTAGTCACCCATGTGTTAATCCTGTCAGCGCTCAGAGATACAGCGGTAATAGAACTGTTTTAATTATTATTCCTCCCCAGAGTTGTTCTGCCTTCCATATGGAGAATAATGAAAGTGAATTTAATCAGACAATCTAATCTGTGTTGAAATTACAGAACCGACCTGTAACTATTCCCTTTAGAAGATTTATTTATGTATAATGCAAATAAAACATAATAATAAAAAATCGGAACTACAAGTCAGAACGAAAACTGTACTGAAAAGTAATAATAAATATACAATACAACAGTTTACTCAGTTTTAGACGATTTTAGATTGGAGAAGGATAAGCGAAGGAATTGGCCACGGCATGTTATTAGGCACCGTTCTGGCAATCGAAAAAAACTTTTGGATCCCTATCAGGACGGCTGAATAGGGTAAGGAAGCTGTAACCTCTTTGTATGAATAGCTATCGTACTTCATAATACGTATTCGTGACTTAAAATCGTAACGCGGGAACGTTAGCCTAAAGTACTTAAATACTGAACTGCTCTGCCAGCTATTTTTATTTATTTTATATGGTTTCTGGCAGAGCCCATTTGACCAGATACAATTATTGCACATTTCTTTTCATTTGATAATTCACTGTTTCGCTTGGCGCAAAAAGCCGTAGATTCCGTTAAAAGTGTTAGGTAATAATAAGTACCACATCGCTTGCCAAATAATCTCTTCAAGGTTCAAAAATAAACCACCAGCGCATTACATACGTTTAAAATGGTTCTACATACGTGTATGCGTGTCTTCGCATGCACGTTTCCATGCGTTACGTACTGCCAACTGCCATTTCGTCCCACTGAGGTAATAGTTTTTTACAACCTAGGTAACAAAGCGTCAAGTTCAGATGAAAACGATGCAGTCGTTTCAGTAAGGAATGTAGATCAGTGTGTTGCGTATAAAAAATTGGAACACATTTTGTAGCTTCCACAAAGTTAGTGTGCTTTCGGAGTTCTTCGTTACCTGAACACTTACTTTCGACTGCTGCACCATCTTCTCTTCCTGGTATAGGGAAAGAAACAATAGCACTGATGTCAGGCCGCAGTGCCGCCTTGTGCTTAAATGTCGTCACCACCTTATTCACCTGCATGGCTCGAGTTCTTTGCGTAGGTGTTTTTTCTCCGAATCAGCACCATTATTAACAAAGTTCCAAGTTCCATTTCTAGTTCGCGGCGCCAAGCAGCTATGCATCTCGGAACTGGAAAGTGCGCACGTTCGCGTAGGGCGTCGTGTATTTATAACAGCCTTCACATGACTTCTTTACTTTAGTATTTGAAATATTCTGAACATTGCTGCTGCTCTCAAAAGAATGACTGCATGCGCCAAATTAATATCAGGAGGCGATTATCATGTGGATTTATTGCGTGAAGACCCATCTTCGCAGTTGCAAAACAATCGTCCCACACTGTAGTTACGAGAGTACTGGTCTGCAATAGCTTATTTGACTGTTTTCTCGAAATTGTCCAGATGGTTCAAATGGCTCTGAGACTATGGGATTTAACATCTGAGGTCATCAGTACCCTAGAACTTAGAACTACTTAAACCTAACTAACCTAGGGACATCGCACACATCCATGGCCGAGGCACGATTCGAACCTGCGACCGCAGCGGTCGCGCGGTTCCAGACTGAAGCGCCTAGAACCGCTCGCCCACAGCGGCCTTCTCTCGAAATTGTTTTAAATGATTAATTAAGTCATTTTATGCTCCTGATATGCTTTCTTCCCTCCTGAATTTCAGTATTATTTTATAAAAACGGAATTGAAATTCAAATAATTTGAAAGCCAGCTAAAACTCTATTCGAGTCATGTGATGCGTGTGACGTCAGTGGCTACCTCACTGCTTCTACTGTCAGAGTGCTAATTCACACTGATGTCTTTTTTTGGAATTTACATTTCGGAAAATGGTTTACAAATGTTGTGTAATACCACACTGTAGAAATATATTTACTTAACTCCTGAAAAGTTGTTTTTGAGTGTTCCAGGGAATAAGGTGCGTAGAATATGGTAGCAATGTACCAGAAAATAGCTGAACTAAAAATGTGTTGCACTGTGAAGTTAACATTAACTTCCCCACGACATGGCAGACGCATGGTTGACGACGTATGGAAGTTTACTGGGTCTGGCTTCGGGTCGTATACGGATAGCCAAATGGGAAGGCGACAGCTCGAGATAAGTGGGAAATCCGGGTTCGAATCCCGGTCCGGCACAAGTTTTCATTGTCATTTCATTTGTTTCCATTGTCGTCATTCCATTCTAAGGCTGGTGGTAATGCGAATTCACTTGATGTGAACGAGTACTCGGAAAAACACGAAAATCCGCCAGTAAATAGAACAACGCTGTGTATTTCAACTACGAAACGGAAATTTTTCTTCTAATTACGGTCCGATTTTTATGCGCCATTGAAGTCGACATACGCCAAACAAAGCTAAAAAACGCATTGTTTCTCCTAAATATTACGTCGTATGTCGCCTTTAATTCAACTAAGATGTAATATTCATACACGAAATGAAATTAGACGTTACCACGATTCCCGTAAGGTATAATATATCATGTTCGTAATGCAATGTGACCAGAATATGAGCTCAGAGTCAGGGGGTGAATCATTATGAAATGGATAATAGTACAAGCTCCAGGAAGAGGCACGCCAACATGGTATATTCTGAGTAACAACCGCAACTATCCTATCACCTGCGATCCCATGGAGACCACTTTGAATATCTGTTGTGACGTGGATGGGAAGCAACTCTGTATCTGGTCTGTACGATGCCGGAACTTTGCCCACAAATTTTTCTACACTTCCCTTTTACTTATGCATGGTCTCCTTCGAAATACTTTCCTCCACAACTGATACAGCGCTTCCAACACCATTCCAGTTTCGGAAAAAGTCTTGATCACGCTAAGCTCAGTCTGCGAATTTTCTTTTATTTCATCAACCGTTTCAACTCTTCGTCCTTTCAGGGGGAGGGGGGTTTCTACTTTGGAAATTTAAAAAAAATCCGCACGTACCATGCCTGGAGAGTACGGAGGATGAGGCACCACAATGATTTAGTTTTTGTGCAATAGCCAGCAACAACAGGGATGAATGTGCGGGTGCGCTATTGTGATGCAAAAACCATAAATTATCTCGCCACGTATCAGGCCGTTTCCTTCTCACATTTACTCGCGGGCGTCACAGCACGTCCCGATAGTATCATTGATTACCAGTCTCTCTGCGGCACGAACTCATGATGACTAATCTTTCAAAGTCAAAGAAAACTGTCAGCATGGCTTTGACATTTGATCTTTCCTGAAGAGCCTTTTCGTCTTGGAGAACCTTTTCCGCCCCTTTGTGAAGACTGAACATTGGCTTCAACATCATAACAGTAGCCCCAAGTCTCAACACCAGTTACGATTCTCTTAAGGAACGTTTCGTTCTCATTTGCGCAATCCAAAACCTCTTCACAGATTGCGAGGCGAAGGTCTTTCTAGTCTTGGCTAATGAGCCGTGAAACGAACCTGGTGGCAACAAGATGCATTCCAAGATGCTGTGTCAGGGTTTCATGACATGATTCAACCGAAATGTTACATTCTTCTGCAGTCTCTCGGACAGTCAGTCTTCGATTGGTGCGCACAATTTCGTTGACGTTCGCGACAAGAGCGTCGTCGGTAGACATCGAAGGGCGTCCTGGACGAGGTTCACTTTAAACTTCCGTCTGCCATTTCGAAATTCGCAAACTGTGCGACAAAACGTTCTATTCAGTACAATACTGAACAATAAGTAACATACATACAACACTGAAACTGCCGGCAATTATACATTAAACATAGGCGTGTGCAGCAATGCCAATCGCATTTCGCTCCAACACACCATTCGCGTGAAGTTACCAATGCTCCGGAATGTTTTGAACAGACCTCATACTGTGTTCCGGGAGGATGTTTTGTAGTTGCACGCACACCATCCATTTCCGGACAAATGTTCACACGATCTTTTTCCCTTCGTTTCCAGTCAGGAATTCGTCCCTGGAGTTTGTCGGTTTTATTAATGTCTACCCTTTTCATCTTCAGCCTCAGTTAACAACAAGCGGATTCATGCTTCGGCAGTGGTGACAATCACACCACTCGTCAACAATACATGCGATGTCAGTTTCCATAACAATTTGTTATGGCCAGTAGAAGGAAAGTTTTAACGGTGGAAGAAAATGTGAAAGTGATTCATGAAATCGAGAATGGACTCAAAAAGCTGACGTGTGTGCAGGATCTAGTATATCGGGAGCGTCACCGTTATGGACCTCCTTGTCCCGACATCACTAAATGTTATCCCAATTTTGCAAAATAGTATTAAGAGCTTGGCTCAAGTTTTTAAGTAACGCTATCTGTTAGCGCAACATGCAAAGGCAGCCTCAGATAGTTTTATTCATGTCACCAAGTTTATGCTGACAAGGTCATCTCACAGATGGCGTTGCATGTTGCGAATACTTTATCGATGATGCAAGCACCTTCCGGATCTAGCGTCATCATTCGAGACTTTTCCAATACTACGGGGCTGGAACTATTTAATCAGCACCACGAGGAAGAATGGGGCGCTTTCAATTAGAATACGGATCTTGTAAAACGATTGTTCTCTAATACACAATTTAATTTTTGAAATCCCAGTGTTTATAAAATGTTTGTCCTGCAAATGAGTGAACAATGTGCTAGCAACATTAAGGAATGTATTTTTGTACAACTAAATAAAAAATTGTTTCCATTTTGTGTGCCGCTGTAACACCGAACAATCTGTATACGTCATTAAAATAAATGTTATCGCATTTACCGAATACAAAAAGTAAGAGTTATGTCAGCACAAACCATACACATTTCGGAGGACATAGCGAATAACGCCAAAGACATAAAGAAACAACGACGAACATTAAACTGCATCATTAACAGCATAGCAAAGTGCAACAACAGTTTTTAAGTTTAAGATTCTGCGAAACATCTGTCACTTAACTCCCAGGAAATATAATTTGCAAGTCTCCTTCCAAATGGCCAACCTACGGTTTCCGAGAACTGGCGTTGAAAATTTCTGGAAAGACACAGGAACTTAAAATTACATTGTTTACTTGAAAATTGCGAGGAATGCCTTATAGACCAAGCCTACACTGTTGAATTGGTGCTTCGGGTGCTTTATGAACTATAGCTGATTCCAGGATTTTGCTCTGTATGTCTCACAATAGTATTTTTACGAGGGCATTACGAGCTTGTGCAACACGCCAATAAAGTCCTACAGATGGTGCAATGTTTAGCTACTGGACTAGAGCAGCACATTTACACATTCTACAATTGAAAAGCAGACGTTATATCCTGTGGATCTTCACATCAAGCTAAACATCTACAAGTGTAAAAGAGAGAACGGTCGAGTCCACAGCGTTACTGTTAGTGCAACAGCTCCTTCAGATTGCTCGGTAGGTATGTCATTTGTAACATTAACTTTTAGTTTCTTGTTAGAGCCGCTGTCTATTTTTAAGAGATTCTGAAAAAAAACAACTAAAATGCTGAAGATAAAATAAGCTCAGCGTCTTAGTTTGCTCACGGAACAAACGCAATGTGCACGCAAGATTCAGGGTATAGTAATATCAGGTGCAAGCCGACTTGAGTGAAGTCACATAAAACATATCCCTTTAAGATAACGGATAAATGCATAACGCAGACACTGAACGCAATACTTACCGCTTTTCGTGCATGCTTATTTTCGGAGTCTGTGAACATCAAGTTCTGTTTTACCAGGAAAATGCATCGGCTTGCAGCGAAATGATACGAATTAATACGGTATGTCTTTCTAGAGAGTCAGAAATCATTATGTCACCATGCAGCACAAAAAGTACAGTGTTACGTTGAGACGTCGAACGAATTCCACTATGAAACAACAGCAACATGATACAATGTTGTCAAGTTCCTGCATCAAAGGTATTATTATATCAACGGTGGGCCGCATGGCATGCTAACCGATTTCGGTCTGATGAAGATCTTCCATAGTCTATCATACGCGAAAGGCTGCTCGACTGCACTTACCTTAATCAGTGAACTGGTCGCGTTATTAAAATTATCTCTTCTGCAAAATCTTCACAAGTTGCGCAATTAGATTTTTCTTTATGGATTTGGACGAAGACAGAAATGGACAGAAAGATGCTGGATAGGCAGATGCATGGACACTACCTCCCCATAGAGGAGCGTCAAGACAGCCACGGTGAGCAACGCTACATATTCTTCTGACAGGAACGAATTTTGCTCAAGTTGGTATATCTTTTATAAATTTATTGTGAACTATAGCGAGTTTGTAACTGGAAAAATAACGGTAATGTAGTTGTAACAAAAATATTAAAGCTATTTCTTAATAAGATTTAGACTTGCCATCATTTTGGTTTCAAAAGACCATTCTTGTCGCTTTCCAGAATATTTGCTTTCTTCCTGTGGCCCCCTGTCACCAGCGTACAGAAAACATCGAGAACATGCACAAACAGCAGAATGTTTTGTTTCAAAGTTGTCGTTCTGTGTAGAATAGTTATTTATTTTAAGCTTGGTCCTATAATCGACTGTTAAATGACGTGACTACACCGATACCTTACGCAGAACCGTCTCAATGCTATTAATTTTTCTCAATTCATTGATAAGTGGTGTATACAATTCCATCTCTGCTAAGTACAGCTACGTCAGTAAATCAAACACTTGCAATGAAAACTCTGGTCTATAGCAGGGACGTGCTGTCACTGAATACAAGAGTATGATACAATTTGCAAAAAAATCTTTCTTGACACACAGAAAGGTCATTTGTGAACCGTCCTATGCTGTTGCTATCTAATACTGATAAAAACATTTTATTAACTTGTACCGTAGAACTAATCTCCTAACACGTGGCGCAGGACTATACCAAGCGCCGTGGTTATGAGGAACAACTGCAGCAGCCCAGATCCTGGTGATAAGAGGGCCCGCGATATGTATATACTTCGCTGTCGGTACATGGTCCACTTTCGTAAGCTGCAAAGAGAGACGTATTTCCAAACAATTACCCACCACCTGGCGATAATGCAGTCAGTAACTCTGAAATTTATTAAATGGATCCCAATTTCTATTACACTGTTCATACCTGTTTTGTCGCCTACTGCGAGCTACTCGTTTTCTTCTAAATTTTGACAATATTTCACTGTATCTGACAACAAGTACCTTGAACAGAACGTGTACTCATGCACGTTATAGCCTCTCAGATGCATGGAAGTTACGACACTGTGCTAGAGTTCGAGAAGAGCAGATTTTATAAATTTTCATACCTAAAAACAATTGCACGGTAAATCTTAGGATATGGTCTTGCGATGCCTTCTCAATCGTGTCACCTGTCTCTCTGTAATAAGGCCTACAAGTGGCCAAGTATTCCAATTCCAGATTTCTGAGGAATTTACGCTATTTTACAGTTTGAGTCGAAATTTAGCACACACTAGCTCGAAATATTCGTAGAGATAAGCGACTGAATAGTCCACTGGCTGAGGAACATGTTCTTGCTATCTTTAGCGGTAATATACACTCGTAAAAGGCGCACGTGCCGTCGATAATGTCATAAAGCGCACGAACTTTTCACTGTCTGTATTGTGTAGCTTACGAAATACGGCAACGATAGCTCACTTGAGTCTGTCAAAAGTGGGTAAGAACTTTTCTGTCAAAAGTAAAAACCTAGAAACAGGTACTTCTTGCTACTTTTCGTCGCATCTAATTTTTTTTAACAAAATAAACGTAACAGAATCTGAACGGGAAACTGAAAATATACACTAGTAAATGCGCTCACACCACGAAAAAAACACTATCAAGTTTTCGAAGTGTTCGCTCCGCACAGAGAAATTTTCAGATCAAACAACGCACTTGAGAAAGGTAAAGCTTAGAGAATGCTTGTACAGTATATCCTGAAGTAAAGACTTGCACTAAACTACCGCTGATGGAAGATGGATTGCAAAGACGAGGAGATCTAGCCGCGACGACCTTTAAGTGGAGATCATTCATCTTCAGTCCATAGCGCACCACACGCCACTTTGGATATACAACGTGCAAGTTATAAGAACGTGCAAGTCGAGACTCTAACTCGCTCACCAGCCTCTGGTGGACACTGATCTAACAGCCGAGCCATCCGGAGTCGCCGCACGGACCAACTTGACAGCAGTTGACTTACAGATCTACGAAACTTCGCAGAGGTTGGTCAGCGTCGCTATGGGCCTAGCAAGTGTAACGTTACGCTTACTGACGCGAGCTAATCGGCTGTCGATTATTGGTACGAAGTACGATGCATCTGTTGTACGGCTGAACGCTAGCGGGCGGGCCCGGACTCAGCATGTGTGACGTAGTAGGTCGGTCTAGGCGACCACTACAGACGCGCTCAGGTACAAATATGAGCAGCGTCGCCTGAAATGGGTAAAACCCAAAGTTGGGAATCTGGACGGCTGTTACTCGCATGGCCTTTGTGCAGGAGATGCACCGGCTATGGTGAGCATTGCGACAAATTTAAAGATGGCTTCTTACAGCTGTTTGAGAATCTATAGCAATTTACTGTCAAATTGTTAAAGCAAATCTGAATACATGTGCAATCTCGTAAATAGGAGGCGCATGCAATTAAACAACAATACTGAAATATCTAAAAACTACAGAAGTTAATATTTCACAGCAAATAAACATTTTCACAAGGAATCTCTGAAATAAATTTTAAACGCTTCACGCGATTTCAACAAACGATATCTCAGATTATTGCATTGCACTATAGCTATCATCTCTGAAAGCTACATATCTCTAATTTTACTACGCAAATGTTTGTCAGAACATTATATTCTCCACATTTACACAGGAAACGAATGCAACACGAATCCCTCATATTTTGTACTTGTCTTTTTATTTAATGAAAAGTTTACTCCTTTGGCAGTAACTATTTAAATGTTGACTGTAAGCGCTATTAAAAAAAAAAAACTGTGCTAACTTCAAAGTGGTCAATCGCATATGTTAGCTGACACCACAACTGAAAAGAGAACCAATATATGCTTCCATCAAGAAGGCATAAATAATTGTTTAAACAAAATCTAATGACAATTTGTTGTCATTTAATGTGAGCACACTTAGGAAAGAACGATGGCTTATTTGTTTATGAATAGACTATTACTTAACATTAATGTAAATGATCTCATTGTAACTGAATGTTCATGACCTTTCTTATTTAAATAATGTTATATTAGTTTAGTCCGGGAAATGGTCATGTTCAGTCAAATGATGCATTTTTTATGGGGACGACCTTCAGTCAATGGAAAAGCAGCCAGTAGCGTAAAACTACGGGAGTCAAGTGGAGACTGTGCCTTTTCGAATGACCAGCTCAAGGGAGCGATTCTGGACAGTTTTACGTTAGTGCTGGAAGACAGACTTGCCTGTGGTAATGTGAGTGATTCTGACGTCCAGATGATAAGACTCTGGGCGGTGAACAGCCGCTATAAGGCTAACTTTTGAGGACACTTTTCAGTTAGATCTTTAAGGGGTCACCTGGATGTTCTTTCTGGAAGAAGACAGATCTGCCTGTGGTACCGCGTGGTTTCTGATGGAGTTGGTGACAGATCCTGGGCAGTGAACGGCCGGTACCATACTTTACGTTCCGAAGGGAGAGGTCTGAATGTGCTCCAGCGTAGGATATTTTTTTTCCGCTTGTATTACAGAACGTGTGATAGAGTATGAAGTACTATTCTTTGTATCGCGTGTATCAATTTGTGAATCATCATGTTGAACTCTGGGCTGTTTTGCATCATGCTGAAATCTGAACTTCATTGAGCTGGTGAATACTTGGTGTATTTTGATTACGAAATGGACTTAGTTTCCGGTTATCTTTGATTACAATTTAGTTTGGGGCTTTTGCTATCATTCTCGTAACGTTGTCAGCATAACTTGAATGCATTTGATAAGGTTATTTCCTGCCTGCACTTTAACTGAATATCGTTGTCCACTTCTCATCTGAGATGTCATTTCCTTAATAAACATTACTCAAAGTAATTCTCTATCGTCTACATCAATTACAGACTTTCGAATGAAATACGTGTTATTGCAACATTCATTTAAATTTTATTTTGTATCTCTATGTATTTAACTAGCAATTCTGGCCACAGCATGGACTATTTGACCGCGGGATTACAGCAACAGGTTATTATTTGCAGCGAATCAGCTGCGGGGCATGAAAGTAGACGTGCGCGGTTCGATCCTATGACTACATTGAGCTATTCTTTTTGAAGGCAACTGTGCATAGCCCAAGTACCTAAAGTACGTGTAACCACAGATAAAGACGCAACTGGTTTTCTCGTATGAGTTGCTGTTCGGAAGATTAACTCAACAGGAAGTAACCATTACCTACCGTCGCACAAGCCATGAGGATGTCCAGAGAGGTCGACATGGGTACAGTATCGCGGTTGTTACGGGCACGGAATGTCTTGGTTCTTTAGGGAAGAATACGATGAGATTAACATTTGCGCTTATGGGCCAGACACCTAGTTAGGCATACAGTCTTAACTTGACAGTGGTATTGAACCTGTAATCGTCAAAACAATGTTTCCCCGCATTTGAAACACGAGAATGCGGGTGTCTCTCGTCTGTGAAATAAGGAGAACTTTACCCGCTGATACCTATGCACGCACACCAGACCAGACCAGAAGTAGCCTATTTTATGACTTCCGTTATACCATGAAAACACACTGCAGTCAGTCATAAGAAAGTGTTTTTTGGCCCACGACGCGCTCTAGGGTCCCCAGATGATTACTGGGTTTTAGCTCGTCTTTTTAGACTTACACGTAAAGCTGGAGAACATAAAATAACCCTTGCACTGTTTGCAGGAAGATTACGTACATGCCTTTTCTAACAATAAGGATGTCTAGCTACAGAAATATGCGTTGAGCTCAGAAAGCAAATGCCCATCAGACCCGCAAAAGATAATGGTGGCAGAAAACTGGAAGAAAACCCTAACTCTATAATTTTGCTTTTCGTTCTTATGTGACGCATTACTGTAATGTAAATGCTGATACATAATCGCAATCAAGGTTGTGGCCTTAAAAATGTTTCAAAAAGACTACATCCGAATATGCTACAGCGAGTAATAGTAATATCTCATATTTCTCGGCGTCTATACATGCACGACCGGCATTAATTCAGATATACCCACTGCACTGCATGTAAGTTTCACTATGCAACTTCTATTACAAATGTAGGCGCTACGTCCGGTATTACTTCATATGTAACTATACCGAAAAATAAAAGGAAGGAGGTCGTTTTGATAACTGCAATACGGTTAGTTTTTGAGAAGAAAAAAAAAAAAAGGAAAGCGGACAGGCAGAATCCTTGACATATATTTTTAGAAAAATTATAACAATTTAAACACAGAAGGATTACTAAAATAGTTAGACTATCAAGAAAGGATGTTGTTAGATACAGAGCTTAGCAATTATTATCCACCGAAACAAAAACCGCGCAACTTTCACGCATGGAAAAACATTGTCAGCCACTGTTACTTTCAACTTGGGTCAGGATGAAGCAAACAGTGAAAGTCTTCGGTACGGCGAAAAGTAATGTAATCTCTTAAGTATCTGCTCCATGTATGCTGGAATTACGAGTAAGCAAAATTCTACCATTTCACTCAGTACTTTAAAAATGTAATTCGTTTACGTACGATATCTAAAGGTAAATTTACGGGAGAAGTATCTCAATCATTTCATATAAAAACTGGTATTAGATAAGGGGACGGTATCACCATTACTGTTTAACTGGGTTCTAGAAAAAAAAATTAAGGATCTGGAATTTCGAGCTTAAAAAAGGTCACTAAATTGAACCAACAATTCAGGGAAAGAAAACAATGAAATTACGGTACACCGCCTGGCTTTTGCAGACTATGTAGCAATACTTTCCAAAATTCTAACAAAAGCAATTATTTAAATAAATCTTCTGAAAAACTAACAAATAGAACTGGTCTCAAAATTTCAGCTGAAGAAACAAAATTATGATAAATACGTCTACAAAAACGCAACAAAATTTATGGAAACGCAAGTAAGTAGTAAAATTAGAGCGAATACGAAAATTTAAATATATTGGAGAAACAACAGAACAGAATAGGGTAGAAAAAATTGCAATAGACATAAGAATAACAAAATGGAAAGAGTATAAGGTTCGATAAAGAATATTTACAACAAAAAATACGCATCTAGAAACAGAAAAATTAAACACTACACCACAGTGGTACGACTACTATGTTTATTTGGAGGTGAATGCCTAACGAACTATAAGCTCAACAGAATACAGATACTTGAAATACGGATCATTAGAAAAATAATGGGTGGAATACGACTATGGAAAATGAGAAGTAATGAGAAAATCTATAACATTGCACGGAAAATATCAGAACTAATAGCTACGCGATGATTTATCTTTTTCAACATCTCTACCAAATGAATGAGAAAAGGCTAAAAAAAATCCTGTATTTCTAACCTTTTCAAGAATAAAATACTAAATTTAAAAGGCTTTCCAAGCAAAAGAAATAAGAAGTAGGCAACAACACGGACAGAATGAAGGAAAACACAGCATGGGAGAATGAGGGAGTACTAGAACAGTAGGAAACAACAAAGCAAGGACAGGAATTGGAGATGTAACGTGATCCTTGTTAAGCAACAGGAAAATAAAAAATATATAGACAATTTATATAGCTGCTGCAGAAATTTGCCATTCTTAATACACTTTAAGTATATTATCTATTTCGAATAATTGCTTAAAGTTATTATTTCATCGAAACGTAACGTTTGACCGTCGACTTCTATCGATGCAGTAAAAGATATGAAAGGAAGGTTTCAATCGTAGTCTGTGATACAATATTGCGAAGGCCGAAGTCATATCTTTACTCTATTAATAATTTTAGTGCTTATCATTTGGGGGCCGGATTAGTAACACCAAAATCCTAGCACATAACGCAGGTCCTTTATGTACACTTTATGCCTGCATTCACGAAATCAGGCCTAATAAATCAAAAGTGTGGATGGTTGTTGTAAATAACTTGTTTTATACTAAATTTATGTCCATTTATTAAATCTCATAGTAAACATTCTGAAGCTTTGTTTCACAGAACTTTCTGCCAAGCATGGCACCAAAGCCATACGTGATATTCAAGTCCTCCGCTCTGTTGTCACAGCACAATAAGGTGATCATCATAGCGTAGTAACTGGTGCAGGTTTTCCAGAAGTTACGTAGTTTGTTACCGTTAATTTCTATACGTAAGATGCAAGTAATAGAATAGGCATAATGATGGGACACGCTTTGGGTAGCGTTAGTAACCAGTGCAGATGGGCTGCGAATAGATCGCGCTTATCTGGTTCAGCTGCCGTTCCTGGGCATGGGCGTTGTCAAAATAAACCAGTAGGAAGACGGGAACTCACTAGTCCGCTGTTATGACAGCGCGGTGGTGGGGGAACAGACGATCGATGCAGGCTCCGCCCACAGACGCCTCCGCAGCCACCCCACGGGAAGCCACGCCCCGCGGTGACGTCAGCAGCTGGGCCCAACCATTCGCGGGGGTGCTGGAGGATCGGCAGCGTTGGGGTTGGTCCTCGTGACCACCAACAGAGCCCTCTGATACGCAACGGGCAAAGAAATTGTACTGAAGCTGGCCAAATATTTGGCACCGAGCTCAGCAGAGACCCATGATAGGTCTGTAAAACCGCGCGTGCGCGCCCACACACACACACACACACACACACACACACACACACACACACACACACACACACACACACACACACACGTATACTTCTTTAATCATCTTCACTGTTTCGGGACTCCACCCTTCAATGACACAGGCATTAACGTCCTGCCACTAATTATTTATATCGGCACTATCATTTTCCCCGCCCTCCATAACGAATATTTATTGTTACTTAATGTTTCTTTTCTGTCAATCTCCAATACACAGTCACAAGTAACCGAGTACAGCGTACGAACTTCGGTTAACTGGAGAAATTTTTGTCACCACTGTTACAAAACAATACAATTTTATATCAAAACGACTGCAGGCCGGTCCGGTCAATGCAGTATGATACCCTGAAGCCGTTCGGTATCTACGGACACACCAAATCATAGCACACTTTATTCAATGCAGACTGTTACCAGAAATTTGATTCCTGTTATGTGACACACAATATTAACAACATACCCCAGCAAGCAGCAGCATTTGGTTTTAGTTAGCCTTAGTTAAAAAGCACCTTTGCTGGTTCAGAATTCACAAATTCATCACCACGCAGCTTGGCTTGGCTTGCACGCTTGTATCAGATCGTCATGATACACAGATATTTAGGAGTGCCGTCCTGAGAATGGTGAAACATTTTCTCCTATATCTTTTCCAGTGTACAACATTCGCGTTGTTCTTAACGAGTTTCGCACATGCAAACAGAGTGTTCATTTTTTTCTGTTGAGAAAAAATATCGAGACGCACAACGATATTAAAAAAAAAATACTTGTTTTACTAGAACTCATACAGCCATTCTAAGCCACTACGGCGTAGGACCGAAATTTTAATGCCAATCTTGACAAATCAAAGCAGAAAGAAAATTACCTTTAGATACTTGGCTGTGGTGGCTAAAAAGTACAATACTTTGTCGTATTATAGCAAGTCAGCGATACTGTCTACCGCAATAGACAGTAATTCCCACTGTCGATCACAAAGACGTTCTCTTTCCATGTGAAGCAACGCGATAATAATGTTAATTTATCCGTAAGCTGTCCTATTCCTGCACGAGACTCAATGTAGGGTATTAGAGACAGGAATAAAAGGTTAATACATGTTTACGGACTTTTGAAACAACTAATCGGTGACGTGGAAGCACGATGGAAAAGGCCACTGACGTAGCTTTTCACTGAAATTTCTAGGCGTACAAGAAACTAGCTACAATCTACTTAAATCCAGCTACATAAAAAACAAGATTTCCATAAATTCGCATGTAACGTTTGTGGCTCTGTTTCACACGATCACGTTACGCTACTTGTTTCGGATGAAGATAAGTGGTCAAAATACTGCTAAAAGACTGCTACCTACAGTAAGGTCTTCCAAGTGTTTCATAATAGCACTGATGGCCAACAAAAAATCGATGGGCCAACAAAAAAAACTGAGTTGTGCATCGTAAACATGAATGTCGGAAAGGTTTGCTACGCGCTACGCTGCGAAGTAGAGACGAAGATCGCAAGCACTAATGCGTTCTAATTTTTTGAGAACATTTCTCGTGGGGAGCAGCGGTCTGGCAAAAAATACTTCAGAAATCGACACAGTCTGGACCGCAAAAACATTTATTTTAATGGTAACTGGTTTCGGTGAGTTTTTGACGATCCTCACAGTTGACGTTCGTGAAGTTGCAGTGAATGGCAGCCGTGATTGCGGATCAGGGCCGATGTCCACACGGGAAGCAATCCTGGTAAATGCATGCTACTATTTCACCCTAAGAATTACGCCGACTCGTTTTTGATGTGGTCAGCACAGCGGTCGAAGTTTATGAGGGACTAACTGATGCTCGCCCGGCAACTAATGCCCGATATCATGCCCCAGCTATACCTTGGCGTGTCGGTGACTTGGGGAACCCTGACCTCTGTCACTTTCGGACAGGCTGTCTTCCCTTTAGCTGAGCTCCATTACTGTGCTACTTTCAGAGAAGTTACACAGTTTACCTTCGTCACTGGACGAGATGCGGGTCATCCCGTGGTACCTTCAGATTTTGTAGATACTCGTTCCACTTCCGACTCGGGCTACTCTCCTTTTAATAGAATCGGCATACGCCTCGGTATCATACCCTGTAACCGTTGGGGGCTTTATCACTACGCACGTAAATCTCAGTCTCGCTGTTTCCCTGCACAGTTAATTTTGAGAGAAAACGTGGCGCCCTCTACGAACTGCCTTTAACTTGATGTAAGCGGGACCAGATTTAACCGTTCAGAGGTATTTGCGGGTCTGACACGAGCGCTCATTCTTCATAAGCATTTGCTTCCAGTTTTCCTACATCTCTTGTGTCTAGCGGTAACTGCATGTTGTCGCCGCTCCCGGCACATGTTAATGCCTAACTGTTACCACGATGGCGGAAACTGTGACCAGGGCAACAAAGATATGAACTGTTTTCTTGTGTACCAAATTACCCGTACTGCGACAAGATTAGTTAACTGCACAAAACTAATTAATATAGCAAAACCCACAATCGATAACGACGAGCAACAATCGTAGCTATCTATATGATGGGGAATCTACAGCATGGAAACAATATTGACAATGGACCGACGCAAGAAGAAATGAAGGAGACATTGCGTTGTGGTCAAGTTTTGGTAACGGGTCAGTCCTAAGAAACAGATAAAATCTCATTATTTAAAATGAAAACCAACAGACATCTAGGATATCGTTCTTTTCTTTGCGCGAAGAAGATGTTTAAGGTGAAATACCGACGTCACTCGCTGTGAGCTGCTTAGTAACCGGATACTTTGGAAGCTAAGTGAAGGAAGCGAGCTGAGTCACGGCCACGGAGCGAGATGAAGGCCGCACGCAGCTTTCATTCCGTCAGAGCCTGGTCCTCTGGCACGTGTACACAAATATTTGGCACCTCTCCAAGAGGGCTGGCCACTGGCTGACTTTGGGAATAAGGAGCGAAAGTCTTACAACCGTCCAGCGTTTTGAGGTCAGGTGCGTTCTCAAGTATAGCACGGCGGGCACACGTAATGTGATATGCAAGAAAAATCTATGGAGGCCATCAGTGCATTTCAATTAACTACCAAATGAAACAACCAAATAATCAAATGTGTCAGTAATAATGACCATCAGTTACTGAATTACTTTCCTTCCATACAAGAAAAGTCAACTGAGCGAAAATAATAGAGAATTCTTAGAAGAATAAACGCTGCTGCAGCAATTTCTCTGCACGCGTGCGATATTACAAAAAAGAAAACAAATGTTCATCAGAACCAAGTTAGCGCAGGCTCTAAGCGTTCTGACTGCGTATTTCGACGATTTAGTTCACGGAATAGAAAACTAGTTTTGAATTTGTCCATAAAGTTCTATTTTTCCTACACTAAACTCAATTATCTCACTCAGCAATGTCGAGTAATGGTAATTAGAGTTCAACGCTCCGCCAACAGTTAGGCCATATCGTATAAAACACAAGCTCGGATCGGTCAACAGTGGAGCGGCAAAACGGCCGTGACGAATTCAAAGGAATTATTTCAACAATCGCTTTAACTGGCTTAGGAAAAATCCTATCTAGTATCTCAACTACTGGGCTACTTTCCACGGTGTACCTCGTATATCGCCCTATAATCTTTGATCGCGGTGTATTAGGCGAAAAAAAAACAAAAAAAAAAAAAAAAAAAAAAAAAAAAAAAAACGAAGAAGATATACTATCATACTATCAGCCTATGCATCTTCGTAATTCCTTGTGTGGTAAGGGTTTGCAGATTTCCGCATTATACAGAAAGGAAAACAAATGCATAACACAATTAAAAGGAATTGGAAAAGACTGAAGAAGGCTACGTCTGGGTTAAGTGGTGTACCAGATCAACGCTCCTTATTCTAGTCGTTGAGCACCACGTCATACAACCACGTCAGGGAAAGTGCTGTAGTTGTGGATGTGTGAAACGTAGAGTATCTTCCACTGTGAATTATATATAGGACGAGAAGCAAATTTTGAATTATGCTACTACTCGCCCACCATGAGGTTAACTCCTACTTCGCATTTAATCTTAGTTAACTTCTTTGAATCATCGCCTCGGCACCAACCCGATTCTGAATTAAGTACGAAATTAACACGAGCAGAGAAAGCTGATGAAAGATGTCCATTAAGAACTGCACAAATATCAACTGGAAGATAAAAATCCTTATTTTTCAGCATCAGGCAAGTAACTACGCGAAAGAAAAATCGGTAAGGAGATCCGTTCGGTCTTGCACTAACAGCTATTTTCAACTCCAAATCAGGAACTAGTACACAGATTGAGTTTCGCTATAAGGGAGAAAGGCAAGCGGTGCTCAGCTGGCAGCTGTTTTAACCAGCTTCAGTCGTAGATTGTTTTTTGTACGTGTGAATTTTCACGTCACAACAGACCGATGACGAAACATGTGTAGTTATGTTATGACACTTTTAAGCTGTAATTCCTTCGTTTTACTATCAACGATAAACATTATTTTGTCAGATACGTAACAAAATAATTTCCTCTAAAGTGAAAACACAGGAAGAAGGAAGACAGGTACGAAGTAAGCCAGTCAACGTATGTAATACGTTAAAAATACTGTCGGTACAGGGGTTTGAGACCAGACACCAGACACGTGTTCTTCGTGGCCAGCGCTCTTTCAGACGACCGGCAGTAAACGATTTCAAGCAGCCATAGACAGTAGTCAAGCTTTCAGCTCAAGGAGTGTCAGCGAACTGAACTTACAAGAACAGAAACGACAGCACGACGAGCCAACGACGTACTATCAATGCCAGAGAGAGAGAGAGAGAGAGAGAGAGAGAGAGAGAGAGAGAGAGAAAGCGTTTAGCGAGGTTATTAGCGCCATTGTCTAAAACAGTTTGACATGAATGAAGTAGTAGTTTGTGGTTTTCAGTCCGAATAGAGGTTCGATGCAGCTCCCCACATTAGTCTATCCTGTGCAAGCCACTTCATCTCATCACATTTGCTATCGACATCCATTTGACTTTGATAGGTGTATCCAAAACTTTGTCTTACTGTGCACCTATAAATTCTTTATATATCTTCCACTATCATCATTATCGTCATAATCAATATCGTCCATGGCGGCGGTGGTAGTAGTAGTAGTGGTAGTAGTAAGTTTATTAGTCCATAGTCAGAACTATTTATTCCTATTGCCGCTGCAGACACTCAAATCATTTTAATACTCTGTCATATTCAAAATATTTCTTAAGTAACCATGGTGTAAAGCAAATATTGTGAGAAGCTATGGTCCGATTAAAGAGAGAGCCTGGAGGCCTTAATCGAATCAGGTTATATAAACAAACATAATGTACAAGGAGTAATCTGTCCATTTTCCGTTCTGTTCACGCTGGAACTGAGGCAGACACTGCTTTTGTCCAGGTCCTACATCGTCTCATGGTGCCTTGTGGGTATTACGCGGAAGACCACACTGGATATAGCAACAGCAAATCTGAATACCACTGACTACGAGAAAAACCGTTTGCAAAAACGTGTATGTCTGTACTTGAATCACTTCATGCCGGCATACGCTTACACAATCACTCCGCTACGACTATAATGGATTATTCTTGCGCACAACCGTGGGGTTGTTTCGTCGCGTATGTCCTTTCCAGAGCTGGATGTATCCGATCTCAAGCTCTACCCGGAATCGCTACTCGTCAAATAGCGAAACACGGCCACATTCGGCGGGTCTGTTCGATGTCTTCGGCCATGAATCTACGTGAGTGAAAACTACCTCCACCAACGCGATTGCTAACAGATTTGATTAATTCTCAGCGCCCCAATGTTGTCTACAAAGGTTCCGTTAATACAAGTTATATTCTTCCACCAACTTCCATGGGCCGTCCAACCCGGCGTCGATATTATTGCACTTGGCCTCCAGTGGCCATCATCGGATAAACGCAGTGAGGTTACAGTAACCAAGTGCGGAGGTGACTAAGGAAAGGGCACTACACTGTGACTGATCCCTAGACATTCGTGCACATACTATCAAGTGGTTCAGCGTTCGTCATATCACGGTAAAAAATTCACGATTAGCCGACGGAAGCGCCCTCACTCCCACATACAAAAATATTGTGGTCGACCAATAAAGCCGTCCATATATGCGCTCAGCTCATAATAAATACCGAAGGAATTTTTGCGTCTTGCCCGATATCAAAGACTGGGGTATAATCCACTGTGTGTGTGTGTTTTTTTTTTCGCAGCCAGTTGATGATGGCATCAGACCTTGTGGTGGTCGCCACACCTTGCATAATGCGTGCCGGTGGCTTCGCGGCGAAGGCACGCCTTGACGCGCTGCAGACCTGTCCTGCAGCGGCGGCTGCAGCTCAAGGCTTTCGCCGAAGCCGCGTCTCCAACAGGATTCAGAAGCGCGCCTATATTTATACCCGGCGCACGGACTGACACCGTAGTTCCGGCCTGCCGATACTCCGCTGAAGGTTTGTCATTGTTCACCTCTCCATGATTATTACTTGTACTGAAAACCAAAATGGATTTAAAGTTCAGTGATTTTTCCGCATAAAATAAGACATATAATGAACGACGAGAGCCTACAAGATTGTCCGGTATGCGAACGTGTTGGATATGCCTAGCAATGCTGCTTCTGCAGTACAGGATATCACCACATTAATGACTTTACGGTACTTTCAGCGTATATGCGATTGCAGTCTTTCTTGGTGTATTCTAATGATGAATTATTCTCGGGTACTAACATCTTCACCAGAAGATGATGGGTACGAAACTCATCGAAACGTTGCGACAAGACGACGCCACCACTTGGCTGATAACCCGAGAAGAATTCATCACTTTCAGCGTCGTTTAGTTAAGTCAAGCTATAGTAAAGATCACGGAAAATTCGCGCCTAATTTAAAGGAAATAAAAACAGTCATTTCCGGACACTCTCCGCCTACTAGCTGTCATTTTGTGGCCATAGCTTCACTAGGCAGTATTCTGTTGTTAACTAGAGTTAGGGAACGCAAGAAACCAGTAACTAGAGTTAGGGAACGCAAGAAACCAGAAGTACACAAGACACAGATATCCTATCAGCAGAGCGCCTCGACGAGCATACCATCATCTATTTCTCGGTGTATGGATGTGATACCACGCAACAGAGAATACGGAAACGTTTTATAGAAAACAGCATGAACAATATGGTCTAAATATTTATTAGGGGACTCAACACATATTCATGACATTTAATTTTTTCTGCATGTATAACGCGTCAATCTTAATATACTTCACAATTTCCCACAAGTTACTAATATTAAAATGTGATTTTAGTTATGATATTGCAATAAACGTACAGGTATGAACATTAGGAGTCCAGACTATCAAGGCCTTGTGTGCAATGCAATTTTTGTACATCCTGTTCGTAGTGATCACTGTACGTAAAGGGGTATATATATGCTATGCCGACAGAAAACACAATCAATTACAATAAAAATGTCTCATTCTTACAGCAGATACTACTGTTGAAAAGGGGGAAAATCCAGAGCGGTCAGCACCTCATAGTCTAGTATCTCTTCTTGCTGCAGTTGACTGTTCATATTGGTTAGGTTGATTTCTCTGCTTAGTCCTCTGACTGTCATGTTGCTGTCAGATCTGGTAGTTAGTTAGAACTGTTTCTTACACCGGTCATTCTTTACGTATATTTTGAGGCCGTGCTTGCATTAAAGCAACATTAAAGGAGTGCGAGTAAACATTACTTTACGTGGGAAGTGGCCGCCAGGAATGACGGGTGACTGGCTCGCAGGACCCTACCCCCGCCCCTCAAACACACACTCAAAGGGCGCGCCAACGCACTTGACGCAGCATTCCAGTTGCAGCTTGTTGCAGCAATCTTTGATCATTCGTGGCAAGGACACGGTATCGTGCTACAGCTTCCACTGTTCGCATGCCGGATATGGAGGAGCGATGGGTATATGATGCTGAAATAAGTGTGCGGAAAAAATGGTGTTGCTAAGGTAAAAAGCCACACGCAACGCTCCTAGTGTGCTCGATTCTGCACGAGCCATTGGTCCATCGACAACGTGCATAAATCACAGGCCACAAAACCAACATGGCAGATAACAGTTCTGCCGATAGATTCTTGAATTCTTTGGAGCACTGAAGATCAGCAATTCACAGACTGGGTTTTACTTATGTAAGAGGTGCGATTCACGCAGAGTTGAATAACAAACTGTCACAATCACCAACGTCGTTAAACTATTCCGCCTGGAAGTGGACAGTGGGATAAATCTAAGGCATAAACTTTCTAGGTATTGCAGTTTCACTCCTTAACCCAGTAAACATAACAAGACGACGGAAACAGCTTAGCCTACAGCCTTCGTCTGTAAATCACAATCGGCAAATTACTATCGGCTTTTCGAGCCATTTCTGTCCAAACACTAACAAATTTTTATTTTACTGTACTTTCAAAACGTTGCCGATACTTTATTATCTCGCTTGATAAAAATTTGCTAGTATTAGCTCTTCAGCCCGTTCTGGAAATTTGGTTTTTGAAAACGATCGTTCCACATATTGAAATAGTTATGAATTAATAAAGGGTTCTCGTTACATGGAACAACTTTCATGTTATTTTACATTACTCGTGTTTCCGGTCTTGTTATGACGTAGAACGTATATAGTGATGAGGTTGGGTATGAAATTTCTTTGACTGAGACAACAGTACACCACGGCAGAAAGAACGTTTTTATCGCATTTGTGTGCACTGCTGACCATTTTCCTTGGAACTTTGATCCTATTAGTGTTCATGCATTTTTAGTACATGACAACTCAGCATATCAGTGGTTGGGCTATGAAAAGTAATTTAAGTATAATTTAAGGTGCAGTTTGAAGCAGAGATAATAAAGATAGATAGAAAATTCTGGACAACTGTAACTAACAATTACAAGCGATCGTGTAGACAGTTTCGTACGAACACGCATTTATCTATACTGAATACATTTTGAGGGTTAAAGGATCAGCAGTGATTCAGTAGGATTGCTCTTCTGCTGCAGAAATATTTTGTGACACTGTCAAACATTAGTGTTGTATTTTTGTCTGGATAATTTGGGGACTCATAGTAAGCAACCAACGAAGATTTAGACCATCAGATTACCTTCCATTAATAACGTGGGTGCACTTAGCGACTGTGTTATGATTTACAAATGATAGAGCACAGCAATCAGTCGTCCTTTTTTGCAGGTTTTATTTGGCAAATCTAGATTTTGGCTAGCGCCTAGCCATTTTCAATGCACTACTTCATAGTATCAATGCATATCAGTTCCCTGTTGTCCGGGCGTCTGTTACGGTTTCAGATACCTTTTTTATGTCTATATATCGTGTATGAAACTCAGAACAAAATTCGTCTGGAAATGATTCACAGGTATACGTAGACATTCGCCATTACGCGGAAAAAAAATCGGTGCCTTTGTAGTCTACTGGAATTACACTTCTAGATAAATGGTATATACTGCTTACTGCATACTGTGGTTTCAGCAGCAGACAATCCTTATTCACACATGCAACGAGCAAGTGAATAAGTGCCCAGATTCGCAAAGTTGCAAAAATTTAACATGTATAACGGTTGAACAAAGATCATACGTCAGAGCTCTCTGGTCTGTTTTTGGCTTATAGACTATATTAAAGTGTATTAGAGTGCTTCAATAATGAACTACTTACTTCATATTTTTCCAGAAAGGTCGAGTCTTACTTTGAGACATCAAAAGATGATATGAAGCATGGCTTGTGCATTCCAGTTTATCTTTTTCGATGAAGTGGTGCCTGCTATTTGCAGGCAAGTATTATACGTTTATTGACGAGCAAACTGTGTACCGTGCTTTTCTGACTGAGCGGGAAGTGGGAACTACAAGACCGGTTGAGTGCCCAATTCATCAGAAAAAATGAATCCGTGTGTAACGAGTCACAGAGAGCATCAAGAATTCAAACTACTGAACGAAAGGAAGACAGTCATCATATGCAGAAACAGGATCTTAATAGCGATAGACTGGGACAGACTGATTTTATAAGAGCGACGAAGAAAACTGGTCGTAACCTCTTTATGGGTAAGATAACGACATTCGTCTAAATAGATTCAGGGAAACCATGGGAAACCTAAATCTGGGTGAATGGGCGGGCATTTGGACCCAGCTCCTCCCGAAAGCGAATTAATGTCTTAACCTCTGCCCTTCATATGTATATATAAGCAGCAAATAACTAAGGCTACCGTCACGCCGGCCGTTGTGACAGAGCGGTTCTAGGCGCATCAGTCTGGAACCACACGACCGCAACGGTCGCAGGCTCGAATCCTGCCTCGGGCATGGATGTGTGTGATGTCCTTAGGTTAGTTAGGTTTAAGCACTTCTAAGTTTTAGGGGACTGATGACCTCAGATGTTAAGACACATACTGCTCAGAGCCATTTGAGCTACCGTCACGATTTACCCAAAATTGTTCCAACAAGCACGGAATAGAAGAAGGTACAGTTATAAGTATGAGAGAGAAATGTTACTGGAACAGGAAGAAACTCCCACTGAGTATCCGAACGACAATGTATAAAAGCACCGGTGGCGCCTGTAGCTGATAAAGCGCGACTAGGTACTGTTACGTTTTTGGTACTGCATATGGAAATCCGCTGCCTGGAATCAGTTCACCACTGTTTGCAGTATGCACCATCACTGCTAAAGCTAATTTAAAACTTCATAAACTAGATAATTCTGCATATTTCCATTCACCAACGAGTTCTCGAGTCAGTTTTTCGGGGAATTAAATCCATAGGAAGTTTTTCAGAATATGGAGCGCTATAGGAATTATGTCTGGTGTTAATTCGAGAGCGTCCTACAGAGACTTTAAAAAAAAATTTGCATCTTCCTTCGTCAGTATCAAAGCTTTTTCACAAAAAAGTGAAAAGCATGAACGTAACACTAATATCAAAAACTACTTTTACTTAAAAGTGCTAGCATTAGCACAGAACAGTCACATACGGGCACAAATGTATTCAACAATCTACCGGAGCACATTAAGTCGCGTAGACAATTTTGTGGAATTTTAGACTGCATTAAAGAACTTTGCTACTCCACCGAGGAATATCTGCATGCAACCGCCGAAATTTAATGTTTTTAGTTATTTTATAATTATACTTAGCACTACATAGTACTAGAGACTTTTTTAATGTTAGTTGATTTCATTGTATTGCACTTAAATAAAACTTAATTACATCTTTGACTACTTTACACATCCCCGAGATCATGCTTCGTGGAACCCACAGAAAGTGACAGACATAATTAATGTATTTCTCGTCTTTAAAAAGAGTAAACAACAGATCCACCTGATTAAGATATACTTTATTCAGGAAGAGAGACAATTAACTTTTTCAACAGATTCTCTACGGGCGCGAGAATGTTCCGATTAAAATCGCGAGCAGTTCCACAGTGGGTAACAAAAGACACAATTGGAAATAAATTGTCCGATGTCACTACGCTAGTTAATAGGGCACCTGGGAGACGAGGGAACGGGATCGTTATTTGAGGAATTAAAACGAAAACTGAAACAACAGTGTCGTTTGAGAACTGTTGCAGATGAAACTGTCACAGAGTTACTCAATTTATCAACAGAGGCACGGAACAAGAGAGTGGCAGCTGCCGCGGGTAGTTTACGTTTGCTCCACAAGTCGCGAATCTGTCAAAACCTTGGGGGCTAAGGACTGGCAGGCCAGGAACGTAGCCTTTGGCAGCAGCAGCAGCGGCGGCGGCGGTGACAGTAGCGACGCGCGAAGCGCTCGAATGGCTACCACTTGCCGTGATAGCCGGCTGAGTCATTCATCAGGCGAGGTGAGAGGCGTGCGATGGAACCCGCCGCGCAACTCTGTGTGCGCCTCCAGCCTGCCAGCGAGTCAGACTACGAAGAGGACAAGAAAAACGGGCCGGCGCGGCGCAGTTAATTACCACCGGCCTGTTCTGCCGTGACCGGGCTGCAACAACAACTACTGTTACGCCACGCCGGCTCTCCAGCAACCTCCTCTTTACGTGTTCCTTCAGGTAATTGTCGAGATATGCTCGTGCCCACACCAGTCCCTACTCTGGTGCACAACGCAACTCCGTATCTGTAAGTCATGTTACCGATGAGGCGATAAGCCCTAATTTTCCACCATTTTCATTTATGAAAAAAAGGAAGGGTACTGAGTAGCAGCTGACAGAAACTCAAGTAGAAGTTGCCACAGTCATCATTAAAATTCACAAACGCTACGCAGTTTTCCCATCTCGACCCACAATTGTCCCCCCTTAGTGTGGATCGAACAAGGGCGCTGCACAATGATTAAAGGGGAGATCACTACATGTTTCCATGTGTTCCGTTTCTACGACAAATACTGCTACGAAGCTTGCTGTTGGAAGATGGCGTTTATATCACTGCCACAGGCATTGCTAACAGTGTCTTTAACTTTACTATTAATACAGTTAAAGAACTTACAAGGTATGGCATCTCTCAACGTCGTCAGTATCGAAATAGCAAATACGTATGTGTGGCTGACATTGGGAAACAATAGACGACATGGTATAAAAAAAATCTCGTAGAAACCACAATTTTTACATGCACTTTGCGAAAATTTCAAGTTTTCAACTCTAACTGCTTCACATGTTACTGTCCTAGTAGCCGGCCGGAGAGGCCGAGCGGTTCTAGGCGCTACAGTCTGGAACCGCGCGACCGCTACGGTCGCAGGTTCGAATCCTGCCTCGGGCATGGATGTGTGTGATGTCCTTAGGTTAGTTAGGTTTAAGTAGTTCTAAGTTCTAGGGGACTGATGACCACAGATGTTAAGTCCCATAGTGCTCAGAGCCATTTGAACCATTTTGAATTTGTCCTAGTACACAAGAATTTAGTCAAAATCGTAAACATTAGAGGTGTTATAATAGTTTCAATGGATGAAGTCAGGGGATATGTTTTGTCACAATAAATTACTGATGTAGTTACGCTACTCATTTCGCAATTTTGCTCCCTTGTTACACTTTGCAAGGGTCAACAAATATCGTGTGAATATACAGGTAAGAGATGATGGCACTACATTCTTCTATTGAAAAGGATGTACTGTACATCCGATGATTGACAACGCGACAAATGCCGTCGGGCAGCACTATAGTATTTAACTGTGAGGTGTGCGAAGGATACGGTGGAAGTTGCCATTAGATGCATACGTCTAGCGACAGCATTGTGTGAACACTGTTGAGGATGAGTGTTGGCGAGAGTTACTTCGGATATCGTGTTCATTTACGAACTACAGCCATTCTATAAACTCCGTGTACATATTCACAGATACTTTTACGATCAGAAATTCCGTTCCTGAATACAGAATCATCCTGAAATTCGATGTCTCTCACATGGCATCATGGTTATAACAATAAACTCCGTAGCTCCCGTTAAGTATCCAGCAATATAGGAACTTACTTATGAGCTCCCTTTGACAAGTAAACCATCATTTTACATTATCGTCATTCTCTACACCCTCTGATATCTCCAGATTTCTACGTACATTCTTTTGTTCGTTCTACGAATGGGGACTCACCTTAAAGGCACCTACTGCACGGTAAGCTCTGTAACTATTACTCAACTAAGGAACAGAAATACAGAAAAATCGTTAGCATTCCTGTTCAATGGCTTACGGAATATATTTGTAGATGCAGAATGTTGTTCGGTAAACGCTACAATCTGTTTGTCGTCTCCGGTGGAAAGACGCCAATAAAGACGGAAGAAAGGGGTGAGGTAGTGGTAAGAAGAGAGAACGAACACGATATAAACGTGACAAAATTTATGCATTGCAAGTATTCTTAATAACACAAAGGCACACGCACTGATGACTTCGTGGAAAAGTTCGTAAATTTCACTCTAGGCTATTTGCTGCTACTTCATCACGAGGCACAAAAGCTCAGATGGAACGAAGAGTGAATACATCTTCGCACGGTTTAAGCGAAAATTGACGCCTCATTCTTGCCGGGAACAGCCACTGCGCGCCTATGATTGCGTTCCTTTGTGGGAATTTGTCACGGACCCCCGATACACTATCACATAAAGAAAATTGTGTACTATTACAGAAAAAGACACCAATCTTCGAGAGACCGTCGTGCAAACATAGATGACAACTCGCTCTGTGTGAAATGAAAAAGGCACCGCAAGGAAACAGGAAGAAAATGTTACGTGAACCGCATGTCCTCTGCTCAAGTAACCTACATCTGCATATACATCTCCATTTATGCACATAATCTCCAGGCAACCGCATGGTATATGGCAGAGGGTACCATGGCATTACCATTTCTATTCCAATCGCAAATGGAACGAGGGAAAAACGACTGTCTATATCCCTCTGAAAGAACCATTATTTCTCTTGTCTTCGCGGTTCTTACGCAAACACTACGTTGGAGGCAGCAGAATCATTTTGCAGTCAACCGTAAATGACTATTCTAAAAGATACCCTAAGTAGACTCCACGCCGCTTTCCAAGTGGTAAAACGGACTCGTTCTTCTCAAAAGCCTAAAACAGTATACGGTGCCCAAATTTCACAGCCGAGCATATTAACGACGACGTCTATATTTGGTCTAACAAAAAAAGTGAGTGGCCGCAAGACGTCCATGGAGTTGTGAAGCACCCATCCCCTATATTCAATATCCGCGGCTGAAGACCATAAGCTAGAGACATATGAGAAATTTTATTTGCTACGCGAATTCTTTACAGACGAATGGAAAAACTGGTAGATGCAGACCTCGGGGAGGATCAGTTTGGATTCCGTCAAAATGTTGGGACACGTGAGGCAATACTGACCTTACGACTTATCTTAGAAGAAAGATTAAGAAAAGGCAAACCTACGTTTCTAGCATTTGTAGACTTAGAGAAAGCTTTTGACAATGTTGACTGGAATACTCTTTTTCAAATTCTAAAGGTGGCAGGGGCAAGATACAGGGAGCGAAAGGCTATTTATAATTTGTACAGAAACCAGATGGCAGTCATAAGAGTCGAGGGGCATGAAAGGGAAGCAGTGGTTGGGAAAGGAGTGAGACAGGGTTGTAGCCTCTCCCCGATGTTATTCAATCTGTATATTGAGCAAGCAGTAAAGGAAACAAAAGAAAAATTTGGAGTAGGTATTAAAATTCATGGAGACGAAGTAAAAACTTTGAGGTTCGCCGATGACATTGTAATTCTGTCAGAGACGGCAAAGGACTTGGAAGTGCAGTTGAACGGAATGGACAGTGTCTTGAAAGGAGGATATAAGATGAACATAAACAAAAGCAAAACGAGGATAATGGAATGTAGTCAAATTAAATCGGGTGATGCTGAGGGAATTAGATTAGGAAATGAGACACTTAAAGTAGTAAAGGAGTTTTGCTATATAGGAAGTAAAATAACTGATGATGGTCGAAGTAGAGAGGATATAAAATGTAGACTGGCAATGGCAAGGAAAGCGTTTCTGAAGAAGAGAAATTTGTTAACATCGAATATAGATTTATGTATCAGGAAGTTGTTTCTGAAAGTATTTGTTTGGAGTGTAGCCATGTATGGAAGTGAAACATGGACGATAACTAGTTTGGACAAGAAGAGAATAGAAGCTTTCGAAATGTGGTGCTACAGAAGAATACTGAAGATAAGGTGGATAGAGCACGTAACTAATGAGGAGGTATTGATTAGGATTGGGGAGAAGAGAAGTTTGTGGCACAACTTGATTAGAAGAAGGGATCGGTTGGTAGGACATGTTTTGAGGCATCAAGGGATCACAAATTTAGCATTGGAGGGCAGCGTGGAGGGTAAAAATCGTAGAGGGAGACCGAGAGATGAGTACACTAAGCAGATTCAGAAGGATGTAGGTTGCAGTAGGTACTGGGAGATGAAGCAGCTTGCACAGGATAGAGTAGCATGGAGAGCTGCATCAAACCAGTCTCAGGACTGAAGACAACAACAACAACAAGTTAGTTCAGTTTCATCGAAACTTTAAGGTGTGTAGTAATAGTACACTGATCGCAGTCATTAACTTAAATACTATTTATCATAAAATGGAGACTTATGTTCGAAAACTGCTGATGTCGTAACAGAAATGGTGATGCAACATAAATGTTCAAAAGTGTAAAATTGTTTTCATCATACCGAGCAATATTGAAACATACTATTCTCACGTCAGTCACACGCTAACATTATCGGAATTGTGCCCAGCCACACACATTACTTGACGATCTAATTGCTTCGTAACATATCTGTAGTTGAATGATAATGTTTTGTTAATGGATTACAAGATAAATCGTATGCTTCGCGAAAATTGATTTTCACTTCACCTTTTTCTGACACAAAACTCCTTTCGTACCGTATTCTGATTAAGAAAAGCATATATTTATAAATCTTCCACGTATACAGCAGTTTATTCAACACGCCCAATATTGACGAAAACGTTCCCGCACTAAGATTTTTTTAAAATTTACTTTTATTAGCTTTTTGCTCGGAAACAATAAAATCGTTACCATTGCTTATTACGGACAGTGGCCACAGCTATATGTTAAGTATACAACAATTTTATACATATATAATGTTAAAAATGTCACTATTTGTTAAGTCATATTTATATCCACTTCATCAAGGTAACGTGCTTTTAAACCGTACTTTCCAGGTTGTTATTACTCATTTGTTGGCAAGGGAATCTGCACTCTTGCACCGTTTTACCAAAGTTTATTTTAATTTGGAGCATATTTACAAGATCTCACAATGATATAGTTAAGATCTCTGTCGTCTTCTGGACGCTCGCTGCATGCAGTGGAGACACGCAAGAAAACATGCGTGTTCCGACCTTACTCAAGTAACTGATATAGCTCCTCGGAATATTCTTCTGGATGTACCACGGTTTTCTTGGAACAGTGTGCTGGACTGCAGTCAACGAGAAGCCCTTTTGCTTTAGCAATATCTGCCACGCATTCGGGAGGACGACGGTTCAATCCCGCATCCGGCCATCCTGATTTAGGTTTTCCGTGATTTCCCTAAATCACTCCAGGCAAATGCCGGGATGGTTCCTTTGAAAGGGCACGGCCGACTTCCTTCTCCATCCTTCCCTAATCCGATGAGACCGATGACCTCGCTATTTGGTCTCTTCCCCCAAACCAACCAACCAACATCTGCCACTACAGTTCCCATTGTTCGTATGCCTCTTTTGGAAGTTGTGTAAATAGCGGGACCCTTCTTTGATACTGTCTTTTGCGAAGACATGTACTACTTCATTTTGCAGAAAACCGCATTGCACTCGTTAATCACATTATACTGTTTTATTTTCATAGTTGGCTTTCATCGTTACTTCCACTACCTCATAAATACAGTTATCTTTCTTCAACTTACTATGCTCTAGCAGCTTCAAAGCACTTCCCGAGTCAGTCAGAATTAATGTTTAGCTTCCTTTTTCGATTCCAAATACAATAACTTCTTTAATCGCGGTTACGTCTGCTGAACAAACACTACTTAACTATGGCACTTGGAACTTTTTGCTCCTTTTGCTCCGAGCTAACTCAATAATAGGCGCAACGAATTCCCTCGTGTGTTTTGGATGTCATATCTGGCCATCCGCTTTTTAGGTTATTTATTACGTCATCATTAAAGCCAAACTGTTGACCCGACGGATTCTGAGTGGCAGATAAAAGACGTCACGTTGACAGACAGACAGTTTCATATTCTTTACTTAAACATTGAAGTATTTGATTCTTCTGTGTGAAAGAAAACGTGAATCCGAGACATCAGAACACTTTTACTAACAAGACGATCGTCTGATTTCTTCTAGGTACCATGACACGATTGTTATTACGGATATTTGAATCACAAATTTTTCTGCTAGTAGTTTCCTACTAGAAGGATGTTGCATGGAGGTGACATCACGCCTCCTTGGCTTCGCCTGATAGTCCGAAACTAAAGTACATGTTTTTGTAGTATATAGTGTTGGTCATTTAGACAAAGGAAATTCAAGTAGTTAGTTACAGTGTGTACTGATCCATAGTATAAGATGATGAGAATGTCGGGTTGGACTCCCCACCACACACGATTTACAGCACCTAAGACTTCAGAGCTATTTCTGATTTCGTAACAATATGACTCATGCGTTCAGTGCGAGACAGTCTGCTGTCTAGCAGAAGCCGCAATACCTTTGCTGATGCTCATAAATCTATAAATATCATTAAAGGTGCGTTTTTATGTCTGTGTAACAGTTAATCCCACAAACTATTGCAGGGACTCGATAGCGTGTTCACTAATACATAAACTGATTCACGAGGAAGCTTTGTGTCTATAATTTACGAATATACGAAAACAAAGACAAATAAAAAATAAAAAAAAGACGCACTACGAAGGATTATCCGAATGGTACGGAAATCGGTAGATGTGGTGACTATCAGACAAATGATTAAAATTTTAGAAAAATAGGATGATTTATTCAAGGAAAACGAGCTTCACAAAGTGAGTCAATAACGCTTTGGTCTACCCCTGGCCCTTATATGCAAGCAGTTATTCGGTTTGCTGTTGTTAACAGAGTTTTGGGTGTCCTCCTGAGGGATATCCTATCAAATTCTGTCCAATAGGCGTGTTAGATCGTCACAATCCCGTGATGGCGGAGGGCCCCGCCAATAATGCTCTAAGCGTTCTGAAAGGAGGACAAAAACGGGGACCTTGATGGCCGAGGTAGTGTTTGGCGATCACCAAGACAAGCAGCTGAAACTCTCGTCTTATGCGGGCGGGCATCATCTTGCTGAAATTTAAGCCCAGGATGGATTGTCACGAATGACAACAAAAACAAAATGAGGCGTAGAATATCGTCGACGTACCGTCGTGCTGTAAGGGCGACGCGGATGACAAGCAAAAGGTCTTGCTGTGAAAAGAAATGGCAAGAATTATTCCACCTAAGGTGCCATCTACAATTTTATAATTAGCTGAAAAACTCATTACAGATGCTAAATCTATCATTCTTTTTGATGAATCACATTTTATTTGTATGTCCCTAAAACCCGCAGAGGTGTAGCTACAACTTGTCTTATTTATTTATTTATTTTTTTTTTTTTTTTTTTTTTGGTAGGGTTGAGATCTTGTTCAGCAAGTGACATTCTGCTAACAGTGCAAATGGTGTAAGTCCTAACGCACATAGCAGTCGCATATCTAGCTTTGGTATGATGGATCCGTAAAAATTACAGTAGGTAATGTTTCGTGTATAAGCAGAGCAAGGAGAGGAAAAAAAAAAAAAAAACGAATTACAGAACGAAGGGGCATCAGAGCAGCTACACGGCACGTCTGTTCAATACTTGGCAATCAAGCTGGCCAATAGGAACTCAGTTTATTAGTAATTAATATTGGTCAGTTAATATCCAAGGTACAGTATTCCTGTGCGCTCTACACGAGTGGACTATTTTGTAAGTTAGTCCTGTAATTCTAGATTTTCATGAAGCAACTGTTGTTGTTGGAGGTTCCATTGCTTATCAAATGCCGTACATTTTTAAGTAATTCTCTAAGTATACGAATCTTATAACTTACTCAGGTTTGTTCCGTATGGCTGCTTTTCTTTTTGGTTTTGCATTCAAAACAAAAATATAACTATAAATAACTCATTGTACATTTACATTGTGCATTCCTATGTTCAAGAAAAGAATTAGTTATCACTCTAAGATTGTATGTAATGATCCATTTACACGGAAGACGTGGAAAGCGACACTGCTTATAGAATTGTGTAACTAGGTAAGAGTCAAGAGATGTACTAAAAATCAAGACAGCAAATGACAAACCGAGATGGTTGTGTCTCGTTTCAGAATTATTGACAAAGGGGGGTATTTGCATTCAGTTACCTGAAGAGCAAGGCTAATTTTCTGTTAGGTACTTTAACACTCGTAAACGTTAATATTACATACAGGGTGAGTCCAAAAGGACTTTACAACTTTGGAGTGATAGAAATTTATTGAGATAACTCACAGAATCGGTGGTTGTCCTTTTGCAGCAATCAACCTCAAGTCTTTCGAGTTTACGCCACTTCGGCGACTTGCGTGTCGATGGCGATGAAATGGCGATAATAAGGATAACACAATACCCAGTCCCTCAACGGAGAAAATCTCTGACCCAGCCGGGAATCGAACCCGGGCCGTTAGGTATGACATTCCATCGCGCTGACCACCCAGCTACCAGGGGCGGACTCCGCACCAGTGAAAGTAGCTATTTTAAGAGTGCACTACGCTGGCACTCCTGGTGGCGGAATGGGGTATTGATGCATTACGTAAATCAAACTTGAAGTTGTTTGCTACAAAATGATACGTCTACTGACTCTTAAGTTACCTCAATAAATTTCTATATAATTTCAAAGTTGTGGAGTCCTTTTTGATTCGCCCTGTGTATACTGAATAGCCGTAGCGTGGTGGTTCAGATCTAGCACGCAATACAGCAGCGATTCTGTGTGTCATAGATTCGAAAAGTCATTGCTAGGTATCATGTGCTGCCTAAGCAAAGATCACGCTAATCTCGTCAATTACGGACCGGTGTTTTGTGGGCGTACAGCCGACGTCCGATAACATCTCAGATTTATTCCATCGGGTTCAAATTAGGCGAAATCGATGATCAAGACAACAACCTGAGTTCACTGCCATGTTCCTCAAAATCTCTGTAGGACGTTTAATGCCCATCTGGCACCGATAGTTACCTTGCTGAACGATGCCACTGCCGTCGGGAAAGATACTGTATGAAGCATGGAAGTGATCGGCAATGATGTTCACGTAATCTACAGCTGCCACGGCGCTTTCGCTTACTACCAAAGGTCCCAAGGAACCCGAGATAAATATCCCGGGTAGTCTGCATCCGTGGCGCGTTGCATGTTGAAGCCGCGTGTTCTCCTGGATGACGGCGTATCCGAACACGCCCATCGAGCTGATATAACAAAAAAGGTAATTCATCCGACCATGCCACACGTTCCCATTTATCCACCGTTCCATCTCGATGATAAAGTATTGACTGCAATCGTGATTGAAGATGTCGTTGATCGAAGAGGGGAGCACGAAGGGTCGTCTACTGCGGAATCACATTTTCAACGGAACACTTGCGCCTGCGCCAGCATTGTACTGTCAGATCTGCTACAGCTCATCGGCCATCCTGCTGTGATGAGGCGTGGATGTCCAATAGCTTGTCGCCTGCACGGGGTTTCACCGTCCTTCAACCGCTTTCCACAGCAGCACATGAACGGCTGAGACGCTCGTTCCCAGACGCCACTCTATTACATTCCGCCCTTTGTCAAAGTCGCTTACGTCACCTGATTTCACCATTTGTGACTCGTGCCATCGCTAGAATAATACCCCTATTCGCCTCGGCTTCGCTTACATATTTTCTCTAGAGCATCACGTGCTAGCAACACCATCAGGCAGCAGCGCGTTTCGCTGTAGGCTGTGGTCAAAAGGTTTTACCTCATCAGTGTAGACGCTCTAGTATCAGTTCACAGAATGACTGCAGCGGCATTTAGACAAATATTATTTATGGGTGTTATACAAGAATAAGAAAAATCACTAACTTCCATCCAAAGATGTATCGTTAATTCACACCTATGAACTCCGTAATAAAGGATACAAAGGAACATTATCAGTCGCTGCAATAGTTTCATTTTTTGTGCATCACACAGATTTCGAGCAGATAGCAGTTTCTTTGATTTGCGGTAACGAGAAAAGTATTTTCAGCACTCAAAGTAGGCGCACCAGAAATAACATTTACTACTAAGACTATGATTTTCAGCTTTTCCTTTCATCTTTTATCAATTACGTTATACTAAATATATTTACACGGCAGAAGAGTTTCAGCGATCCTTTTAATACGAATCCTTTCAGATAAGGTAATGAATCTCCCGTGGAAGTAAGAACCAATTCTCTTGCGCAAACAGCGCAGAGTATAATGCTCCCTTCGAGACAAAATTGGATAATATGCTACGTGAATCAGGCAGTTTTAATACTGTCTTGTTTCCTCCTCTTCATACTCCACACTCGGTTCCAGTTCGTTTTGCGATATTATTAGGGAGTTTTTGCTTGAAGTCCAACATGTAAGTTTTCCCTTGTGCTGTTACACTGTACTATTATTAACTTGTATGAGGAAAAATTTCAGGTATGCTTTCATTTTCATCCTTGAAGTCTCCAACAATGACTTCGTTACTTTCTCGCTTACTTGCGTTCTTTTAAAGTACTTCGCACGAGTATGCATTTCTTTCTCCGGGATCCTGGGCGAAGACCATTCCAAGCGATAAGACTGCTCCGTAAACTTTTTTTATTACGTCGTAACTTTGAAATATCAAAGCGAAGTCATACACAGGGCAGAATACCAGAATCGCACTTGCTGTTCTAGAAGAAAACTAATAGTGGTGCAAATACATATATTAGTAAACTTTTAAACCGATTCACGGCACCCGGTCCCAACTGCGGTTGCCTATCTAACGGCTTCCGGGAGCAACAAAAATTTGATTTTCAATATTTCATGTTATTACTGATGGAATACACAAAATTTAAATGCTGTGATAACATACTCATTATCAGATACCATCTTACGTTAAGGATTTCACACAGTAAGACCATAATTCAGTTAGAAACTGTGAATGTCTTGAGGCAGCGTAAACTCTCAGTACGCAAATTACCCAGACTATATGCATGCTGTATTTGAGAACGAGAGCGCTTCTTGACTTCTAATAAAACTTTTGCGAAACTTTTTTGCTAGCAGCGCCCCCCCCCCCCCCCTTTTCCCCACCCAATAAAAATTGCTGCATCTGAAATTACGTTTTAATTTATTTACTACTGACGTACCCGCAACACATTTTGCAGCCAGTATCCACATATGCCATGGTATACAACTGCAAAATTATAACACGTCAAATCTCCTGAATTGTGTGTCGTACAAACATTGAGATTCGTGAACGACCAGCTTTTGTTTAAAACGCAGTGCAAATTGCCCAGACTATGTATATCCAGTGTTTTGATACTTAAGGATTTACAATAAACTTCAAGGATAATTTCAAATCTTTTCTAAGCTGCTTCCCGCTTATCCGCTTCACGTCAAATATTTAACACCTTACCCCATTTGTAAAATAATCACACGTTTTAAGCTGTTTGATGCATGGGGAGCTAAGAGTCTTTAAAGACTAGGTGGTTTACTGGCATATTCTAATGAGTCAGCATACAGCAGTTACCGACGAAAATAAGATCAGTACCCAGCACTGCGTCTGTCTGTGGATTGCCTGATGCGGTAGGTCATTCGGGGAGAGTTTATGCCCCTTACTATGACATCCGATGTTTGTTCACTGAATATTCGCCGCAGACGTACATTAAAATAAATGCATTGTCCGTGATTAACATTTTGTACGAAAGAGATACTGATGTTTGTATTGTGATTACTGCTAATCTACAACATCCAAATACTTAACTGCCAGAGGCGGCTGTCAAATTTTATGATTTCAAGTAACATACCGACAATAAATGCACTATTGAAAATTTTCTTTTTTAAAAGAAAGTTGAGTCTCTATTACGAGGAATCTGATCTACGCAACTAATACATTTACTCCACAATAAATGACCGAAACATTTTGTACGAAATGTAATACATACAGGTTGATTGTTAGGAACAGAGAGAGGGAAAACAACCGATCAGCTGACAGTAATAGGCAGAACCCAGGTCAAAAGAAAAACTGTGCAGTGGTTAGACACTGGACTCGCATTCGGGAGGACGACGGTTCAATCCCGCTTCCGGCCATCCTGATTTAGGTTTTCCGTGATTTCCCTAAATCGCCCCAGGCAAATGCCGGGATGGTTCCTTTCAAAGGGCACGACCGACTTCCTTCCCCATCCTTCCATAATCCGATGAGATCGATGACCTCGATGTCTGGTCTTCTTCCCCAAAACAACCGAACATTCCTTCTAGGTGTCACTACTGTACAGACAGAACAGACACACAGAAGAGGCGGAGTGTGTGGGATATTGAGAAAAGAACGGCATAGAGAGAGAGAGAGAGAGAGAGAGAGAGAGAGAGAGAGAGAGAGAGAGAGAGAGAGAGACCTAGCAAAAAATGACCGTAGTTGTGCCGATATGGCCAGTCAAGTTTCCAATGAACTGCGCACATGAAGGGATTCTGGACAATTACGGAATTGGTCCCGCCTCTCGTCAAATGCACCAAAGGGTGGTTGGGTTTCGGGTTCCGCTGAATAGGTCAGGAATCCACTACAAGCAGGAGGCGGCTACACGGGTAGCAAGCAGGGGCTGCGTGGCGTGGACTGTGCGGTCTTTTAGGCTAGAGGGTGTTGGGAAAACACAAAAAGGGCTTCTGTCACAAAGGGTGCGGACCGAACACAGGAAGAACGTAGATACACGAACCATCTGTGTAACAGTTGTAAATTGTTGTAGCTGTGTCGGGAAAGTACCAGAGCTCCAAGCGCTAATAGAAAGCACTGCTGCTCAAATCGTTATAGGCACTAAAAACTGGCTAAAGCCGGAGTTAAGCACAGCCGAACTTTTTGCGAAGAACCTAACGGTGTTCCGAAAGGATAGGCTAAACACGGCTGGCAGTGGCGTGTTTGTTGCTTTTAGAAGTTATCTTGTCGCGAAACTGAACTATATAGTGTGTTAGTATGGGCAGAGTTCATTGTTGGCAACCGGAATAAAATAATAATTTGATACTTTTACCGACCTCCCAATTCAGATGATACAATTGCTGAAAGGTTCAAAGAAAACTTGAGTTTGATTTCAAACACGTACCGAACTCAAACTATTGTAGTTGGTGGTGACTTTAATTTACCCTCGACATGTGGAAAATACATTTGTAATTCCGGAGGTACGTATAAAACATCGCCCGAAACTGTACTGAACGCATTCTCTGAAAATTATTTCGAGCAGATAGTTCATGAGCCTACGCGAATATTAAACGGTTGTGAAAACACACTTGGCCTCTTAGCAACAAATAATCCTCCGAAAATATACCTATCCAAAAAAGCATATTAAAAATCATTTGACGCCTTCCTGAGAGACAATCTCCACTCATTCCAAATTAATAATGTAAGTGTAGACCAGACGTGGCTTAAATTCAAAGAAATTGTATCGTCAGCATTTGAGAGATTTATACCAAATAAATTCACAAAAGACGGGGCTGGTCCTCCTTGGAACATAAAACGGGTCAGAGCACTTGCAGAAAAAACGAAACAAACATGCCAAATTTAAACAGACGCAAAATCCGCAAGATTGGCAATATCTTACAGAAGCTCGAAATCTAGCACGGACTTCAATGCGAGATGCTTATAATAGTTTTCACAACGAAACATTGTCTTGAAACCTGGCAGAAAATCCAGAGATTCAGCCGTACGTGAAGTATGCTAGCCGCAAGATACAACCAACTCTGCGTGATAGCAATGGAGATACTATGGGAGACAGTGCTGCCAAAGCAGAGTTACTAAACACAGTCTTTCGAAATGCCTTCACAAAAAAAGTAGGTATTCCAGAATTCGAATCAATGACAGCTGCCAACATGTGCAACGTACAGGTTCCTTTCAGAGTATGCTGATGCACGAGCTCCACTCTTAGCAGTCATGTACGACCGTTCGCTCGACGAAAGATCCGTACCTACAGAGTGGAAAGTTGCACACGTCGCACCAATATTCAAGACAGGTAGTAGGAGTAATTCACTAAATTACAGGCCCGTATTATTAACTTCGATATGCGGCAGGATTTTGCGACATGTATTGTGTTCGAAGATTATGAATTATCTGGAAGAAAACGGTCTATTGACACACAATCAAAATGGATTTAGAAAACATCTTTCTTGTGAAACATAAAAGTTCAAATGGCTCTGAGCACTATGGGACTCAACTGCTGTGGTCATTAGTCCCCTAGAACTTAGAACTACTTAAACCTAACTAACCTAAGGACATCACACACATCCATGCCCGAGGCAGGATTCGAACCTGCGACCGTAGCAGTCACACGGTTCCGGACTGCGCGCCTAGAACCGCGAGACCACCGCGGCCGGCGTGAAACATAACTAGCTCTTTACTCGCACGAAGTGTTCAGTGCTATCGACAAGGGATATCAAACTGATTTTGTATTTCTGGATTTCCGGAAGGCTTTTGACATTGTACCGCACAAACGGCTTGTAGTGAAATTGCGTGCTTATGGAATATCGTCTCAGTTATGTGACTGGATTCTTGATTTCCTGTCAGAGAGGTCACAGTTCGTAGTAACTGACGGAAAGTCATCGAAGAAAACAGAAGTTCTTTCAGGCGTTCACCAAGGCTGTGTTATAGGCCCTTTGCTGTTCCTTATCTTTATACACGATTTGGGAGACAATGTGAGCAGCCGTCTTAGGTTGTTTGCAGATGACGCTGTCGTTTATCGAATAACAATGTCATCAGAAGATCAAAGCAAATTGCAAAACGATTTAGAAATTATTTCTGTATGGTTTCAAAATTGGCATTTGACCCTAAATAACGATAAGTGTGAGATCATCCACATGAGTGCTAAAAGGAATCCGTTTAACTTCGGTTACACGATAAGATGTCTAATCCAAAGGCCGTAAATTCAACTCAATACTTAGGAATTACAATTACGAACAACTTAAATTGGAAGCAACACACAGAAAATGTTGTGGCAAAGGCTAACCAAAGACTACGTCTTAATAGAAGGACACTTAGAAGTAACAGATCTAGTAAGGAGACTCCCTACACTGCGCTTGTCCATCCTCTTTTAGAATACTACTGCGCTGTGTGAGATCCTTACCAGTTGCGACTGACGGACTACATCAAAAAAGTTCAAAGAAGGACAGCACGTTTCGTATTATCGCGAAATAAGAGGTGAGAGTGTCACTGAAATGATACAGTATTTGGGGTGGACATCACTAAAACAAAGGCGTTTTTCGTTTCGGCGGAATCTTCTCACAAAATTCGTCACCAACTTTCTCCGCCGAACGCGAAAATATTTTGTTGGCACCGACCTACATAGAGAGAAACGATCACCATGATAAAATAAGGGAAATCAAGAGCTCGTACGGAACGAAATGTGTGTTCGATCTTTCCGCGCGCTATACGAGATTGGAATAAGAGAGAATTGTGAAGGTGGTTCGATGAACCTCCTGCCAGGCACTTAAATGTGACTTGCAGAGTATCCAAGTAGATGCACCATTGCCTGTGTTCTATACAGATACTAATCGGGCAGCAACGACAATAATTTATGTCCTATCAATAACTGCCTGGAAGAAACACATCAGTCTGAAGTCACTTCCGTGACTTTCTAGGACACGGTCAAAGGAGTTATCTGGTTTCATTGGGACGTGCAGGTCCAGTTTCGCATACCCTCGCCTCTGAATTCTCCAGGGCACAAGGTAAACCCCCGTTAGCAGCCTCTTACTCCAACTCCGAGTGTCTGGTAATGATCTTCACCTTGCGACTTTCGCAAATCATGTTACCGGACAGTATTCTGACGTATCTGATCGACAACGCGTCTTCAGTTTTCTGCATTAGAATACAAATGTGCCGTATCCAACAGTATCAACGGCCTCTGGAAGAAAGCTTTCGCGTGACCGAAGCAATACGAAAATACCATCCGTAATAGCCTTTGTATTAATACGCTATTCTGACAAAGCTTAATTTCGTTTCGACTTACATTTCCGCTGCAAGCATGATTAACCCTAGATTACTAAACCCTCGTAAAGTATGCGTCTGCAGTAGGGTATAAAACAGGATATGATGTGCTTAATTAGATATTTAACGCACCAATGGAGATTTAATAATTATAGTTAACTAATGCATTAGTTTTAAATTATGATCGCTCTGAATAATACTCTTTACGATCTCGTTTATCAAACCACCTCCGAACAGCTTTAACTTACGCCTCCGGGCAGGAACTGACTTAATGATATGTATTAAAAAAAAACATCCGTCCGTACAGTAAACTAGCAGAAGTGTGGTTGTAACATGTTCACGTATCTCGAGTACTTACACATGCAGTCCGTTAAAGGCAGAAACACTACGCTACCCATCAACTGGAACCAGCTATCACTAAACGTTATGCGTAGCTTTCAACAGCGATTGTGTTGTAAAAGTCGTCTGTGTGTTCAAAAGTGAAGAAGGACGGAAAATTATAGACGACATCGAGGTCGTTAGAAATTTATTGCTAGCTCAACTAGACAAGAACAGAGAAGTTAATTGGCTATGGTATTGCTGAAAAAACCGTCGCGACATTCTTCTCAGTTATTTAGGGAACCTATGGGAAGCCTAAATGAGGTTAGCTAGACGCAGATTTCAAACCTGTCTGTACCGTTTAGTAATCTAGCGTTTTAACCACTGCCTCACCGCGACAGGCATCCGCCTCTGTTCACAATACTCGAGTATCTACGTCTGTATGCTACAATTTCTTTTTTAATGGAACAAACAGCTTTTGCATCAAAAGCAGATTACTATCGAGTACAGTGAAACGCAAACGGCGAATGCTTTCCACTGAGATTTAAGTGCCACGTGATGTACATTACATATTACAATTAATTTTGTTTCTTGGAGAAAATGTTTTAATTCCCTTCACAAAATACGTTGTCCTACAAGTGATAAAAAGTTTCTTCCAAAGTGTGTAGCGACGACTGACGATTTCCATGGTGTCCACTACATTCGATAGAAAAACGTTTGCAGCTCCTGTTGTTGTATCTCAGGAGTTCGAATCTTTTTTATTAATCCCATTTGCTTTGCGAATATTATCTCTTTCACGATCGAGTGTTAGTGTTTGCGGTGTCGCGGAGACCTCACAAAATAGGTTGGATGTTAGAAAACTTTTGCCATATAGTTTGCAATAGCAATGATACAATGTGTATCAGATCAGTCTAAGTTGAGAGTCAATGTGAATCTGCTGTTATTACTTGGGAATATTAACATATTACATACAAAACAAGCAGACGTAACAGTCAACAGGGAAGAACACATACCACAGCTTAGGTAGGCTTCTATTGTCAATACATTCTTCCCTCATCAGCTGCATGAGCTACCGATAGTGACGCATGAAACGGAAATTGTGGGACTAACATCACCAACTGCAATGGAGCGCAGTGCGCTCGCCGCTATCTTCCGGACACGCCCCGTCGCGATCACGCGCTCAACGCATGCCGCACTGCTTCTGCGGAGTCTATTAGTATATCCCTAATTGTCCTGGACAGGTACTCTGTGTCAGTGGATGAACTTCATCCCGCAACACTACAAAAATGCAATACGCACAAGAGACAAATAATTAACTGTTGCACTTAACCTGTGCTGACAGCTAACGGCCATGGTATTTCTAGAGGGTTAATTACTTACAAAAAGCAATATCGACATCACCAACCTCTTCCTCTCGTGAGGTAAGTCTACAATCTTTTCTCAGATGGACCATGTTTCCATGGAATATAAATCTACACTGAAGCGCCGAAGAAACTGGTATAGTCATGCTTATTCAAATACAGAGATGTGTAAACAGGCAGAATACGGCCCTGCGGTCGGCAACAAGTGTCTGGCGCAGTTGTTAGATCGGTTACTGCTGCTACAATTGCCGGTTATCAAGATTTAAGCGAGTTTGAATGTGGTGTAACAGTCGGCGCACGAGTGATGGGACACAGCATCTGTGAGATAGCGATGAAGTGGGGATGTACCCGCAAGACCATTACACGAGCGTAACATGAATAACAGGAATCCGATAACACTTCAAATCTCCGACATCGCTGCGGCTGGAAAAAGATCCTGCAAGAACGGGACTAACGACGACCGACGACTGTAGAGAATCGTTCAACGTGACAGGAGTGTAACTCTTCCGCGAACTGCTGCAGATTTCAATGCTGGGCCATCAACAAGTGACAGCGAGTGAACCATTCAAAGGAACATCATTGATATGAGATTTCGGAGACGAAGGCCCACTCATGTACCCTTGATTACTGCACTACACAAAAGCTTTACGCCTCGCCTCTCGGTCCATGAACACCGCTATTGGACTGTTGATGACTGGAAACATGTTGCCTGGTCGAACGAGTCTCGTTTCAAATTGTATCGAGCGGATGGACGTGTAAGGGTGTAGAGACAACCCCATGAATCCATGGATCCCTCATGTCAGCAGGGTACTGTTCAAGCTGGTGGAGGCGTTGTAATGATGTGGGGCGTATGCAGTTAAGTGATATGCGACCACTGATTCGTCTAGATACGACTGTCAGGTGACACATACCTAAGCATCCTGTCTGATCACCTGCATCCATTCATGTCCATCGTGCATTCCGCCGGACTTGGGCAATTCCAGTAGGACAATGCGACACCCCATACGTCCAGAATCTGTACACAGTGGCTCCAGGAACATTCTTCTGAATCTAAACTTCCGCTGGCCATCGAACTCCCCAGACACGAACATTATTGCGCATATCTGGGATGCCTTGCAACGTGTTGTTCAGAAGAGATCTCCACCGCTTCGTACTTTTCGGATTTATGGACAGCCCTGCAGAATTCATGGTGCCAATTCCCTCCAGCACTACTTCAGACATTAGTCGAGTCCATGCCACGTCGTGTTGCGGCACTTCTGCGAGCTCGCGAGGGCCCTAAACGATATTAGACCGGTGTACCAGTCTCTTTGGCTCTTCAGTGTATATACACACGCTTGTCACACGCCCATCTTTGCACATGGCAAGGAGAAGCAACATTAATATTTCTGTGATCTTTACTTCGCAAGTAAAAGGTAGGAAAAAACTCTTTGCAAGGATCACGCGCAATATTTTATTATTCCCATAGTTCTCGTGTTAAAGCGTAAGCAGTTCAATCAGTTACAGACCCCAGCCAAACCATGGTCCATAAAACTACGCCGCGCAGTAAGCGTGTCAAGTTTTCAGCAACGTCCAACGTAAAATGATGAGGTATCTGCAGACCATTCCGAAACAGATTCAACAAAGCTCTCGCGCCGACTAGAAGACCCTGTGATAAAACGTGCCGCTCTTCGTTGTCTCTTGTCTGTCTCTTCTATTAATCCAGACAGCTGCGCAATACTCAAGAATCAGTCGAATAAGAGTTTTGCATCTCACCTCCGCCGTGGATGGATTACATGTCCTCAGATTCTTCCTATGGATATTAGCCCGGCATCTACTTTTCTTACAATTCGTTTTATGTCGTCATTCCACATTAGATTGCTCCGGGGGCTAATACTAGTTATTTCGCGGTAGTTAGTATTTCTACTTATTTGTCATCCACTGTGTTATCGAACAACAGTAAAATTCTTCGCTTATTAATATGTAATATGGTACATTTACTTTCGTTCAGGATAAACTGCCAGTCTCTGCATAATTTATCATACCTTCGTTTTTTTTCCTGCAGTTAGTTACAGTATTTTGGCGTTGCTACTTATCAGTGAACAACTCGCAGAGCTTCCGATCTTATGCACCAGATCATTTATAAAAATTGTAAACATTAAGGGCCCTATCACACTTCTTTGGGGTTGTACTGAAATTACCTGTAAATCTGTCCATTTTGTTCTGTTAAGTGCGACGTGATGAGTTCTCTCTGAAGGTAGACTGGAATGCAATGGCAAATCTGGCAGACACTCGGTAGGTCTATATTTCTTCACTAAACGGCAATGCGAGGTATTATTAATGCTTTCCTGAAGTCAAGGAACATAGCATCTCATGCAGGAACAGTGGGGATCTTACGGAGGAACAGAGCGAGTTATCTTACCATGATCTCTGTTTGTGGAGTACAATTCTTCCTCCAAATAATAATACTTTCTTGCGGCTCTGTGGCTAGGTGGATGTCTTTCAATTAGACGCCACTTCGGTGAGTTGCGTGTCCCTAACCTAATCCAGTAATCCAACCGCGGGAAGGAGTGAAATCTGAACCACATGTCGTTCCTAACGACTCCTCACATCACTGAAACGTGAAGGCTGAGTTAAAACGCACACTGAAACATTAAAGGTCCGACTGGGATTCGATCTCTCGACCATTTGGTTTCCTATCAAGCGCTTTATCGCTAGACCACCAGACCCGATTCCTCTTCCAAACCAGTCGTAATCGTGAAGATAACATCTGAGTTAGACACTTCTTGAATACGGGGATGACCTGCGCGTTTTTCCGGCCATTAGGTACCCTTCGTTGCTCCAGCGTCCTAAGATAAACTGCTGCTAGAAAGTGAAAACATTCTTTCCCATAAGCTCTGCAGAAGGTTCATGTACTCCTGGGTCTCAATATCCGCCGTTTTGGTGATCGTGGTGTGATGGAAAGGAGGAACTGTGGTGAAGCAGTTTCTGTATTTTGAGAGTTCTCTCTATCATTTTACATAATCAAGCACCAAATATCGAGTGTCACCTACCGGAGTTGAACATATCTATTTGCTGACAACAACGAAGGTGCTGCGTGTTATGCTCCTGGTATGGCGTAAACAGTTCCAAACTTTCCTCACATGGCAACGCTGATGTAAAATCATAAGGAACAGCAGCATATTCGTGGTTATTCTGAATGTGGTTCTAGATGCGACGGGCATTCTCTTTAACCATTCTGATTAGGAAACCTTTTTTTGGCAGCAGCTGTAACTACCTATAAATCTATTTACAGCTCCAACATTATTTCTTTCATATCTGAATACGTGGAACCGTAAACGAACTGTATTGATGAAAAGAGCCGAATTCCCACACGCCAACGAAAATTACGAAAATCGATTTAGACACTGAATGTACACACAAACTCACATTCAAATCGCGAATAAATATCGCATGAAAATGTACCCGTTTCATAAACATGACCTGCGCGTTTTTCCGGCCATTAGGTACCCTTCGTTGCTCCAGCGTCCTAAGATAAACTGCTGCTAGAAAGTGAGAACATTCTTTCCCATAAACTCTGCAGAATGTTACAGGTATCCCTGGGTCTCAATATCCGCCGTTTCGAGGATCGTGGTGTGATGGAAAGGAGGAACAGTAGTGAAATGAGTGAATTCGGTGCAGAATATAACGGAAGCCATTTCACTTATTTTCATAATGACACTGCTGCAGGCTGGAGTAATAAATCACACTGAATGCTGTTCTCGACTGTCTTCTTTTGACCCTTGTACACATGAAGGGGATACGAAGAGAAACATAGAAATTAACTGGCAAGTTTTATACTGGCTTAATTCTCAAAAGCATGTTTGAACAAGATATAGAGAGGGTGATTTGTGCAGCTCATGGAGCTTTTTTTCTCTCCCAGAATTACAAATGACTGACGGTGTACATAAAACTTCTAAGTTATATGACGAGGTTTGTCGTGTCAATGCTATTAAACACTGTAAAACACTGACTTACACAAACAAACCATCAAATAAACTTATGTGCTTCATCCAGCGGAGACCTACAAAGGAACCGCGCCTGATCATCATCACCGATTTCGTCCAAATTTATGATATATGCAGGGCTTGGCCACAAACGAAAGTGACAGGAGAGGGAGCTCAAGGTGGCCAAGCATTTAGAAAAAAACTAGTATTACTGGCGCCGGCTGAGCGAGGCATGAGCCATTTATGTTAGGCTGGTTTCCAGGCAGCGGCTGACGCAAGGAAAGAATACAGAACGGTAAATGGTTCAAATGGCTCTGAGCATTATGGGACTTAACATCTGAGGTCATCAGTCCCCTAGAACTTAGAACTACATAAACCTAACTAACCTAAGGACATCACACACATGCATGCCCGAGGTAGGATTCGAACCTGCGCCCGTAGCAGTCGCGCGGTTCCGGCCTGAAGCGCCTAGAACCGCTCGGCTACAGAACGGTAATCCGAGGGTTGTGTGGTCGATATCTTATGTGGCAACTATTTTTTATTTTCAATTTTTCCTACACTGTAAACAAACCGAACTAATGCTAAGTGTGTTGTATTCATTAATATTTTCATGAAAGGCGTGAAAATGAAAAGCAAAGATAGGTTTGAGATTGTAAATAAAGGCTTGTACTTACAGCGTCCACTAGTACTCTACAAATAATATTTCAAGAAGGGATTGTAATTAAACCGTAAAAAGCTTCGTATTCCTTTAGTTTCATTTTGTTCTTGGAGAAGACTATATCAAAATACATTCCATTGTACATCACCAGCTATCCTTCCCAATATTTGCAAAAATATGCGTTATGAGTGGTTTTATGCCAAACTACGCAATGAGAAAGGACACTTTTATGAATGTAAACCACGTTTCTATAGAAACATTAAAACAACGTAATTGTATAAATGCGGTGTTTATAACGTGTGCAAAATGTCGGGAATTTACTGCTTCCCTATTTTTACGGTGAATGCACGAGTAAATTACCAACTGTAAAATAATAAAAGTAATTTCATAATCTAAGTTGACGTTTACGCATTGCTATCAGGAAATTTATTTGCCATTTCAATTTTTCCTTTGCCTTCCGTTTTCATGTACTTTACGAACATTTTAATAAATGCAAGATACTGTACATTATATCGGTTTATTTCCAAAGTGCGTCATGTAAAAACTGAGAAGAAAGAAGTATCCGCATAAGGACTCGATCGCACGATCCTCGGATTACCATTCTGTAGCCTTTCCGCTGCGCCAATCGCTCCCTGGAAACTACGTAAACAAAAGTGGCTCATGTCTCGCCTGACTCGTGCAAAAAATACTATTTTTTCCAAACATTTGGCCACCTCGAGCTGCCGCTACTGTCACTTTCATTTCTGGCCAAGCCCTGCATGTAGCGCAAATTTGGACGAAATAGGTGGTGACGAGCAAGCGCCGCCTTCTTGTTAGACCAGTTCTGAGAGCATAACTTTTAGGACAATGTCAGTAGCTCTTAAGTTCAACAAAGAGCGCAGTGCTGAAATCACTAATGCTGAACATCAGCTAAAATTATTGTCGTACGTTTGCGTGTGAATGTAAGCAGACATGCTTAGTAATGGTTTGTAGTGAACTATGCTTCCGTTCAAGACTGCATGGAGCTCTTTTGAGACGTTACAAGAACCGACAACAACTCACGGATAATGAAGCTGACAAATATCAACCTAGATATACAGCAGCAACTTTCAGAAGTTCATCAATGCAGTCACTCATTTCACACGAGGTGCATTCAAGTTCTAAGGCCTCCGATTTTTTTACTCCGGACTGGAAAGAGATAGAAACATGCGCATTGTTTTAAAATGAGGCCGCGTTCATTGTCAATACGTCCCAGAGATGGCAGCATCGTACGGCAGATGGAATTTTACCGCCAGCGGCGAGAATGAGAACTGTTTTAAATACTTAAAATGGCGACGTTTTCCTTACTTGAACAGCGTGCAATCATTCGTTTCCTGAATTTGCGTGGTGAGAAACCAATTGAAATTCATCGACAGTTGAAGGAGACATGTGGTGATGGAGTTAGGAATGCGTCGAAAGTGCGTTCGTGGGTGCGACGGTTTAATGAAGGCAGAACATGGTGTGACAACAAACCGAAACAACCTCGGGCTCGCACAAGCCGGTCATACGACATGATCGAGAAAGTGGAGAGACTTGTTTTGGGGGATCGGTGAATGACTGTTGAACAGATCGCCTCCAGAGTTGGCATTTCTGTGGCTTCTGTGCACACAATCCTGCATGACGACCCGAAAATGCGAAAAGTGTCATCCAGGTGCATGACGACCCGAAAATGCGAAAAGTGTCATCCAGGTGGGTGCCACGAATGCTGACAGACGACCACATGGCTGCCCGCGTGGTATGTTGCCAAGCAATGTTGACGCGCAACGACAGCATGAATGGGACTTTCTTTTCGTCGGTTGTGACAATAGATGAGACGAGGAAGCCATATTTCAATCCAGAAACAAAGAGCCAGTCAGCTCATTGGAAGCACACAGATACACCGCCATCAAAAAAATTTCGGGTAACCGCCAGTGCTGAAAAATGATGGTGTCCATGTTCTGAGGCAGCGAGGGCGTATCCTTTACCCATTGCGTTCCAAAGGGCACTAGGTAACAGGTGCATCCTACGAAAATGTTTTGAAGATCAAATTCCTTCCCGCACTGCAACAAAAACGTCCGGGAAGGGCTGCGCGTGTGCTGTTTCACCAAGACATCGCACCCGCACATCGAGCTAACGCTACGCAACAGTTTCTCCGTGATAACTTTGAAGTGATTCCTCATGCTCCCTACTCACCTGACCTCGCTCCTAGTGAGTGCTGCTATTGCCTCAGATTTTCCAGTGGTCAAAACAGACCGCTAAAGAAGCCTTCGCCGCTGCCATGGAATCATGGCGTCAGCGTTCTGAAAAATGTGTACGTCTGCAGGGCGATTACGTCGAGAAGTAACACCAGTTTCATCGATTTCGGGTGAGTAGTTAATTAGAAAAAAAATCGGAGGCCTTAGAACTTGAATGCACCTCGTATGGAAGCGTGTATCTTTAAAGAGAAACGGCGGACAGGTGAAGATGATACGCGTCGAAAGCGGAAGCTTTGCTTATCTCTACCACGACCCTGCCTCCACCATGGAGAGCACTGGATTTCAGCTCTAGTTATTTAACATAACAGTAGACTTTATAGTCTATGCATACAAAACAAATTGAGAGCAAGATGGAAAACACATGTACTCTGTAACAATGATAAAGATTTTTGTCAAAGCATTTCATTTGAAATTAAAATATAGCATTTTACAAAACTGGTAATTAACTGCAGGATTTAGATACCACGACTTAAACGCGAAGCAGCAGCTGTTAACGAACGCACTCAAGGATTAGTTAGAGCACAGATAAGGTAATCCTGCACAGTATACTCTAACAGATAAGAGGTCAAAGAACGATAAACCACAGATATCGTTGCGCAGCTGATCAACTCATGAACACAAACGTACAGCGGCTGCGCCAGCAACCATTGTAAACGGGTCTACAGAAAAAGAGGAACGACGTCGATGATAAGAGAAGTAATTAACTTTGTTTTATACGTGGCACTCTTTCGCCGTGAGAACCACTCTATAACCTGTTTCTTCTTTCCCTGATTTTCCTTCTTCTTCAAATGTTTTGTGGCACCAGCATACAGCCACTGTCTCTTGTATGCTGGAACTCCAAATATAAAGGAAGCTAGCGTTGTTTCAGATTACGCATCGCTCGTAGAAATGACTTCAGGAAGCTTGCTTAGGAAGTATGAAGACAAATGTAGCTAAAAAATCACTACAGATTTTTGAACATTGTGCTGGAGTGCTGCCACAATTAGTCTTTTAGATCATTTGTGCAACACGTAATGCTCTATGACGAAGCACTTTAAAAGCTATGAAACAATTACTTCTACTGATTGATACATATTGCGTATTACTTACGACCTCATGTTGCAAAATTTAGATGTGCTATAGGTTCCGTCTGAGCAGAAATAGTTTCAGGGAGAAACATTTTCAACATAGCGTTGTTATCTGTCAGACGTCTGATATCGTCAGACAAATCATCAAAACTTCTGATAATGCCATTAATGCACCGTACTTAAGAGCCAAAAACGATGAATACTATGAATTGCTAACGATTACAATCAATTCCACCTTCGAATGGCTTTTTGAAGCAAAATGACAGTTGATGGGAACTATATGTTATTTATAGCCCACAATTGTGCACGAAGGACGTTTCTTTGTAAAAGATCGATGTGCACTACAACATTAAAGCATAATATACGTATTATCGAATGGGAACAGACAAAATCTGTAAGTTATTGTTTCGTTTATCTACTTGACTTACAACCAGCGACTCGCCCCGGCTTACTTCATTCATTGTTTCTATTCTTCGTGTTACTAGAAATTTTATTTATAATGCATTCTTTCTGATTTTTCATCTGCCGTTTTTTGTCCATGGCGCTACAAGAATGTGTGTGTTAGATGTTTGTATGACCATTAAATGTTTGACGACTACGCTCCAAAACAAGGTATGTCACATAACGAAAAACACAATTCTGACACCATTGGACAGCCAATAGAAACAGATTATTTAGTCTTTCTTTACAGTTCAGCATTTTCAGGATTTTTAATATTACGAAAAATAAAAAATAATTAAAATCACATGCACGAAGATTGCAGTCGTTCTGTTTTAAAGACAAAATAACAGAAAATGATACAGTTAATACCATGGTTAAAATCTTACACTAGATCGCGTGTTATTACATTTAAACCAAATAACGTCATAAATATAACGTTCATAACAATTTCGATGAAGACTTGAAAATAAATATTACCACACCTGACGTGATTCAAACCCACAACCCTTTGCACAGGAACGTAGATTGCCCACTGCGCCACAACACCTCCCTGTGTACAACATTTTACGCTCTAGAATATTAGGCGACATTCCGAATTTCTTTCTTCGTCGATTTCTCGCAAACGTAGGCCACGGATGTGAATGGCTGTAGGATGTGATACTTGGGACCCTAACTAACTTCACCGAACAGATGGGGTTGAAGATTCGATCCCATTCATGTGGACATCTCGATGAAGGCTGAGAAGACTCCAAAACTTAAAAGTTTTTTCTTCGTGATCCGATTTGGAGAAAATAAAGCCTGTATGTTGCCACAGGCTATGCCCAAGTTACGTGTTAAAATCCTTGAAAATTCGCTCAGTAGTTTTAAAGAGTACTACACTATGTCATCAAAAGTATCCAGACACCCCCAAAAACATACGTTTTTCATATTAGGTGCATTGTGCTGCTACCTACTGCCAGGTACTCCGTATCAGGTACCTCAGTAGACTTTAGTCATCGTGAGAGAGCAGAATTGGGCGCTCCGCGGAAATCACGGATTTCGAACGTGGGCAGGTGATTGGAAATCTCGTGTACAGACATATGACACAAGTGACACCCACACTTCCAAACATCCCTAGGTCCATTATTTCCCATGTGATAGTGAAGTGGAAACTTGAAGGGACACGTACAGTACAAAAGCGTACATTGACTGACAGAGACAGTCGAGTAGGATCGTAATGTGTAATAAGCAAACATCTATCCAGACCATCACACAGGAATTCCAAACTGCATCACGATCCACTACAAGCACTATGACAGTTAGGCGGGTGGTGACAAAACTTGGAATTCGTGGTCGAGCGGCTGCTCGTAAGCCACAGATCACGCCGGTAAATGCCAAACGACGCCTTGCTTGGTGCAAGGAGCGTAAACATTGGACGATTGAACAGTGGAAAAACGTTGTGTGGAGTCACGAATCACGGTATACAACGTGGCGATCCGATGGCAGGGTGTGGGCATGGCGAACGCCAGTGAACGTCATCTGCCGGCGTGCGTAGTACCAACAGTAAAATTCGGAAGTGGCTTGCAGCCCTTGTTTTGCGTGGCACTACTACAGCACAGGCCTACATTGATGTTTTAAACACTTTCTTGTTTCCCACTCTTGAAGAGCAATTCGGGGATGGCGACTGCATCTTTCAACACGATTGAGCGCCTGTTCATAATGCACGACCTGTGATGGAGTGGTTCCACGGCAGTAACATCTCTGTAATGGACTGGCCTGCACAGAGTCATGATCTGAATGCTACAGAACACCTTTGGCATGTTTTGGAACGCCGACTTCGTGTCAGGCCTCAACGACCGACATCGATACCTCTCCTCAGAGCAGCACTCCGTGAAGGACGGGCTGCCATTCCCCAAGAAACCTTCCAGCACCTGACTGAACGTATGCCTGCAAGAGTGGAAGCTATCATCAAGGTTAAGGGTGGGCCAACACCATATTGAATTCCAGGATTACCGATGGAGGGCGCCACGAAGTTGTAATTCATTTTCAGCCAGGTGTCCGGATACTTTTGATAACACAATATTCATTGCATCCTGTTACACTCCCTTTATCACCTGCCATCAGTGTTTGGCGAACAATTTATATTTACAGACGTCACGCGTTTACTGTTTCATTACGAAGGTGGTATGGAAAGTTCTCAGAATCACCAAGAGAGGTCAGCGCTAGCGCAACAAATTGTTCACGTGAGATTATATATATGATTGTTGCCTCTCAGCACGTGCCACGTCAAGGCTCTTGGAAGAGAGCTGTGTCGGTGACCTGGTTCTGTTGCTGTCGCCGTTCAATGATTTGCGAAGACGGAAAAAAAAATCGAGATTCGAGTAGTGATTAAGTCTTCGTAAAGAAAGATACGAAAGCAGAGCACATTCATGCTGACTTCCAGAATACACTGGGGTACTCTATTCCTTCATGTTCAACTGTTGCCAAGTGGACAGATGAATTTAAATTTGGTCGGGAGAGCTGAAGTGATGATACGCGCAGTGGTCGGCGAAGATGTGCCACTAACCCAGAAATCATTGCAAAAGTGCACAAAATGGTTATGGAGGATCGCCGACAAAGTATGTGAAATTGCTCACGCCTGCCAGATGTCATCTGAAAGGTTATATACCATTTTAACTAAAGAATTAGAAATGACAAAAATTATCTGCAAGATTGGTGCCGCGACTCTTGACGCTGGATCAAAAACGCTTGAGAATGGACACATCGGAACAATGTTTGGCCCGTTTTAAGAGAAACGAACAAGATTTTTTGCGCAGGTTTGTGACCACAGATGAAACTTGGGTGCACTACTACACCCCAGAGAGAAAACAAGTCAACGCAGCGGAAACATGCTGATTCTCCGCCCCCAAAGAAAGCAAAGACAATTCTTTCGGTTGGAATGGTCATGGCATCTGTGTTCAGGGATGCGAAGGGGATTCTGTTTGTCGATTATCTCCCCACTGGGCAAACAATTAGTGGAGAATTCTATGCTAACCTCCTGGACAAATTGCAACAAAAGATACGCGAAAAAAGACAAGGTTTAACAAGGAAGAAAGTCATTTTCCATCAAGACAATGTACGCCCGCACACATGTGCCGTCGCCGTGGCAAAATTACACGAACTAAGGTATGAATTGTTGGCACACCCGCCTTATTCAGACTTCCATCGCATCCCAAAACTGAAAATTTTTCTTTATGGACGAAGATTCACTTCAAACTAAGAATTGATATCCGGAGTTCACAACTATTCTGCAGACCTGAAGGAAACTTATTTTCGAGATGGAATCAGGACACCGGAACATCGGTGGACTAAGTGCATTAATCCACAAGGAGGCCACATTGAAAAATAAAAAAAGTTTCGGTGACGTAAGTACTTTTTCTCTATTCCCTTTCGAAAACTTTTCAAACCACCCTCCTATTAGTATAGATGACATGAGACGAGAAAGTTTGCTTATCTAGTTGTTCGTAGAGATATGGAATTGTTTCCTCTTGTTAAATTCGTATCTACGAAGATTTGTACAATCAAACCACGGGAGAAGAGCTTGACTAGCTTACTACCTACACTTCATGTACTTTAAATACCAGTTGCGTACTGTCCTCTTCTGTGCAGAACTGAGTAATTCACCTGTAGGGAATCATTTTGTAATTCTTCTATATATAAAATTTGCTTAGGATTTGACGATACTCGCGACGTGTACAGAAAGACATAGTTTTGCTTGTTATAAATTAAGCCGATCATTCATATGAGTTTAGGAAGAACAGTAAAAGGAGGACGGAAATTTATGCAACTCTATGAACGATTTCCATCCGGGCAGACATCTCCAGACTTCATCGTTGGTATAAAAAATGTGTGTGATATGTTGAGTCTGACGAAACTACTCCATACGTATCAGGTGAGAAACGCGAAAAATCACTGAAATTTACTTTAAGAATGTTTTCCTATGTAGTAGTACCTGAAGAAGAGTTCTGGATGTTGAAAGCGGATAACTGAACAGTTGGTGCAGAAATATGATAATTTTCACAAACTTACGAACTTTCTAATCATTTCAGCAGAATCTTTTAGGTAACTATCAATTTCAAGTCGCCAAACCTGCTAAGTTTGAAAATTCAAACTGCCCATGAACTTTTCAGTGAACAATCTTTTAACAATAGGAACTCGCATTCTGGTTGGGAGCTATACATCTTGTTCAAAAATTGTATTTTATATTACTCTTACAGTATCGAACGACAATCTTAAAACGAAGTACAACTACTCATGAAGGTCCACTGTGTGCTGTAATAATCATATGGCAGCGAAATATAGCAGATATACTAATGCAGAACATATTTACGCTGAAAAAAAATAGTTCCAACTTTGGCCACCAGGTGCAAATGTGGCGCTTTAAAGCATCTCATCAACGTCTAGTCTCATATCGAACAAACTGTGTAACTCGTAGATCATAATAAAATCAACATTATGCCATTCGCACTTGTTTGACCTTTTCGGCCCATGTCATGATCCTAAACCATTACACGTGGAAACATTTCTATACATCTTTCTTGTATTCACAGCGCCATATTTGTCTCTGGTGGCCACACTGGAAACTATTATTCCAGCATAAATTGATTCTCTATTAACGCATTAGAATATCTATCAAGTTTGCTGTCAATATTGTGACTACAGCCCACACTGGACCTCTGTGAGTAAATGCACCTTAATTGTAACCATCCGGTACTTAACACAGCATTGAATATCACACACGACACGCCCAGCCTGCCATCTTTCGGACTTCAAGGGTCTCTCTACAGTAAGCCACTCACTACACATGCTCTAGCATCAATCTAAATAATTACACATGAGAATACATGGTAAGGCATACAAGCGTTTAGTGGTAGCTTTTTTACAAGTTTAAAGTTTGATGTAAAAAATTCTAGTATTTTCTACATGGTAAAAGGTCAAAACTATATACGTAAGTTTAGCACACTGAAGTTTTCGGTCCGTTATCAGGTCTCGACGAAGTAATTTCGTATGTATCACATTAATCTCGACTGACTGCTATTTTTCTTTGTGTTACTACGTACCATTTTCTTGTTCTAGATTTACCATACTGCTCCTGGGGCCTTGTCATCCATCTTAACTTAAGAAAATTGTGCACGTATATTTTCGAGTTTTGCGGATGTGAAGAATTTTGTGTTGGAGACGTAAACATGTTCTAAAATCTACACTCAGGCTAGCTAGTTGGCTATAACACGACCTTTAATCAATTCCTGTGTGACCTCTCAGTTCTCTGTATGCCTAGCTAATGCTTACACCCGTCGGTTTGTGTGTTAGTACAAAGAAACTAAATAAATTAATGGAAAACGACAGGAATAAAAGGAGAGAGATGTAGCGTAGAAATTTATAATCTGAACTGAAAACTGAATCGCGTCTCTCTTCACCTTCAGTTCGCAGATGGAAAAAGAAAATTACACGTACACATATTCTGTAATGTTCTGTAATGTGTTTCCTAAAATAATACAGAATAAAGTTAAAATAAAACTTGCAAAATGTTGGTACGATGATTGAAATGTTAACAATATCGTCACTAGGAACCATGTTAAGTGTGAATAAGTTTCGTCCACATGATTCAGTGCACTGCACCAGAATTATAGACCGCATCAGCAGGATGATTTGGAAAGAAAATGGGCGATATCATAAGAAATAGGGCGCGTATGCATTTTCACAACTTACCCAATTCCATGGGGTACAGCCACGTGTTGACGTCGAGAATGAGGTCCATCTTGAAGGACTCACTCTCACAATGCAGGCGGCTCACTGCACAGACAAGAAAAGAACGAGACTAAGCAACAAGTCAAAAGAAAGGTTACGCCGTTTCCGGCGCTTAAAGACACTGACTGCTGACGCCAATAACATAAATTGCTACAACCTCGACATGCAGTTCCTTACATCACCAAATTAGCGAACAACAATCCATAAATGAATTATTTGGACAGGCGAGTGTAATGAAATCCGATCCACTGTGAAAGAGGAGGAGCGCTTAGGCCGCCAAGCGCAAGGATTAGCACAACCCACGCGGCTATGGAAAGGACGAAACGAGCGGGCGAGGCAAGTCAACTTCCCGGTTGTTTGTTGTCAGCCGCTGTTAGCAGGCTGGGAGGGGAGGGTGATGTTGCGGTCACGCTGACGTCACAGTCAGCTGACTGCGCAGCTGCCAGCGCGGCCGCCGCCGTGGCCTTCCTCGGAAAGCCACGCCGAGCAATGTTCCCCAGGTTCGGAGGGGCAGTACAACTCACGAACATCGTTTCAAATCTGCGTCAGGGAGTGTTCTCTTGTGAAAAAGATAGTTTTAAAACCACGTCACTGTTTTTCAGACTTAACGGATCAAATAGCGAATTGTGAAGCAGCTCCGTAAATGTTACCTTATACGTATCTGAGTAATTTCAACAGTAAGAGTTAACACTTCGAAAGCGGCCACCTGCTTGGACACGCAGCAGATTCAGGAATTACAGCGACGTTGGTGTGCCTACTACGTAAGTTACATAGCGACGAGCACTGCAACTGTAATGTCCTCCCGAGGGTCTCAGTTAATTATGTAGTGTATTACGTCACAAGCTGTGCGTACGTAAGGCATAAATGCTCAGCGTAGAGGCCGCGATTCGTTCTTTCCCAAAACTTGCATTTTACAATTAAGATGCTGTGAAAACAAAAACTCACTTGTACTTGTGTGCTAAACCAGATGGTAAATCAAGACAATGAATATCTCTTGCTGCATTACGTGGTTTTTAGGTGTCTGGGTCTTATTTAGTGAAACACGACGGAAAAAATACTGATGCTCGTTCTTTCATTTGGACAAGATAGCAGAGTAAGTCGTAGCTGCTCTAGACGAAAGAGTTCTATCGGTACCCAGGTTTACATCCACGAAGTACTAATGCCGAAAGCAGGAATGATTTAAAATGTTCAGCAGTATTAATTATTTCCCCTCTTCGGCGAATTATCCCAGTCGGTAGAGTGATAAACGCAGTGCTCCCTCAGTTTAGAAAGAGTGGCAAAGCAATGGGCAGTGGGCTTTTTTATGAAGCATTCTTGAATAATATTCACCTTAGAAGCGAATAAGCAAAACTGCGGAAATTCAATGTAGGATGGCTGGATAGAGAATTGAATTTGGCTTCTCTAAAACAAAATCCAATGTCTCGTAAGAGACCCCCCCCCCCCCCTCTCTCTCTCTCTCTCTCTCTCTCTCTCTCTCTCTGGTCATTAAATATAAAGCGTGCGGTCCGATTCAGATAGTGTGTGAAAAAAACTGTTGTATTTTAAATTTAACCACTGGAATTTGCATATTATTTGGTATCTTGTGAACAGATTCCTAATTTATCGAGATGCGTGAAACTGCCATATACTGGAATTAAAATCAACCTGAGTGTATGGCTGGCAGTGACACGAAGGCATCCTATATAGACCTTTCATTTGCCGATAATCTTTCTTAAAAAGTGCTCTGGGTGTCTGCAAACAAACCTGTCAAACTAAGTTTTCTAATTATCTGTGCATAGAGCTCGAAAACATGCGATGATTCATGTATTACACAAAGTGACAAAGGTTCCAGATAAGCAAGAATTGCGATTTCTCAATGGCAGCGATGATTATTATGAACGGTTTCTTCACCATTTGAAGAGTGTGGGTGGATAATATGACCGTCACTTTCCATTACAATTCAGTAATTTTACACACACACACACACACACACACACACACACACACACACACACACACACACCGGAACTGCCAAGTACACTGCATGACAAATTCATTTGGTACCTCTTAGAAGAACGCCAAATAGAACATTAAAAAATCTACGAGGAAATTCTTATTTAATTCGCTTATTCTGAATAATGGCCACTGCACTCAATACATTTCTTTCTCGTTCCAATGGCTTCTGGCGTCCGCATGATCAACCCCACGTGCCTCAAGGAGATCTTCATTTGTGGGAAGAAGCTGACGTTTCATGACAACTTTAAGTGACAACGTGACAATATTAATGACGTAGCGCGGGTGTTCAAGAACTTTGAGACAGACTGCTGAAAAGTCTTTACAAAATTTCAGCCCGAGTACCGTGGCGCTGTAATGATGGAAGAATAAGTTGCCGATTTTCAAAGTTGGTCTGACAGTAACAGGGCCCTAACTCAGGAATTCTTCCGCATAAGACTTCCCAGTGAGGGTTTTTTGTAGGCTGCATGCCACCCATTTCAAGAAACTCGGTAAGATAAACGACATAGGCACCACACTCTCCTTTGTTACAAATCGGATTTTCATCCGGCGATTCAAGTGCTCTCAGTTTCAACAACACACTATCCCTTCTGCAATTTGGTTGGAAATTCTGCATATGATATGACATCCGTCTCGTATGTCTCCTATAACAATGAGATGCAAACACCGAAAGGTCCATATCCGAATTATTGAACCGTTTCTTTGAAGCAACAGAAACGATGTGCCATCTGTTCCCCTGTCATGGACTACGGTAACTTCCTCAACTGAAAGTGTTCTTGCAGGATGGTGTAATTTAAAGGCGCAGGAGAGAGTAGACCTCTTCCGTCTAGCTGTGTGTACGTAAATCACTCGATAAAAAGAAAAGTCAACTGGTGCTGGAAACATGCCCGAGTCTGAGACTGAAAAATACGAATTAAGTGAACAGTACACCTTCTCTCTTCTTCCCCATAGACACTGACTAGCGATCTCACACCCTGAGAAAATTTTGTTGTTGAGAATACGCTCATCGCATTTCTCAGCATTACTCCAACGTCTCGTTACGCTAAAGTGGTTTAAACCTATAGAAAAACATATGTCTTTACTACAGCGGCGAATTGTCTCTGTGGAAATAAAAGAACAGAAACAGATTGTGGCGTGTTCACTTGTACATCCATCCTCAACTGCGAAAATAAACAGTGAATTAAATCGACAGCAAGACTTGTGCGTCTTATGACCACTGTTCATCATCACAACCGCCGATTCAGGGACGCCTTTTAGCCTTATACGACTAGCGTGGAAGACAAGTGGTTGCTGCTGACGTGGCGGCAAAGAATCCCGAGGAGGCGGTTGCGAAGTGAGGTGGTCTTTTTCTCCTGTTGTAAAGAGCGGAAGCAATGCCAAGGCCGCGACATGTGACCCAGCACAGGTGCCGGCGTGACAGCCGCAAAATCAGTTACACGTGACACAATTTGCCATCGCGTCGGCAACTTTTACGCAGTTGTTCGTAACGATACAGCGTACAGTCTCAGCTTCGAAAGATCAAACATTTTCACAGTGTGCTGGGCCACGATATGAATCTATTTGCAAAATCTTCACGGAAACAACATCACGACAGTACACACATATGGCAATGAGTGGAATTGTGACAGGATTTCCTAATTTAGGAAAGAGTGTAAACTGTTACAGTGTGGTTCTCTGACAGGTGCTCTTTCTCACAGCAGAATATAAGAATAATTTATTTTCGTAAATGAAACACGATAATCTGCTTTATGAATTTGACTGGACCACGCTTATCGTTACCATTTTAATAAGTCATTATCATTTAAACTCGTGCTGGGTACAGACAAAAGATTTATGAAAAGGAAGTTTAAATTTAATGAGCCGTCCACCTAGACGTCTATTCAGTCAGATGGAAAGGGATGGGGACTAAAATCGGTCCACACCCTAGTAATAAGCCCGTACTCGCCTCCACGACTTTCGGAAACATGGGTGGGCGGACGAGGATTTATAGTCCGCCCCTTCTGACGACCTACTCAAAGCACGTAACTACTGCGCCACTTCTCTCTGTACAGATAACATCTGAAATTTTCTTTGGCATTCCAAATGCTGCTACACAGAACAGGAAACCTGATCTTTCACATACAGTTTATAACAAATTCATCCGTATGGGACGATCGCAGACGCAACGAATTTGTTGTTATCCTATGACCTGCCATGCTCTGCTACTATACAGGTTGATTACAATTAACTAAAAGAAATAAAAAAGCCGAAGCGACGTAGATGACGCTGAGACAAGTAAGTTGATACGCGACACACACTCGAAAAATGGATGACAAATGCTGAACATGTGGCCAGCTGATCCTACCTTCACCGGTAGGAGTGGTTCTACACATCGCTCCGCTTGGATACTCTGTCTACGAAAACCTTTTGTAAAGTTGATCTGTTGTAAATGTAGTATAAAATTATTGCCCTCGGTGGAACTATGAAAAAAAAGCTGTTTTAATTTTGTGCTTCTTTCATTTTGCCCTTTTTTGTTCAGACTGTTTTTTAGTAAAAAACACGTAGATCATTTAATGGTAGCGATGCAGTTCGGAAGCCTATACTTGTTTACTTGTGACGCTTTGCGGTAGGTTTTTGTTGTATTGTACTTTGCAATTAACCAGCGGAGACCGCGAGACCGGTAAATAAAATAGTTTATCTTACCTCAATGTAAACACGTAATTGTCTAAGGCAATGCAAACAAGCACTGCCTGCCAGGTGCAAGACTCAAAGCCTGAGCCCCACGCGCTCAAGTCGCGTACATAGGACCGGAGCCATACCGACTTGTGCGACAGATCCATAGGCTCCACCGCTGCACGTGCAGGGAGGTACGTCATCTGATGACGTAGATATTCAGCAACTGGTCATCCACTTTTGGGGTATTTTCCGACATTCGCGGCCCGATGCGTCTTGTAACGAATTACTTGTCTCAGTCATCTACGACGCTTCGGGGTTTTTTAAACATTAATAAGAATCACCGTGTACAACGAATCTGGTAAGTCTGCATGATCTTCTGGCGCACTACGATATGCAGTGGCTGCACAAGTAAGAACGGTTAATGCCTCAAAGAAAGACCTTTTTCAACGACAACACAGTTTTTAGTATCTACCTACATACGGCTGGCTAAAGGGTATTTTTTTCCATACCTCTCATGAAGTTTACTTTCCGTACCATTTACGCTCGGAAGGTGGAAAACATGAGTGCTTTTTTGCCCGACCGCAAGCTACAGTTAACTGTATTCTATCCTTCATTCTCCACACACGTGAGCGAAATGTAGGAGATACGCCTTAGGAGCTTATTCCCCGAAGTTTTCCTTCTGGCGTCCGAAAATTCAAATTTCTCAATGTTTCAGTTTCACTCACAGACACAGGGCAAACAAATCTGCACTCATTCCCTCCGCCCTTGCTTGATATCCCTATAAGCAGAAGGACCCCACACACTTCATAGCAGTCTTCTCCTGTAAGTCAAATTATATGTATACAACTTTTTTAGCAGACAACTTTCAGAGTCTGAGTATGCTATGAACCAATCGATGCCTAAACTGAACTAAAGTGATGGTTTCATATACCACATTTTGTCACCCCCAAGCATCTGAATGACACGATTGATCTATTCAAGACTAATTTATCTAATTGTCAAGTGTTACTATATTTTCATTTTTTGTGAAATGCATTAAGAGATAGCTGTCAATCTTTACCCTAAGTTGACAGTGTGTGTGTTACCACTGTTGCATTATCGTCGTTACGCACTTCTGTTAACTGTGGCTTCGATTAACACTTACTTTAAGCCTGTCAACAGATACGCGCATACAGTTCTGGAGCTGTGTGCGTCTGTTTCGAAGATGCTGTCGTATCAAATGTAGACGGGAGAGTGGGTGGACTGCCAACCTCTTTTTGAAACCTTCAACTTTTAATACTTCATACAGTTCTTTTACCGAGTCAAGCTTAACAGTTCGAGTAGGGAAAGGATGCCGGAACCAGCGGGCAGCGTGTCTCATGCACTGCTATACGTAAGCAGCAGGCTGGACGGCTGTGGAGCCTGGAGCGGAGGGCACCAATTTCGGCGAGGAAACACTGCTGCCAAGGCCGGCGCGGCGGCACCCGCAAAGGAACAATGACGGCGGGGATTTCCTCTGATCTCTCTCCTCGCCGACACCAGCTGCGGAGAACTGCTGCACTGTATTCACTTCGCTTCAAATGAGACACGTGTTCCATTGTCAAATGGTTCAAATGGCTCTGAGCACTATGGAACTTAACATCGGAGGTCATCAGTCCCCTACAACTTAGAACTACTTAAACCTAACTAACCTGAGGACATCACACACATCCATGCCCGAGGCAGGATTCGAACCTCCAGTCGCGCGGTTCCGGACTGAAGCGCCTAGTACCGCTCGGCCACCGAAGCCGGCTGTTCCATTGTCAGCAATCGGGCTTCGTACATCATATATATGTACCACGAAGGAATTATCCGATAGGGACGGAATTCGGTAGATTCTGATGTACATTTACACACAAACGAATGAGTACAATTTCAGAAGAAATGGATGATTTATTCAAGAGAAACAGCTTCACAAATTGCGCAAGTCATTAACGAACTGGTCCACCTGTGGCCCTTATGCAACAGTTATTCGCCTTGGCACTGGTTGGTAGAGAAATTGGATGTCCTCCTGAGGGATATCGAGCCAAATTCTGTCCAACTGGCGCGTTACATCGTCAAAATGCCGAGCTGGTTGGAGTGCTCCGACCACAGTGTTTCAAACATTCTCATTTGGGAAAAGTTCCAGCAACCTTGCTGGCCAAGACAGGGTTTGGCAAGTATGAAGACAAGAACTCTCACGATGTGCGACCGGGAATTATTTTACTGAAAAGTAAGCCCAGAATGGCTTTTCATGAAGGGGCGCACAATATCGATGACGCACTGCTTTCTTCTCAGGGCGCTGCGGATGACAACCAAGGGGGTCCTGCTAAGAAAATAAAAGCCACCCTAGACCATGAATCCTGGTAGTTGGGCCGGACAGTCAGTTTGGTATCCCACCGCTGTGTGGGGCACCTCCCGACACGTCTTCGGCCTACTCACTGACTAGAGTAGAACTGTCTTCAGAGATCAGTCCGCTTCCCACTGAGCTCCAATGACCAGCGAATATCACCAGGAAGGTAGGTAGTGAGGCGGAAGGAATCCCAAAGTGAAATATCTGGGATGTTATTTCCAGTTCTGGAATTCGTCTCATAACCAAGAGAACCTCCCGAAAACCTTGCTTGGTCAGGGCGACTATGTGTGTAAGACGTTGCCACAACATGTACCCTTCTACACATAACATACAGTAGTTTCAATGCTGCAGATGTAAATCCCAAGTAGATATCAAAAGGAAGTAGTCATAACTTGAAACTGCATTGTCACGGAGTATCATAAGATCAGGTTTTCCCGAAATTAGCTTTTATTAACTTGTCTCGATTCTCTTGATTTTCCCGATACCTCCTAATTTATGGATTACTGTTACTCAGGCAACAGAATGTGCAATATCAAATATCGATGAGGATTTATCAGTCGACTTTTTTATGGAACAGCCATTACCTTCGCAGCACCTACTGACTGATGCATTGTTCATTGCAGTGGACACATACTAGCAACTAAGGGAGGAAAAAAAATCTGCCTTTATTCAACTATAAGATAATAAACAGAGATCCAATTCTAGTTGTTTCTACATTTTTACACCGGAGAAGATTTACTTCTTCAAGTAATAACAGTGATTTGATTTTTTAACAAACCCCATAGGTGTTCCTAGATCGTTAGAAATGTTTCTCCTAATCAAGGAAAGACTTTATGTACTCTTAAGCGACTGAAATAGTCGAAAATGTCTTTAATGGTGTTTATTGTGTCTGTACTGCTCCGTTTCCACGGGAAGATTGAGAAAACCAATTCGTTGACCCAAACTGCATGAACCCTACTAATGGTCTGAGAAGTCTCTTCACTACAAGCAGTTACCGAGATGGAACAAACACCCGAGTCAATCAAACCTTGCCCTTCGCTTCAACAACTACAGTGATACCGAACTGCCTCATAGAAAACAACTCCCGAATATTATACAGTGCAAACTTCATGTTTCTAGCCTTCCAATCGGCCCATTATTTAAAGGAAAAATGAAACATCTAAGTTTACACCTCTATACATTACATTACGGTAACAACAACCAACAAGATTTTATTGTCTCTTGATGGTCGAGTCTTTCCAAGCGATCTGGACAATAGTACATACCAGTTCAAAATTCATACATACGGGAGGAGATAAATTTGTAAAAGGCCAAAAACAGAGGATGATTCCAGCTGGATTACAACATAGTGAGACGGAGATTGTAAAGTTAGAAATTGGACTTTAAGACGTACCCAGAAGCAGATATAGATTCCGACCACACTTCAGTAATTATGACGATATGGCTGAAGTTCGAAAGACTCGTCCGGAAGAATAAATGTGCAAAGAAGTGGGATACTGAAGTACTAAAAATGATGAGATGTAATTAAAATTCTGAAAGGTTACAGATACTGGGATACTGAACAACACAATAGGCATTTCAGTTGAAGAAGAAAGGATATCTCTAAAACGGGCAATCACAGACGTTGGGCAAAAAAACATAGGTACAAGGAAAGTAACTGCGAAAAACCTTGGGTAACAGAAGAAATACTTCAAGAAGGAAGTACAAAAATGTTGAAGGGAAGACCGATATACACCAATATGTCACTTAGCAATGAAATAGTGTAGGGAAGCCAAGAGGACTGGCTGCAGGAGAAGTGTGAAAAAGCAGAAAAAGAAATACCAGTTGTAATGCCCGATTCAGCATATAGAGAAGTCTTAACAACCATCGTGATAATTAAAAGCAAAGGCGTCAATATTAGAAGTGCAGGAGAAATTCCATTTTTGGATGCAGAGGTTAAGTAATCGTCGGGGCAATTAAAAGCAAAGGCGTCAATACTAAAAGTGCAGGACGAATTCCATTTTTGGGCGCAGATGAATGAGCGAATAAATGGAAAGAGTACATTGAAGGTCTCTACGAGGTGGAAGAACCGTCTGAATACGTGGGAAAAAGAAGAAATGTGAGTCGACGTAGAAGACATAAGGAATCCAGTATAAGGGTCAGAGTTAAATAGAGCTTTGGAAGGCTTGTAATCAAGAAAAGAAGGGATGTTTAACACTTCTTCGGAATTTCTAAAATAATTAGAGATTACGATCAGTTTGGCCTTAGATAAGGTACAGCCACAAAAGAGGCAGTTCTGAGGTTGCACTAGACAATGGATGCAATACTTAACAAAAATCAAGACACGTTAATTGGATTTGTCGCCTTAGGAAAGGCGTCAGACAATGTAAAATAGTGCAAAATAATGCAAAATGTCCGACATTGTTAGGAAAATAGGTGTAAGCTACATGGAAGGCCGGATAGTTAACAATATGTACAGCAACCAATAGGGAACAATAATAACAGGTAACCATGAACGAAGTGCTCGGATTACTGTTCAATCTAAGCATCAATGACGAAAATAAAGAATTAGGAGTGATATTAAAAATTCACGCAGAAAGGATATCAACGACAAGATTCGCTGAGGACATTGCTATTCTCAGTGAAAGTGTAGAAGAATTACAGGATCTGATGAGTGAAACGAACAGTCGAATGATTACGTAACACGGACTGAGAGTAAGCTGAATAACGACGAATTCTGTGACCGTGGGACCAAAATAACTTATGAAGGACGAAACAAGGAGAACATAAAAAGCACACTAGCAAAGGCAAAAAAGGCATTTCTAGCCGAATGAAGCCAATCGAAGCGTTTGAAATATGGTGCTAAAGAAGAATGTTGAAAATTAAGAGGATCGATACTGTAAGGAATGAGGTGGTTCTCCGCAGAGTCGGCGAAGAAAGTAACACATGGTAAACAGTGACAAGATGGTGTGACAAGTGTTACGACATCGGGAAATGACTTCCATGGCACTAACGGTAGCTGTAGAGGGTACAAACCGTTGAAGAAGACAGGGATTGAAATTCATCCGGCAAATAACTGGGGACGTAGGGTGAAAGTGCTAATCTGAGATGAAGATGTTGGCACAAGAAAGAAATTGGTATCGGACCGAATCAAAGCAGTTACAAAACAGACAATTCAAGGAAAAAAAGACGAAATAAGTGAACCGACACTCCACCACGAGTGGTGGCAGTAAAATCCATCAGATGGCGCACGTTGTTCTCATCGTGGCCGACTGGACACATCATAATGTAAAGTGGCACGCGATATGGGACAGTAGATAAGCATTTGAGTCGTATTTGGAAGAACAGGCGGGGAATCGGATGCCCATAACGACAGCCTGATTGGCTTCCACGTATTTTCTCCAAACCACTTCAAGCAAATGTTGGGATGGTTTCCTCAACAAGGTCGCGCTCAGACTCTTCGCCGAGGTTGTTAACAGTCGTCAATGACTTCGATGTCGACTAAGGTTTATGTAAAGAGTGCCCACAGGCTAATCAGTATTTTATAGCGCAACAAACGGACTAAAGCACTGCGGACTACGCTGCAGTGAAGCAGTCGAAGCAGGACCTTCATCTCTAGGGGATACCACGGAAACGAAATTAATGCTGGTGGACACATACATGACCTAAGTAGAAATTGTTTGTAACTGTAGGCCAAAATATGAAAATTCAAATTTCCATGTCAAATGCTGATGCTAGACATCTGAAAAACTGATTTGTGAGGTTCACTTTGATTACGAGGCATTACCTCTCCCGCCCATTAAAATAGCTATCAAAGAATAAATGTTTCACAAATAAAAAAAGAAGAAACGGAGTTACTGCTTAGTCAGATTAACAGAGTTTCAAGTGAATACGGTCCATTAGTGCAAGTGTCAAACAGTTTTTACTTCTGTATTTCCACAAGGGAGCAAGTGCTACACTGGTAGCATCGGTACTACATTATGGCAATAGAACCAATTAAAGCGGGAGAAACAAAAATACGGGAACAAAAAAAAAAATCTCATCACGGCTAATATGTCATTCAGAACAGCTTTCAGTCGTCTCAGAATAGATTAACACAGGGCTTGTGAAGTTTTGAAAGGTATCTCCTACTATTCTTCCTGCAAAATAGTGACAAGCTCAGGCAATAATCATGGAGGTGGATAGCGATCACGGACCCTTGTGTCCAAAGGAGACCAAAAAGGCTCAATAATATTGACATCTAGTGACTATGGTGGACAGGGGAGATTCAGCATCGGACGATACGAGCAGGGCGAACAGGGGTCTCTCGTCTTGGAACATAGTATCACTATTAGGCAACAAACACTGCACCACGGGATGGACCTGACAGTCAAAAGGCTCAAACAATTCTTGGCTGTAAAGCGATCTATTAGAGTAACCATTGGGCCATATGATATAATGATATGGCAGCCGATATCACCCAACCCCCCGGTTCCCTATTTCCACTCGCGGCAGACGTAAACTCGAAGATGAAAACAGTGTGAAAGCAAGACCCATCTATCAAATGACATTCTCCCATTGCTCCATAGTACAAGTTTTATGGCTTACGAATCACGTTTTTCTGTTACAGGCATTTTCATCACTGATAGTGGTTTTGAAATTCTAGCTCATCCTAAAAATCCCTAATTATGGAGATCCCTTTGTGTTGTTTTGGTGCTGACAGGATTCGCGAGTGCGACATTAAGTTCTGTAGTGAATTTTGTGGCTGTCGTGCTCTTATTTTCTGTCACAACCCTCTTCATCGACCGTCTCTCACAATCACTCAACCCACATTTTCGTCCGCGTTGTGACTTGATTGTTGTTGTTGCGGGCTTCAGTCCGGAGACTGGTTTGACGCTGCTCTCCATGCTACCCTATCCTGTGCAAGCCTCTTCATCTCCCAGTACCTACTGCAGCCTACATCCTTCTGAATCTGCTTAGTGTATTCATCTCTTGGTCTCCCTCTACGATTTTTACCCTCCAGTACCAAATTGGTGATCCCTTGATGCCTCAACACGTCCTACCAACCGATGCCTGATTCTAGTGAAGTTGTGCCACAACTCCTCTTCTCCCCAATTCTATTCAATACCTCCTCATTAATTATGTGATCTACTCACCTAATCTTCAGCAATCTTCTGTAGCACCACATTTCGTAGCTTCTATTCTCTTCTTGTACAAACTATTTATCGCCCATGTTTCACTTCCATACACGGCTACCCTCCACTTTCAGTAACGACTTCCTGACATTTAAATCTATACTTGATGTTAACAAATTTTTCTTCTTCAGAAACGCTTGGATAATGTTTTTGCCGGCCGTTGTGGCCGTGCGGTTCTAGGCGCTACAGTCTGGAGCCGAGCGACCGCCACGGCCGCAGGTTCGAAGTCTGCCTCCGGCATGGATGTGTGTGATGTCCTTAGGTTAGTTAGGTTTAATTAGTTCTAAGTTCTAGGCGACTGATGATCTCAGAAGTTAAGTCGCAGTGCTCAGAGCCATTTGAACCATTTTTTAAAATATGTTTTTTTTTTTCGCTTTCCCTGTATGCTGTATAAACTTTGGATAAGACGTTTCTTAACACACCACACCCGTCGAAAGCCTTCGTTACAGACGCACCATTCGAGCACCAAAATTTGCCACTGTTCCAATGTACTGAGCTCCGGCGTAATGTACCCACGACTACACAGAGCGCTGTTTTGAGCACGATTGACGCTTGCAACGTACTGAAGACATCGCACAGGTGCCGCTCGTTGCCAAATACAACAGCGCCACCTGCAGGTTTGGCTTGCATCTGCATTTACGTTCAAAGATGCGTTCCTGCAGTGTTCCCACATTTTTGTCCTACCCCTGTAGTTGCAAATGTTTGGTGACAATTCGCGGACCAAGAAGAGGATAAAGGCAGCTAGATGTGGAACGTTACGTCGTTTAATTCTTAGAATACAGTAGAAAAGGTTGCTGTTTGTCACGAAGTTCGACACAAAGTGATGGACACTTGTTCAGAGTATTTCGGTGTTATTCAAGGTTAGACAGAATACTTCATTCTCGTGCAGTCGACGCAGATGCGTGCTACAGCGCGTGCGTGTGTGTGTCGCGCGCGGACAGCGCATCGGTGCCTGACGGCCAACCCAGTGTCCGACGGGGCCTCTGCGCGCCACAGCTCGCGAGAGGGGGGGCACTTGTGTGCTGCTGCCATCCAGCCACAGACGAGCCGCGCCTCCAACACGCCGCGGCATCTTCTCCTACCGGCCGGTTCCAAGCCGTTCTGTGAGCAGGGAAATGCCCCCTGCGGTGTGGCGATAGATCCTTTTCTCAGTATGCAGCAGTGCTGCGTCCAGCTTTGGAAGGCTAAAGACAGATACTGGCAGATTGGGGCTATGATAACGGTTTGTCAGTCTTGTCTGGATTACCTGAGAAATGCAAGGTTCCATGTTCCAATAATGCTTCGGCGCATAGTTTTAATCTTCCAGGAAATTTCGAAACGGCGTACACTCTGTTGCAGAGTGAAATATTCATTCTTCACTCAGTATACTATTCACGCCTATCTCCTAAATGGAGACCCGCTCTCAGGCCAACTCTTAGTTCAAGTTAGTACCTTGAATGAGATTTTCGCTCTGCAGCGGGGTGTACGCTGATATGAAACTTCCTGGCAAATTAAAACTGTGTGCCGGACCGAGACTCGAATTCGGGACCTTTGCCTTTCGCGGGCAAGTACTCTGCCAACTGAGCTACCCAAGCACGACTCACGGCCCGTCCTCACAGCTTTACTTCTGCCAGTACCTCGTCTCCTGCCTTCCAAACTGTGGCTAAGCCATGTCTCCGCAATATCCTTTCTTTCAGGAGTGCTAGTTCTGCAAGTTTCGCAGGAGAGCTTCTGTAAAGTTTGGAAGGTAGGAGACGAGGTACTGGCAGAAGTAAAGCTGTGAGGACGAGGCGTGAGTCGTGCTTGGGTAGCTCAGTTGGTAGAGCACTTGCCCACGAAAGGCAAAGGTCCTGATTTCGAGTCTCGGTCCGACACACAGTTTTAATCTGCCAGGAAGTTTCAAGTTAGTACCTTGCTTTACCTAATGATGTCAATTTGGCTGTGGAACAGCAACCCCACTGCAAATTAGGAGATAGTAACTATAGAAATACACGCATGTCTATATGCAACACCCCATACAATCGGACATTATACGTCCCCCCTCCCCCTCTATCAAATTCAGAGAAGTGCCTGTTCGCCTGCGTTGACCCGTAAGAGTTCAGAGGTATTCCCGATAGTTGGAATTCATTCTTTTATCCAGAAAAGTTCATTATTCTACACAATATTTTGATATTATACCCAGTTATAACCATGACTGCTAAGGAGTCGCGAGGTACTGTCTTAGAACAGGGAGACTTGACAATTGTAGGATAATGAATTGGATGAAATTTCATACAGATGTCCGTCTCCGAAGAAAAATACTGTGCTTGTTGGGTCTTAGCTCGACAAATGGTGGTGTTTGATCAAGCTGACGGTGAAGAGTCAACTCCACGGGCGACTGGCGAGCGCAGCCTTCTCTCCAAGTTTCTGTATCAGGCCGAAAGTCTGAAAATATTCTTCCTTCAAAGTCCAGTGGCAAACATTAAATTATTTTCTTTTACAAAGTAATTAGCATTTCAATACAATAGAGTTTCATTCGCTTGTCATGGAAGCATTAGTAAAAATTAACAAATCGTCATTTGACGTGGCTTTTCTTTCATTTGTTCGTCGAGCAATACACCTGAATTTGAATACATAGTAAACATATACTACATTCTACATCAAACGAATAGAACTATTTAGAATTTTGTAAAGCTAATCAGACTATTTTTATGGAACTACATATCCCACAATGCAAAAAACTTTCTTCAAAATCGGAAGGCCAACATGAACCCGCATACGCACACCGAATCGGCTCGCCAGTTATTTCAATCCAATGAACTTAAGTGACAAGTGAGACGTTGCTTTTCTTAAAAACCACGGAACTTGACGCAAAGGACGAAAATAGGCGTACTCTTAATTTTTTCAATGAGGGACCTGTGAGTGAAATTTGTGCCTCAAAAATCCCCATGTCTCCTCTTTGCAGCTTCTACGGAAGACGTCAGAGTGTCTTTTTTTCCTGGCCTTTATACGTGTGCGGCATGTTAATTTTCTGTATTTGGCAATGTTAATGGTAGACAGTGGCCGGATGCCCTTCCTGCCACCCCTCCCCCACCGGTGCGAAACGGAAGAGGGACGTGGGCACCAGCCCGATATTCACCAAGTCAGATGTGGGGAACCGCCTCAAAACCACATCCAGTCTGGCCAGCACATCGCCTCCGGTCGTTAATTCGCCGGACTGATACGATACGGGACTAGCGCGCCGCCCCGAATCTCGGAAGCGACGTGCTCATGCGTGCAGCTATGAGTGGGGAAAGGGTGCACATCGGAGACTTCGGAGTGTAGTGCTTAAGAAAATGGAAGATTCAACTCAGATAGGCACTCGAAACTTACCATCTAAACTGTGAGAATTTCTCTTAACAAATTTAAAAAAAAGTCATCCCTTTTCAGATACCCACGTAATCTTACCAGTTTTGCACATGATATGAAAAGATACTAAATCGGCAAGAGGGCCATGAAAATTATAATGGTGCTACAATGCACATGAAGGTATAATTTGCAATGAGCTGTCCTGAGGCGCTGAGAACCACAAGCTTGTGCCATCTGTTAATCTTATGGTGCGTCAGGTTTAGGCCAACATCGTATACACTAACATTTACGACAGGCTGTCTTACTGGCTTCTCTGACATTTACCTAATTGTGGGCTCGACGACGGTGTGTTTCAAACCTTCACGGTTCTTAGTGCTTCAATTGTAACACTGACGTCCTTGTCTAGGGTTGGCGGACAGCTGGACGTTTCTTTCAATAGCATTGCCTCTAAATACACTCTGGCTAGCCGAAAAGCAGCGTCTCGAAGAATTCTATTACGTCTCTAACAATATTTGTCAAAAATAGTAAATTACTCCCTCTCCTTGTCTACCGTACTGTGTCATATTTACGGAGATTCACTTCATTCATACGACTAAATCTGTTAGCTTTCCATTCGTCTGATGCACCACCTTTAATTTTATTTCTTGGTTTTAACAGAAGCAATTACAATGTTCGATTACTATTTCTGTTTTGCTTGTTACAGTTGCAATTATTCTCCTAGATACTATTCTAAATTTAATTAGTGGTAAGGACTATTTGAGTGTTAGTGCTGACAAAGTACCCAGCGTTTAATACATCAGAACACTGTTACATTGGTGTGGGACGTTATTTAAGGGTAACTGCAACACCAGTACTACAAAGTGTATCATCTCGTAACCAGAAAATACAGCTTCCAAGCAGCAATAGTTAACAACTTTAAACACTACATTCGCGAAATCTCTTCAAGAAACAGTTTTCGTTATTCTATACTGATCGTGCTACAAGCTACACCTGAACAATTTATACACATGAATACTATAATCATATTACTATTACTGCTATGCCACCAATATTCTTCTTCGATGTGTATAGGTCTTTAAAATGAAATCTGTAGTTCTTCCCTGTCTCCTCTAACGATTTTCAAAATGATGTCATGTGACAACCTATCTATTAAACCAAGTTCTTGCAACTTATTTGCTCAATAGTATGTACCGAATGAACAGGTGCTGTCGTGCATTGGCAGTTACTTAAAGGAAAGGGTCCAGCATAAACTAAACGGTGGCATCGAGAAAAGGTCATGTTTCGTTAAGTGTGTGTCCACCATTGAGGGACCATGTCCGTGTACCGAAAACAGTACATGCGGAGCACAGCGAGGGCTCTCCGCTATTGATCGCAGCGCCGCCTGGCAACATGGCGCCCTTGACATTGGCGGAGCACAGCCGCAGCGTGACGTCAGGCGGGGGCGCAAGCGCATGCGCCTTGCGGCCGTTACGTAAGATCGAGCGACCCAGATCAGCCGGCTGCCGGGCACGGGCTGTACCTGCGCAATAGCAATAACTATAGCTGTAGCTGTGGTTCCACAGCCACCACGCAGATCACCGCCAGCCTGTTTAAATGTTCTGCCAGTCGATGCGGCAAGTAAACAGCAGCGTGGGCTTGCAGCACGGTAGCCGCTTACTTCGGATCCGTCTCTATGGGGCAAACACACCAATTCTGTTCAGGATGTCCCGCCAGGACCTCTGTGGTGAATTGTGGAATGGGTAGACTACGGAAAATCAAGGGCACTTCGGCCAAATATCTTGGATAAGGAAGTCTGCCAACGCGCTGGATTATGTCAGGAGAAAATGGGTAAGGAGAACGATAATGACAACGTTATCTGACTCAAACATCGCTAGGAATGTTATTAAAAGACTGGTTATCAAAGAGTATCATGAACCACAGATTACTAAACCCTTGTAAAATTTACGATTGCAGCAGGGTATAAAACAGGTCATTTCGTGCTGAATTTGTGCGTAACGTACCACTGGAAATCTAGTAAATGTAATTAATACATAATCTAAACATTATGTCTTCCTTCGAATAAATCTGGAGTAGTATAATTTACGATGGTTTAGTAGAGATGTAACACTCCCCCCTTTCGTGTTCTAGGTTTAAAATTAATAACTTGGATTACTAGTAACCGTTCAATTCCAAGCCACACCAACTGCTGCAAAATGAAGTTTATTAAAATTTTTGAAATCTGCTATTATTATATAGTTTCCACATCCAGTAACTTAGATTATTTACAATGAAATTCCGTTGTTTTTGCTTGTATCTGCTATTGCCAGTGTACAGTATTATGCTAAGTGTGTTTCAAGTGCACTGGTATCTCTGCACGATCATAAAGAAAATAATTACGTGGATTACGTTACAAGGCAGTTCTAAATTCTATGGTTATTTTCGGTTGCTACACGTAAGGATGTTAATGGGGAAAACTGTTAACAAATAACCGCAATAGAGACTCGTATCTTCCAAGGACTTCAACACTATGTCTCTTGGAATGTGCAAGCTTTCGTTAATTTCATATGAGCGCTGGGCGTATTCTCTACTATGAGCCTGTGTAATTCTGTCTCAGGACTAAATTGACGAGTTTGCCAATGCAAGAATGTAAGGGCGAAGGACACTATTCTAAAAGCAGATAAATACTTTACCGGTATTTCAAATGGGAGACCGTGTTCTCTGCAGAGTCGTTGATAGATTTTTTTCTTTTTAAATATTGGTTAGATACATATTAAAAATGTAGACTTTTACTTTGCTAATACGAATCAAAATATTTAGTAAAACTTAATGGTTCTAATATCGACGGCCTCAAAACGTGATAATTATAAATTTTGACATCCATTATTTGTGTTCCACAAATTTGAGAGGCAATGAAATACCAGCCGACCAAGACTTCACGCAAATACGAAGTCATGTCCATGTAAGTGTTACTTTGCGGTCTTTCTTCGACCACCCTACAAACCAATTGTGCGAACCACCGGGAAAGAAAGTCAAAATTTCAGTGAAGCTCAAGCGTCCCGACACATATGCAACCGTGGCGCTTGGTGCCAAAGTCACAAAAGAGGCAGACAGTGGTTTTTAGAATGTATTTAAATGAAAATGCACCAGCAAACACCGCACATGCGAAGTACCGCATAGAAATGCGACTGGCTTGGTAATTGCACATTCCTAAAAGGAAGAATGAAGATTAATGTTTAACGTCCCGTTGACGACGCGGTCATTAGAAATGGAATACGGGCTAGGATTTGGGAAGGCCGTCGTCTGTCAAAGTAACCATACCGGTATTCGCTTTAAACGATACAGGGAAATCACTGGAAACGTACACCTGGGTAGTAGGACGGGAGTTGAACCGCCGTCCTACCGAACGCGAGTCCAGTGTCCTCCTATTGCGCCACCTCACTGCGTTCAATTAGCTACAGATTATTAAACACCAGCTACAGATTATTCAACACCAATGTGTTAAGCGGACTGATTCTCTTTTATAAATTCCACCACGATGTTTAGGTACATTAGTGGTTGTAGAGCAAGAACCGCTTGTTTTCTTTTTACAGAAACACGAGAAGGCTGCATGAGAGCGAAAAATGTTACACTCGTGACAGTCATTATCGGTATGATATGCAAGGGGTGCCAAACCGGACGACTTGCTCTAGACAGTGAATCACAGTTCATCTCGCATCATTCTGTCATCGATGATGCACTGAAAACATAGCAGCCTTCACCTTTGCTTTTAATATATTCAAGATTTTTTTTTTCAAAGTGTAGTGGAAATCCCAGAATTCAGGCAGGCTTTATACAATTCTAATGGTGCAAGTGCCGTGGCAGAAGTAAAGTGATAAAAGAAAACACCATTTCGTTGTGCGTTTCCATAATGAATAGCAATAACCACAATCTGAAAACTCCATGTTGGAGCGATTGTGTTTAATATCTCAATTGATAGACCTTCACAAATTACAGTAACTAAATGATGCCAACTCAGGGAAGGTATGGCGATGACACAGAATGGCTGAAAGAAGCCATCATGTTTGGACGTCCCCACGACAACACCGTGAATATGTGGCTGCTCTATTTGTTGTGTCCAAAGCGACCTGCCCACCGCGTCTATTAAGAGTGGTGTACCACTGGCAGCCACTTAAAACGGCGTAAGATTAGTGGTCCTGAGAAGATATTAGGAGTACAAGCCTTCTAAATGGCAATCCGTTTCAAACCGGGGTATCCTCCAAAAGGGTGATCGCTCACAAGAGCACATAAAGCCGCACACTAAAGTGCCAAACAGCACAAAAGCTGGACACCACTTGTTTGGCGGTGCGCAGGATGGTCCGGCACTTTGCCTCTTCTCAAATTACTCAAGTCGTTGAGTGAACAGCCGATCCGACAAGGCGTTTAACCCGCGATAGGTGAAGAGTGTAATTAGGTCAGAGGTGGCCCCGTGGTGGTTTGGGAGCATTTTTCGTACCGATACATGGTCTCACCTACCCACGTTACCGTGAACATGAACCAGTATGCGTGTTTGAACATCCTTGGTGATCAAGTATTATTTTTTTCTTTTTTAGGTGTTCCTGATAAGTATGCTGTGGGCACTCCCATCTTCCAAGATGACACCACCGTACTGGCACGGCTGCACGCATACGTTTCTGATTTGACGAACTATATCACAACTCGACTGGCCAATTGAAACACTCGATCTTAGTCCCATATAAAATATCTGGGACTATTTGGAACAGCGAGCGAAACGTAGGTGTTGACATTCCCACAGTTTGGTAACCCTATGGGACCTACCGTCCGCGAGTGGCTTCAGCAGGATATGGCATACCTGGAGGAACTTGTGGACACACTTTCCGGCCGAATTCAAGCCTTTACGGAGGCTAGAGGCAGTGTGGCACGGTGTTTGGGTGATGTTCTGCTGGTGACTAATTTCCTGTTGTATGTCCTTATCTTTCTTAGTCGCTTTCACTAGCGATTTCCTTGAACTGTATGTTAGTGAAATTCACTCTAACTCTACTTTGTGACTTATAGTCGAACTTACACATGAGCATGACCACCAAAAACAATAGAAATCACCTGAATTACTCCACTGTATGCATACTACTATTGACGCTTTGTCAGCGTCTTGACAACACAGTTGCCTCCTCTGGGCTGCCAATTCGCTACAGAGTAACACAACGGGGTAGCCTTCGCACCAGCGCTCCCACTACAGCTGTCGACTGCGTAGTAACAAGAAAATCACCGTGCTGTGGGAAAAGGAACAGCATGGCACCTCGGGCAATGAGCTTCCTACACTGTGTAGATACTGCTCGCAGCGCATTATGTATCACTTTTTACTCATATACACTTAAGTGCCGAAGAACCTAGTATAGGCATGTGTATTAAAATACAGAGATATGTAAAAAGGCAGAATACGGCGCTGCGGTCGGCAACAAGTGTCTAGCAGCAGTAACCGATTAAACAACTGCGCCACAGTGACAGATTATAAAAATTTAAATGAGTTTGAACGAGATGTTATAGTCGGCGTACAAGCCATGGGACACAGCATCTCTGACGTAGGGATGAAATGGGATTTTCCAAGACGATCATTTCACGAGTGTACCGCGAATATCAGGTACCCGATAAAACATCAAATCTCCCACATCGCTGCGGCCGGAAAAGGATCATGCAAGAACGAGACCGACAACGACTGAAGAGAATCGTTCAACGCGGCAGAAGGGCAACCCTTTTGCGAACTGCCGCAGATTTCAGTGCTGGACGACCACAAATTGTGAGCGTGTGAACCACTCAACGGAACATCATCGATATGAGCTTTTGGAGCCGAAGATATCCTTGATGACCGCACGACACAAAGGTTTACGCGTCGCCTGGGCCCGTCAAAACCGACATTGCACGGTTGACGACTGGAAACATGTTGCCTGGTCGGACGAGTCTCGTTTCAAATTGTATCGAGCGGATGGACGTGTAAGGTTATCAAGAATCCCTGGACCTCTCATGTCAGCGGGGTACTGTTCAAGCTGGTGGAGGCGTGTGCAGTTTGAGTGATATAGGACCCCTGATTCGTCTAGATATGACTGGCAGGTGACTCGTACGTAAGCATCGTCTCTGATCACCTGCATCCATTCACGTCCACTGTGCATTCCGACGAAATTGAGCAATTCGAGCAGGACAATGAGGTACCCCACACACCCAGAATTGCTACAGAGTTGCTCCAGGAACACTCTTTTGAGTTTAAGTATTGGTCACGTGTGTGTGTGTGTGTGTGTGTGTGTGTGTGTGTGTGTGTGTGTGTGTGTCAGAGATTGGATGCACCTTTTCATTTCTAGTAATCATTTATTGAAGGTCGATTGAATGGATCATGTCCGAAGGCCACAATAAAAGAAAAATACGAAGTAAAAAATAGTTGTCGAGTGATCGGCCACGACTGCCAAGCGGCGGTCTCTGAGCTCTTCCCGCCAGTGCAGCGCGGCCCCAGCGAGTGCCTGGTCACGGTGCTCGCTCGTCACAGCTCGTTGCCGCTTCTCGGAATTTCGGAGGCCTCACTGACAACTTCTCGCGTTCCTACGTCTTCAGTGAGTTTTCGTAATGATCAGCAACAGCAAACACTCGCAAAATTGCACATAATTTTACGTTGCAACATGTCGACTAGGAGAATACATCAATTTACAGATGCTTGCATTTCGATGATTTACTGTGTCGACAGATCTTTCTTCTGATTAGGAATCACTGCTAAAAACAGCTAGTTACGGAGCCGCGCCTCGAGAGAGAGAGAGAGAGAGAGAGAGAGAGAGAGAGAGAGAGAGAGAGAAGCATGTGAGGGTAACGAGGGAAAGGGCGTAAAAAAAGTAGGGGGGCTGAGAGAGGGATTAGATGAAACAAACAAATGTACTCATCTATCGGGCGCTTTCTCGACGTTTAAGTAAATGAAGTCGAAGCCGTTAAAAAGACCGCACAAATGCGGCGAATAAATTAGCTGTACGCTTTTTATTCGGAGCATTGAAGAACACAGTTCAAATTATATAAGAGCCATGCTATTTTAACACCGGGGCACTTCGCTAGGTTCGAAAGTTTGTCACTCTTAAGAACAATGACAAATACAACCGGTAACTTTTTCAATGCTTTGAGCTCCAAACTGCTCTAACAGGTTCCCGATAAACCTTACAGTCTTTCTTCCTTGTCTTCATATAGAAGAATAAGGTAGGCTACATAAAGATAGTTTATATCTCACGTAAGTTCGACAGAAGTTAACTATGCCAGTCAGCAAACCAGTAGTTTTTTTTTGTTTCGAACTTCTCTGGAATTTTAAATTGCAATACACTGCACATACTGTCCTTTCAAAAAAAGATACAAAGTTCACATACTTCTTCCCAACCATTACACAGTGCTACGCTGTATCAATAGTTTTAAAATTCTATTTTTAATAATCATTTCTAATTGCAGGATAATATGCCGCACTAGGAAATAAAATAGAAAATAAATCACCTTATCGGCACCAAAAATTATGCAGTAGTACGTAAAGTCAAGTAGAAAAACACAATAGTGCTTTCTGACATCGGCCTAGTGGTTGTTAGCAGGTTGCAACGAAGGCAGGATAAAAGGCTTCATATATTTTAAAACTTCATACGCGGATTCTTGCATGATAAAGATACATGAAGACTGTTGTGTCTTGCACAACAACGATGTTCAGTTACGACCTCCTCTCATTTGCGTATTATTTAGATATGTAAAACAAGACAGAATTTAATGTTTCATTAAGAAGGGGTACTAACCGCGTCCAGTCTAATTAAGATTTTAAGTGGTTTCTCTATGTTACGTTAGATGACTGCCGCGATTATAATTTACTGAGTATTAATGGAATGTCTAATAAAAACCTTCAACTTTAGCGCTCATAAAGACAAACCATCGTTAAATAGGACACCCAAAGTAACGCAAACGACGTAATGAGGTTGCAGCAGGTGACGTGGAACCGAGCAAAATATTCAGAAAATTATGTGAAACGCACAGTCGTGCTTACGGAATAATCTTTCCGCTGCGGAGTTACGGTAAGAAAACAACGCCCTATCAGCGACGAGCGCGTGACATTTTGTTCGGAAAGCGAGCTTGTTCGACTGTGTGCAGTACTGCAATTTTTCTCAATAGGGCGCGAAAATCTCTTCTTCGACGAAGATAACTTTGTACTGTAGTTGGAGGAACGATTTTTGACCATATGCTGTAAAATAAATTAAATGGTTCGAGAAGAAACTGATATTTCTTTTCATTTTCTTAGTGCGCACTTGTTAGTCCACTTTACTTCTGAGAATAAAAGTTCATTAATGCTCTCTGTACATCGCCAAAAATTAAAACTTATGGCCTTGAATTTTATTATTAATAATATTGCGCTTTACTGTACCACACGTCAACTATCTTACAAGCGAATGGTCCAATTCGACCTGCCGAAACTTACCCTGAAATATTTCGCACAGGAAGACTACACCGAAGGAAATGCACTATCAAAATCTTGGCTGCTAAGGCGCAATGCAAGTATTTTTTAAAAAAAGTTAAATTTACTCATATTCGCCGCACGACGAACCGCTTATAACAGCAGTTTGAATAGTCCTCCCTGCCTAGTACGCGATTCGGCGAATAAGCAGATGCAGCCGTAATGAAGTCTACTGTACTCATGCAAGTTTTAAGCGCTTAAACCATACCAAAAAATGTCTCAAACCATTAATTATTTTAAAACCTGCACTTCATATTGACAGCTAAACTGTTACAGTGTACTTGTTTGACAAGTGGCTGGCAGATGAAACAAATTCAAAGCAGTGTATGATGCAAAACTATAGACCACTTCTATCATTCGAACTTTAATTTCTGGACATCAAATATTTTGTAAAAATTCCTGTAGCAGAGTTCCTATGATAATTTTTTAATAATGTATATTTTACTAACAATGAAGCAGTTTCTTGTTTATTCCCTGCAGTCGTCAAAAAAATTATGAAGTATAGTACTAGATGACGAAAACAACTATTTTCTTTATCGACATTTATATTAGTTACAGTCAACAATTTTTTCCTCGTGCTTCTAAAGAAAAAGGTATTGTTATGTCCAGAGTAAGAGTCCAACAAAAACAATGAACTATTTTCTGCAAATAGTAAGAAGACGTATCGGATGTAACATTGAACATTTTACTCTCCCATTTTTCCAGATTTTACTACATCGAATACACGAGTTTTACAACTAAATACTGCTTTTTTAATTTTTTGTCTTAACTTGCCTTGAGGTTCCTGAAGACAGAGCTGCGGAGACTGTAGTCCACTGATACTAAGCACTGGAATTGTTGTATTATAATATGCTACAGCGTTCATCGACTGCAAAGGCGACACTGCTCGAAATGATAGAAGTGTAGTCTGCACGCAGTTCTTGCACGAAACCTGACTGATTGGTTTTATACCAAACATCTTAGAGGATAAAAATAAGCTTCGTCTTTACATCAGCTACCAGTTTGACTACAGTACTACCTATTAATCACATCTCCTCCAAACGTTTGCTGGCCTCTATGACCGAGCGGTTCTAGGCGCTTCAGTCAGGGACCGTGTTTCTTCCATCAATACAATTCACATTCAGATTTTACTAAACGAAGCCGCTTTGGCACACTGCTTAAATTTAAGTGTTTTCTCCCTCCTTCGTTTAACCAAATAATTTACAGCCTTTTCTTTGTCACTGGGAACTATTACCGAACGTGTTTTGTGTGGGCCAGGAAGACAGCGTAGTTTTGTTCTCGACTTTAATTAGCACAACAATCATCGTTCGAACCACAATTCACAGAATCGTCTGAGTTATTTCCTGTTTCTTCTTACTCTTCTTCCACAATTTCTAACGAAAGCTAGACATCATTCGAATGAGTGTCCAAGAAACTAACTAGTAACACATATGCAGGTTTTCCGAAGAAGCATGTGATTTCAATGCATACAATGTTCTTCATTTTTCATCTTTGTTAGGTTGGAAATATCAAGTGGTTTCCACGTTACTGCGACGCTCCGGAATCTGAATGAAGGTACTTGCTATTAGCTTGAATATACGAAAGAAAGACAAAGAAAATTAATTCAGTTTTATCTGCATTGCTAACACTTAGTGATAACGCAAAGGAAATTGCTAATTAGCATGGACATTAAATGAGCTTCAAATTCAAGCGAATAGTATCTGTGAGCGATTGTGTCAGAAACTATCAAGGGAAACTGAAATTCGTTTTACAAATTACGATCGCGTTGCGCCATGTTATGTTTCTCCTTGTGCTGTCTACCTAGGGTATGTGCCTGCCGGGTTGTGCATGAAAAAGTCTACACGTGGCCTTTATGTCGGAATGGTTCCTTTAAAATGTTCTCATCCCTTCCGAGGCAACTGCAACATCGCTAATAACTCCAGCTGCAACGGTACCTTTATACTCTTGCGTATCAGACATCACTTATTAGTTGGTCTCATATTGAGAACCTATAGTTCAATCACGGTTTTAGACAACACACACAAACAACACTGAATAAAAGAACCATTTCTCCTTGAGCTATTTTCCCACCAATAGTGAGCATAACAACAAAACGCCGGTCTTCAGCGTCTGCGATATGTAGTCTGCTCTCGCTTTTGGCTTAACATCCAACAACTATTTTTCATACGACATCCATCGCGATACAGTTGTTCATCCATCGCGATAGAGTTGTTCGTCTAACATGGCATACATACAGGGAAAAATAGTTTCACATCAATGAGTTTTTACTGAATTTCATCACCTTCTTGCAACCAACGGGAAAACAATGTGCGACGCTGCATTGGTAGCGGTTAACTATTTCCACGAACCATCCCATAGGACAATAACAAAGAAAACGTCTGCGCAAGTGCGTTGCGATGTTCAGCACGTTTTTCGCAGGAGAAACAAGGAAAGAAATCGCTCGTATGGATTGCAACTAAAAATGGATATGGAAGTGTGATGCAGATTTAGTCAATAAAAGTTCAGCATTCAATTATAAAGCAGCTCAAACAATTCGTCTTCATGAAGACCATGCTCGGTCTGCTGGAGCGTAGAAATTCGAATATATAAACTTTCTATACTGCTGGATATATAGTAATGCAACATGTCGCTAACAAGTTGTACATAGTCTTCACCTTACACAAAAATGTCACTGACAAAGACAAAGAAACGTTTAAACTCGTGTTACAAATGTACCATCTAATTTACTGTAAGACCAAGCGAGAGAAGTATTAAATATGTATAACGATTTGTGCAATAGCATTGCTGTCAGAAGCTGCGGATGGTGGTTCACTACAACCGATGTAGTTTCCCTGTTCTCTCCACCCCGCGGCTCGACGTCGCGTGTCTGTTTCTTTCCCGTTACACAACGTCTCGACTCAAGATCATCGGAAGGTCGTACGAACAAGTGCTGCTCGACAATGCTGTGTTGTCCCCCGACAAATACCACACACATCTGAGTATTGTAATTATGATATGACTTATACAAAACTTTCAGATGGTCAAACAAAAGTGAAATCGCGAATATTCACTATAAAATGCACGACACCATTGAAAGCGGTTTTTTTTTCAGCAGGTTCCTGTGTACCCATACAAATAAAAGAGTTATCACATGTCTGCACATGCATACAAATGTTAGCTCCCGGTAAGTGGTAGCTTAAGAGCTCAAAAAAACACAACTACCTGAATACTGTTGGCACATTACACGGACGACTTGCGTCCGGCTTAAAATTGCCCATATTATTCCTAGCAATAAGACTGTACGTTGTTGTTGTGGTCTTCATTCCAAAGACTGGTTTGAAGCGGCTGTCCACGCTACCTTATCCTGCGCAAGCCACCTCATGTTCGAATAACTACTGCAACCTACATCCTTGTGAATCTGCTTACAGTATTCATCTCTTCGTCTCCTTCTAAGATTTTTTTGCCCCCAAAATTCCATCCAATATTAAGTTGGTCATCCCTTGATTTCTCAGAACGTATCCTATCAATCTAACCCTTCTTTTAGTTAAGATTCCCCACAAATTCCTATACTCCCTATTCTATTCAGCAACTCCTCATTCGTTTCCCTTCTAATCTTCAGCATTCTTCTATAGCACATTTCAAAAGCCTTTATTCTCTTCTTGTCTGAACTGTTTATCGCCCTTGTTTCACTTCCGAGAAAGGCGACATTCCAGGAAAAAACCATCAGAAAATTCGTAATACGTACGTTTTATACTACGTGTTCATTTGTCTTTTTTACAGGCAATTCTCTTGTTATAATCCAGTGTGCGTTTTATATCGTCTCTGCTTCGGCCATCATCAGTTATGTTGCTGCCCATTTAGCAAAACTCATATAATACGTTTAGTGACTCATTTCCTAACCTAATTCCCTCATCATTGCCTAATTTAATTCGATTGCATTCCATTACCCTCGGTTTCCTTTTATTGGTGTTCATCTTATATCCTGCTTTCAAGAAACTGTCAATTCCATTCAACTGCTCTTCCAAGTCCTTTCCTGTCTCTGAAAGAATTACAATATCATCGGCAAACCTTGAAGTTTTTGTTTCTTATCTCTGTACTTTAATTACTACTCCAAACCTAGGAAGGTGGCGCAGTGGTTAGCACACTGGACTCGCATTCGGGAGGACGACGGTTCAATCCCGTCTCCGGCCATCCTGATTTAGGTTTTCCGTGATTTCCCTAAATCGCTTCAGGCAAATGCCGGGATGGTTCCTTTGAAAGGGCACGGCCGATTTCCTTCCCAATCCTTCCCTAACCCGAGCTTGCGCTCCGTCTCTAATGACCTCGTTGTCGACGGGACGTTAAACACTAGCCACCACCAAACTTTTCTTTTGTTTCCTTTACTGCTTGCTCAATGTACAGATTGAATAACATCGAGCGCAGGATTCAGCTGAAGTTGTAAATAGCCTTTCGCTCTCCGTATTTTGCCTCCGTTACCTTCAGTATTTCAAAGAGAGTGTTCCAGTCAACATTGTCGAAAGATTTCTCTAAGTCTACAAATGCTTTAAACGTAAGTTTGCCTATCCTTAACCTATCTTCTAAGATAAGTCGTAAGGTCAGTATTGCCTCGCGTGTTCCTACTTTTCTCCGGAATCAAAACTGATCTTCCCCGAGGTAGGCTTCTAATAGTTTTTTTCCATTTTTTCTGTAAAGAATACGTGCGAATATTAAACTGATAGCTCGGTAATATCCAGACCTGTCACCCTTGCTTTCTTTGGGATCGGAATTATACATTCTTCTTGAAGTCAGTCTGGGGGTATTACGCCTCTTTCATACACCTTGCTCACCAGATGGAATAATTTTTGTCATCGCTGACTCTCCCAAGACCATCAGTAGTTTGGACATAATGTCGTCTACTCCGAGGGCCTTGTTTCAACATAGGTCTTTCAGTGCTCTGTCAAATTATTCTCGCAGTATCATACCTCTGATTTCCTTTTGATCTATGACCTCTTCCCTTTCTATTACATGGTCTTCACGTTCATCTCCCTTTTATAGACCCTCTTTATACCCCTACTACCTGTCAGCTTTCCGCTCTTTGCTGAGGACTGGTTTTCCATCTTAGTTCTTGATATTCATACTTCTGCTTCTCTTTTCTACAAATGCGTACTTAATCTTCCTGTAGGTGGTGTCTATCATTCTCCTAGTGAAATATGTTTATAAATCCTTACCTCTGTCCTCTAACCATTCCAGCTTAGCTATTTCGCATATCCTGTCAGCCTCATTTTTTAGACGTTTTTATTCCCTTTTGCCTGCTTCATTTGGTGCATTTTTATATTTTTCTTTTCATCAACTAAATTCAAAATCTGCTGTGTTAACCAAGTCTTTCTACGAGATCCTGTCTTTTTACCTATTTGATCCTCTGCTGCCTTCAGTATTTTATCTCTCAAGGCTACGCATTCGTCTTCTACTACATTCGTGTCCTCTGGTGTCAGTCGTTGCCTTAAGCTCCCTCTGAAACTCTCAACAGCCTCTCGTTCCTTAAACTTATCCAGGTCCCATCTCCGCCATTTCCTACCTTTTCGCAATTTCTTGAGTTTTTATCTACCGTTCATAACCAATAAACTGCAGTTAAAGAGTCCACATCTAACCCTGGGAAATCTTGCAATTTAAAATAAATAAAATTAAATATCTAAATTTTGTTTAAATTCATTCAAGAGAACACAATTTAAACGGAAGTGGGAGCTATGAGAAACAAACATACTTGGTGATAAGTCGACGTTTCATACTGCTCAGTATTTTGACGTTTCCCGGGAGGCATTTTATTAGTTTATGCTTGCTGCAAAACTTGTACAGGACGGTAAGATTGGATCCAGACTGGTGGGACCTGCCACCATTGACTACATCAACGTGTTGCTTTTCGCGCATTTTGATTCCTGTGTCCCCCCTTCGTCGTACTCTGATTTCACTTACATGGCAGCGCAGCGCAAGTTACAGTTACAAACCTCGATAGCAGGGAAACATTGTAACACTGCATACAGACTACAAGTCTGTAATTTGCGGACAATTTCGAAGGCGTTTTGACGGAAAGTCAGTCTGGCAGAGCGCTAGTTTCGCCTTTATAAGCGGGCTGTCATTATGTCTTCATTCTAACGGCGTCAACCTCCAAAGGAAACTATCTAAAGAATTCATGCTGCAACATCGTTGACGATGTTCTAAATCGTCCTCCTTGGAAGGGCTTGCAACTTCACAGCTCAAATGTAGGAGTCTGCAAAAACTGTCTCTCGCGGGAGTATTTCATTCTATGCAGTTGCCATGAGGTGCTACTTTTAAAGCTAAAAATGCGTGCCCAACCCCTAGTTGGGTGATTCGGGAGAGGGGACCAAACTGCTAGGTCATCGGTCGCATCGTAGTTTGGTATCTCAAATGTTGAGAGAATTGCCAAGCAGCAGTTACCTCTCCTTTGCTTGATGTATTGAAATGTGGGGAATCTTGACTTATTAAGACTTACGAGGGAGGTTATCGTGTTAGTAACCAGTCAGTTTAGCCAACACTCAAGTGACATGTTGACGCTCAGAGACTTTATACGCAAAACATCATCAAAGGAAGAACGTCCCCTTTGCAACAGTTGTTCTAGAAATTCTGGGAGTTGGTAATTGCAAGTGACTATAAATTATTTTTACGAACTAAGAAACACAAGGAAAACTGCAAGATGTATTATGGCACGCACGCTAAGAATACACTGCAAATCTTCATTCGTAGCGGAGCAAGCACATACGTTGACACAAAGACCGTTCCTCGCAATTTGCGTTGTACCCATACGCGCTATGTTCCCAAATCCACGTTAAACTATAGGTTCGAGTAGAACCGGTAAGTAAGTAAGTTTAAAGGGCGATGGAAAACCAGAGCGTACCATCTTCATCAGAACGACACTTACTCAAGCAAAGCTCTGTTCAAACAAACCTAACTAAGAACAGCTTTACCTCTACGCAGCAACATTAAAACCGTCATCGAATGCCATTTTCGACCTCTTCCACATGAAAAATACAGTATTGACTGCTGAAAGTTATGGGCAGATAGCGTGGATACATAATTCGCGTAAATTTCCGTAAGTCAGTTAGGAGACATGAAGGAGAAGAAACGATAACAGAGGTATTGACAATATGTCAATCTTGCACTTGTCACCCCATCTAACACTAGATGTCAACGAGAGAGTGCGTCATCTCGAGTAAGGCAAGCGTGGAAAACGTAACGTACTATAAAATGGCTGTGTGAGTAATAAGTAAATGTATAATCTTGCTAGAAAAGGAACGAGGCAGTATTAGGAACTGTATCGTTTGGCAGGAAGTTGACTCTTCTATCACTACCTTAAACATGAAACTTCCTGGCAGATTAAAACTGTGTGGCGGGCCGAGACTCGAACTCGGAACCTTTGCCTTTCGTGGGCAAGTGCTCTACCAACTGAGGTACCCAAGCACGACTCACGCCCCGTCCTGCAGAGTGAAAATCTCATTCTGAAAATCTTAACCATGGTTTATCAATCTTATCCTAGTATAAGCGCGTAATATTACTACCAGGACGACTACATGTTATGAACTCTCGAGTTTTGTCGCAACGTTTGGAAAGTGTACGGCATTCAAATCGCGAACCAAGTCAGTACAATCACAATACTGATTTTATAACCAGAGGAAAAAGAAGATACGGAAAAAGTATAAATGTAAAGCGCTGCTACCATTCCAACAAAATTCTGGTACAAGACAGTTGATGAGTTCCGCAGACCACTACGGATAAAATATTGCTAACAGAGTGTTACGTTCAAAGATAACTGGTGCAAATTAACTTGGAAAGATTGTCGTTCTGGCTACTTTCCCGCTCACCTGTCCAGCAACCACGCGAATCTTAATCACTCCTATTATGCCTAGGCACCGAACAGAAGTGTGCTTTCGCACTGCAAATCGGTTTACGTAACACGTGGAAACGACTAGTCGTGCCGTTCCAGTGAGCTGCCGCAGCAGCCCGTCCACGGAACGGATTTCGAAAGCTGGCGTCCGGAAGCGCGGCCGGCGTAATTTTGGTAGTTGGTGCGCGGCGTGTGTTTGTTGACGCAGCGGCGCCAGCTGGCCAGCTGAGCAGCTGGCAGCCCGCCGCGCCGCGTCCAGTAATAGCCCGTAGGCTGCGCGCCGCGCCCACGCCGATGCTACACAGCTGTTCCTCTGTCCATGACCAGCGTCGTCACGCCGCTCACAACCACGTAACACGAGCACTCGTCGCAATACCGGAAAAAATTATACGTAGTTACGACAAAAATCTGTTAGGACGTGAAACTTGGACGATAACAAGTCATACAAGATGAGAACAAACTTTGGAAATGTGGTGCTACAGAACAATGTTCAAGATTAGATGGCTAGACCGTATAACTAGTGAGGAATGCTGAATCGAACTAGAGAAAGAAATAAACTTACGGCATAACTAGACTAAAAGAAAAGGTCGGTTGATAACACTCGTCTTAAGACGTGAATGAGTCATCAAATGGGCAATGCAAGGAAGCACGAGTGAGTAGTTGGGCTATATATTGCAGGAGACCAATACTCGAGTACAGTAAGCAAGTTCAAATGGATGTAGAATGCGGTAGCTACGCAGAGATTAGGAGGCTCTCAGAGGACAGACTTGCGTGGGGAGCTGCATCAAGCCACTTTTTTGGCTAAAGAGCACAACGACAATAATCATCTGCACACGATATGTAAAAATATATACTCATCAAGATAAGGCCAACTACCTTCCTTGGATGGGTAGGTTAGGACGTATCGCTGCTCCCCTACAAACATCTGTTTCTACGCATCAATCCACTGTCCTCTCTCACTAGGAATCACTGGTCCAGGAAGAAATATTGCTATAGGGTCCCACAGCAGTATTGATAATAATAATTTCAATTGGACGCCACTTTGTCGACCTGCGTGTTACTAACCCAACCCGGTTTCCAATATCAGGGGAAGGAAGACCTAAGTTTAATGAGTAATCCGAATCCTGTGTCGTTTCCGGCAACTTCTCGCATTGTTCAAAGGTGAAGGCCAGGTTGAAAAACAGACTGGAAAATTCTACCAGATAATTCTCGGTTTTCAGATACGTGCTTTACCGCTAGACCATGAGGCCCGAGCTGACTAACAAGAAGACCACCCCAGCGATTAGGAGAGAGTAGTACACCTGCAGGCTCATTCTTCGCAAACACATCGGTATACTCCTAAGGATACTTTGCTTCAGACCGACAAATGCTAAAAATTTGTTCACAAATTTTAAAACTGATCACGGCCTCAAAAAGGGAAGAATACTGCACCATGTCAAAATCTGGTGGGTCGTACGCGGAGCACTGCATTATAAAAATCCGTCAAGAGGTGCAATACCATTGGTGAAATACCCACCTGGAACAGTCAAGCTAATCAATATGAAGCAAGCCAAGCGCTGTATCATGTGTGAGATACAAAGGCGGGCGAGTGTGCCGGCAACTACCCCAGCTCAGTGCTAGTAGCGCCGCGTCACCTTCACGTGTCTGCGCGAAGCGCCCAGGTATTGCACCACAATTAAGAATGAAATTAAAAATCAAATTTTATGTTTAAAACTTTGTTTAAATATTGTCTAGTGTCATAATATTCCGAATACCAAGTCTTTATGTCCTAGTCTTAATAGTTAACGTGAAAATGCCGCTTTAAGAGAAAAATCAGAGGCGCTAAATAATGAAGCTTGAAAGCGAGAATCTGCTCAGAAGCTGCAGTTAGAGCTCATAAATAAGTGGTGCAGGTTTCCAAAACCATATAACGAAAATTATCACCGGAATTCACATTTTTAGGAAAATCCAAAGGCTCAAAATAATGGACTAAGAAACATGCAAATTTGTTTTGTGCTTCAGTTCAACCCAAAAAATAATAACTGAGAGACCACGTAAAACTACCTCTTATAGTTTTTGAGTAATTAAGTAAAAACCAATTTTGTATCTAAAGTATACCCAGTCGAAGTGGAACAAGTACCTGTAATTTTAATGACAGAGAATTTTGGTTAAAGTGGATGATAAAACATACCAAGTGATAGAGCTATACCAAATTTGAGAGTAGTTGTATTAATAACTGCTGACATAAGTTCTAGTAAATATATGGTTCAGTGGTAACGATCTACCGTTAGTTCCACTATAAACTTCTAGTAGCAAAGTTTCCGTTCTAGCGAGCTGAAACTTTTGCTATGCTTTCAAACAACTTAACTGAATACAAATAAAAATTAAGAGGTTTCTGAAGTAATTTGTACCTAAATAATCAAAGTTTATGTGCCCGAGAAAGCGGTCGTTTGGAGGCTGCTCCCTCGGCCGTCCGCTCCGACATCTATATAAATACAGCTCGAGAGGCAGTATGAAGGTTCACTTCGCTTTCAGCTACTGTAATATCCATGTGTGTTAAACGTCGGACCGCGCTCTGCCTCGGATGACGTCAGAGCCGAGCAGTGACACAGCCCGTATTTTGCGGTAAAAACGGATAGTGAACTAGCGAGGACTGTACACCGTCCTAGATCGCTTAAAATTCGACTAAGTAACTGTGTGAATTACAATTCCGCATGGCAAGTGATGACTTTATTCCATTTTTATGGCGAGCATTAATTTTGAACATTTATTGCAAACTTTCATTGAGTAATTTTAGTCAGGGCGAAAGACAATCTGGTAGGAACGTACCATAGAGGTCGCCTCTGTACTGCTAAATGTGCTGTCAGAATAAAAGACTTGCTTTCAATTGAAAATAGTGAATTCTCAAGTGCTGTATGGGAGAAACTTCCCGCAATACAATTTTGATTGGAGCTTTATACTTTTATTTAAAACCATAGTCCTTATCCCGCAAAGAAATAGGACAGAAACTTTTCTTTCAGTGGGCTGGACCAGAATTTGGCCATGCAGACTGGAAACTAAGGTCAGTATGTTTCCCTTCGCTTTCTGGCTGGCCACAAAATTAGATTCCAGGCTAGCGCGAGAAAAACGGCGAACAAACAAATGATTAACTTTTACCCCCCGGCCCACAAATAGTCAAAGCATTGCTTCTCGTATAACGACATGACGGACTGTGTAACAAATATCAAGTTTCGCTAGTTTTCATTATTTGTCCAATCAACTCATCCACAAAGTCGAAATGGCACGGGGACGTATCTCTGCGGTGGGCGCCGGAAACACGCACACACATCAGAGGGCATGGTAGACGCCAGCACAGAAACTCTGATAGAAACAGCGGTAAGCTGCCAATAATGTCTCACTCTAGTTGGAGGCTGCACAGCACTTCACAGACGTCGAAGCGTCTCAAGAAGGTGAATTGTTAAGCAGCGAAGTGTTGTGCATGAAAATGGTATTCTGAAGTTCAAGATACAAGAAAGACGTTTCCGGTAATTAATAATACGCAGAGACGTGCCATTAACTCTTCTACGTTTTTAACCTCTTTCGAAACCTACTGAAACGCTAAATGGTAACATGCATCATAAGTGACCCAGTATGCCTGTCGAATTATGTGAGGACAAGGTGAAATAGGCTTTATACTCATACCCTCGACATGGCTTCTCGCTGCATATAATGAAGAGGCCTAGCATAAGAACTCCACAACAAGAAGGACCCTCAGAACATTTCTATTTTAGACTACACGCAGGAAAATTTCAGTAAGTTTGCGGTCTGATGGTCCTCCAGACTCACGTTTTGAACCACCGCCTTGATTTTCTCCCTAATGTGGCTAATGCCAATGAGGAAGAAGGTGAGCGATTTCATTTCATCACGATGTCAGGGTGATTAAAAGTCTTTATCAACGTCGGTGGAATATCAGTATCATGGGAAGCTATTGTTGGTCACTTCACGGAAGCATACAATAGGTAGGTCATCAGAGAAATAACTACGGAATGTTACATGTTTAAAAGGGGAAGACAAAAAATAAATATAAGCCAATGGACACACAATAAGAAAGTAGTGATGGAATCGTTTCATGCTATTATTCTAATAAAATCTTTGTTCGTGTTAAACAATTAAATTTCCTTTTATTTTGACCACTCATGTTTTATTTCTTTTCTAGTTCATAAAGTCACATTGTGGCAAAAGTGTACATGATAGAAAAAAAAAATTAAAGCCATATATAGGTGCACAGACAAATAACAGTAGGATGCTAATTAAAAGTAATCAGTTAATATCTTTTCGTAGATCGGTGTAATCTACTCATAACTAAACAAATAATCAAATAATTGAACAACTGAAGTTAGGAAAATATAAAAATGTATTAACTGCCTTCCTATTGCAGAAAATGCTCTGAGGCTGTAGCCCAGCCCTATGGTATCACCACGGGTATAGATAAAGCAGCATTTTAATCCTCCTGCCGGACCACATTTCCCCTTTAAAAAAACTCCGGCAAAAAAGTGGGGAACCAGCTGCCTCTATCCTAGTGACTTTTATTTTGGAGCACGTTCAAAGCTGTATTTGGATTCATCACAGACCTTAGAACGTGCTGATGTACACCACGACTCTTGAAGGAAGATACTGTATTATCAGTGTTGCTTCGAGAAACACAGGGTATCCCAGGAGGAATGGTAAATATTCAGAGATATGACAGGAACGATCATTCGAAGCAAAAAGGTCTAGTACAACGTGGGCTCTAAGACGCATATCTTAAGAGCAGTAAGCACTTGTTCAGCAGAAGAGATTTGTTTCACTATATCGAAGAAGATGAGGTAATCGTAGCTCTTAAGGTAGGAATATTAGAGCCTATGTTTACTAGACCTTTTTTCTTCGAATGATCGTTTGTTTCATATCTCTGAAGATTGACCATTCCTACTGGGACACTCCGTACACTGGCGTAATCGATTTCGAGTTATGCTCTCATCGAAGGGAGAGAACATGATATTTAATATAGTCGGAACAAACTATATACGGTGTTTCACTTAAGCAGAGCACGTCACTCTTTCACACATGGTCCAATCTACACGTTGCTGATGCCTCAATAAACGGCCTGATTCTTCACTACCGACAGCGGGGTTCCCGCTGCTGGAAGTCTGGTTGGCATAGAAGACCTTCTGCTGCGAGTTCACTACACACAGTTTTTCCGGAAACCACCACCTGAATCGGTTACCAGATCTTCAGAGAGTTTTCCGGGATAGAGCCAAATTACTGCAGCCCGTGTCTAATCTAGTTCGATGCCTTCAAGTGTTCCAGCCCGTAAAACGAAAGACCAAACAGCGTTTTTGTGAAATTACGCTGCAAAACACACCAATACTCTATACTCTGCTCACGACCGAGAAATTGTAGCTCCAATGCACTGCTTTCTACCATCTTTGAATCGCTTGCTTATTAAAACCTAGACGTTCTTCTTGAGTTTACAGCTTAGACAACAGCGAATACTGATGAAATATTGACGACTGTTTACAGCGACTGCTCATTTTCCGGCATTTCTGAACATAAATGTCTCTTTCAAATGGTGGTCATACCACTTGACAAAGGCCAAGGAGTGCTTGGCCAAAAGCTCGTGTAGTTTTAAGCAATTTACGTGGTTGGAAGCCCGAGAACATTTTATTCAATGTTATCGCCGCGAGACTCTGCATTCATACAATAGGAATACAACATTGTCCACAATACAGAATGCAAACGAAGTCACGATTCAAATTCAGTCGCTATATTAATGAAATTTTAAGCTGTTGTCGTGCTTGCAGAAAATAATAACCAATTAAAAAGGGCCCGTCTTATTGCAAGAATACTTTTCTTAATCCACAAGTTTATGTTTTGTTTCATACGCAACAAAAGAAAACAAAGTGAATCCCTCTTTAATTCATTATTTGCTGTATTTTGTTGCTGCTGCACCCCAGCGAACGTCGTGGAAAACGAGGCAAAACAACCAGTTTTTGTCCGTTTAGTTTCATCACAAGCTAGTAACGAGGTACGTGCGCAGTACCTGCATAATGAGTTTGCGCGCCGTACGAAACAATGTGTGGCTGGCTGGAAATCTTCCAGCAGAAGACCGAGGTACTATAATCAGTGCGTTTGTGCTGCAACTTGTCCACATTCTACACTCTGGCAGACACAAATAAGCACGCACGCAAGCGTAGAACTGGAACACTGCGTGTAGTGGTGTTTTGCACCGAAGCTTACATATGAGATAGTCTTTTGGAGCAGGTGTCTCCTACGAGCCGCCACATCGATAAAATCAGCACAAAAATCACGTGTTAAAAGCAACATCTCGCCTATCGTTAGCTGTCATAGCACTGTTGAGAGAGGACGAGACAACTAACAGGCCAGTCTCTCCCTGAGGTAACGACATCCTCATGCGTTTAGAGACAGACATTTACACAAAAATTACCGTAAAACATTTCCCCATATGTTTGAACGGAAACTTGAGACTCGTGCTGCCGAAAAGGAAGACCTGTGACACCTCACTAGGTCAAAGAGAGCGCAGATGAATATCTAAAACTAACATTACTTTTAATATTTCGACATTCAATTATCAAAAATACTTTTCTCATTTTAAGGGGAAAATATAACGTTGCCTAAGTAACGTAGACTGAAATGGGTTTAAAGGACGAACTATTTAGATTAAATTTATACAGTACTTAAGAATGAGAGTACTTAGCGAGCACCAACAAACTTTATATATAATTCAAAACCATTTCTATACTTTTTCTCGTTGACATTCCGCACAAAATAATAAAAGGAAAAACGTTTATCGCTTACGACATTCTCTCTGTTAGTGCAGTAAAACTTAAGCATCAAGCATGACGTTGTAATTTACCACTTCTTTACTATTAACTCTATTTGCAACACGTTTCGCAGACCGTGCCCGCATTATTATGTCACTGTACGATCCACAGTTCGAAAGAGATAAAGCCACAAACACCGAGGTGCGTAATAAACTAGCTAATTCCTTAGACTGTGTTCAATCAATATTTGGTAACGAGGACACTTAGTGACTTCCAACAAACTTGAAACATAATTTCAAACACTTTACAAATTATTCTCGCTTACAGCGGTTCAATTACGACATGGACAGGAATATTTTTACTTGCAATACGCCGTCTTCAGTCACAATGTTATATTTTTCTGTTTAAGTGTAATGCGTTTAGAAGTTACAACTCAATTTTCAAGGACTCCACTGACCTTTTTGGGGACTACATCTACTTCCGTCTGTCACCTCCACTTGGCCTCAAAATGTTCATGGTCTGCATTAGTGAATAAAAGGGTATCATCAGGGTGAATGTGAGTGACCTAAACTTTTACCTGGGGTTACGGCAAATACAAGGCAACGCTTAAGAGACGTTTGGCTGGCTAACGAACAGGAGATGCAGTGTGCATGTAGGCGGAGCTTCCCGCATGACGCAACTACAGGAAGTTTTTAACAGTCGAGGCGTGGAATAAATTTGAAGCTCAACTATGAGACTGTTTTATTCATCTACGAATCAGGTACTCTTACCCGAGTTATTCATGTATGCCACAAAGACGGCCTTTAGTTTTTTCGGTTCCTAATCCAACGAAGAACGTAACAATGACGCCAACGACACGCCTACGGCGGCAAGACAGTAAGTCGTACAGCGTTCCACAGACGGAAATTAAGTCTGGAAAGGTTCCAAAGACAAATAAAAGAATATGAAAGAATAACGAAGGAGCAACACGGTGTCGGTGCAAAGAAAGCTAGCAACAAATACTGGATGACAAATACAGTGACTTTGACGACTCCTCTTCTTTTAGACTCTCCTTTTGATAGTATAAGAGGTGACGCACTAACTTGACTGCAAAGAACGAGTCATCGGGTCGCCAAAGAAAGCAATTTCGCACTGAACGCAGTAACATAAGGATATCAGCGAACACCATATCACGGAGAGCTGATTAGATTTGGACCCCAAATATACTAGTTGCCACAAATCAAAAATCACTAATAAACGTAGCAAAAGATTTAAAAAATGCACGGTTAATGTACAAATAGTTTGTAAACTTGGTAAGTCATAAATTATATATTAAATATCTATGCTGGAACTTTCAGTACTTTCGAAAAACGAATATGTCAGTTTTATGTAGTAATGTCACGTGGAGAGTTGTTACACAGAGTAGCAATACAGCACTGTGTGACGCTGCTTATCACGTTGTCTGTGGTGTCCACAGTAGTGAAAGCAAGTCTTGTTGCAAAGCTGCTTCACAGGCCAAGTGCCCGGGAAAGAGAACTGCGAGTAGCAGACGCTTCCAGAGGGCATCCCAAACATCTCCTATGAGATTTAAAACAGGAGATCAAGATGGCCATTCGATGAGCTGAATTAATTGCGGCTAACGATTGTGTCCAAGCACTGTCGTCTTCCACGATGAACTATTGCATCAGTATAAGGAGAGAGATAAATACCAATGATTTCTATGTGGTGTGTTTCTAAATAGTTGTGCTAAATGTCGAGGGGAAGCAATTCTTGAGATTGAAGTATGACTGAGTGTACATTAATTTTTGTACAGCAATACCTACCTCATCATGGATCTAAGACTCCACTCGATGGTAACTGTGTCCTCTCGAATAATTGTACATGCGTCCTGGAGTACGTTGTCCCATATCGTTGCTGTTGCTAAGGGCAGTACCCCTTACTTCTCATTTGTCTCCGCAAGCAAGAATCCTGTATGTTAAGGTTACGGGATTTGGTGTACGCTACGTCAGTTTACTGCTTTAGTTTGTGTAACTTTTTTGAATGAGCGCCAGTACCACTCAAATGCTGGTAACAGCTTTTTTTGCATGTTATCTTTGTGTAACGCGTCATTCGTAATGATTAAGCGGTGCGACAGAGTAGAAGCAAACCCATCGTTCAGTTTTAATTGCTAACACGAAGCCGGGTCGGTCGTCGAGTCGCAAATAGTTTCATGATTCAAGGAACGTATTATTCGATGTGAAACCCCTTGAGCCAAGATGCTTTTTTGGTTTACTGAGCAATGTGCTTTACGTGACCTGCTCGAATAGCGCAAAGCGTAGTGCACTAACTTGCGAGCCAGGGAAGAAAGCCAGACCTGAGTCAAATACGCACAGCGGATTACGAACAGTGGGCTGGTACACTGGCCTGCCGGACTTATTTTAGGCAAATGCTGGGCTGGTCTCAAATTTCCGCCGCAGCAAATATGACGCACAAACAGTTGATGTACGATAAGACAGAACAGGATTCACACACAAACTGTGCTCACGACTTCTCTCCCTTTCGTTACCTTGATGACTGTCCCATTAGGAAGAGCAAAGTTAAATAGTAATGATGATGAAATTTGCTAAATGCCCTAAACAGCAGGCCTCCAGAGAGCATAAACATTAGGGCAAAGAAAGATGCAACTTCCATTACGTATTGACAACATAAGTAAATTATCGCACAACACAGCAGGTAGCGTCACTGATAATCAAATGTTCATTTCAAATCACAGTTCCCGCATTTGTGGTGCCTGTAAATTACTGCAACAACCGAATGCGTACGAAGAATCAATACTGACTACATGTGAAATGAAAAATAGTGTACTACCGAACTAAGTGGAATTGGGAGTAATGTGCTGGAAAATTGCTCACAGGATTTGAATTGAACTGTGAATTATTATTATTATTATTATTATTTCTTTCTTTCTTATCTCAGACGTTATGTCTGGTCAAAAGTGGAAAGTGACGCGGACCTTGATCAAGCGTGACTTCCTTTTAACTGTGCGGTCTATGCTATATTGCATTTAGGAACTTTCGGGTAATTGAACATGTATCAATAATTACGGATTTCTGTAGTTGTATATATAACTTTGGATGTAGCTGTATTGCATTGATGTACTGGTGGATATTGCGTGGTATGACTCCTGTAGTTGATACTATAATTGGTATAATGTCAACTTTATCCTGATGCCACATATCCTTGACTTCCTCAGCCAGTTGGATGTATTTTTCAATTTTTTCTCCTGTTTTCTTTTGTATAGTTGTTGTATTGGGTATGGATATTTCGATTAGTTGTGTTGTTTTATCTGTTATAATGGTTCTGTTCCAGTATAATTTGTATTCATCATTCTCTAGTACATTTTGTGGTGCATACTTGTATGTGGGAACGTGTTGTTTTATAAGTTTATGTTGTAAGGCAAGCTGTTGTTGTATCTACATTGTCATGTCTTCTGGGGTATTCTGTATTTGCTAGTATTGTACATCCGCTTGTGATGTGATCTACTGTTTCTATTTGTTGTTTGCAAAATCTTCATTTATCTGTTGTGGTATTGGAATCTTTAATAATATGCTTGCTGTAATATCTGGTGTTTATTGTTTGATCCTGTATTGCAATCATGAATCCTTCCGTCTCACTGTATATATTGCCTTTTCTTAGCCATGTGTTGGATGCGTCTTGATCGATGTGTGGCTGTGTTAGATGATACGGGTGCTTGCCATGTAGTGTTTTCTTTTTCCAATTTACTTTCTTCGTATCTGTTGATGTTATGTGATCTAAAGGGTTGTTGAAGTGGTTATGAAATTGCAGTGGTGTAGCCGATGTATTTATATGAGCGATTGCTTCGTGTATTTTGCTAGTTTCTGCTCGCTCTAGAAAGAATTTTCTTAAATTGTCTACCTGTCCATAATGTAGGTTTTTTATGTCTATAAATGCCCTTCCTTTCTGCTTAATGTGAATCTTTCTGTTGCTAAATGTATGTGATGTATTCTATATTTGTGGCATTGTGATCGTGTGAGTGTATTGAGTGCTTCTAGGTCTGTGTTACTCCATTTCACTACTCCAAATGAGTAGGTCAATATTGGTATAGCATACGTATTTATAGCTTTTGTCTTGTTTATTGCTGTCAATTCTGTTTTCAGTATTTTTGTTAGTCTTTTCTATATTTTTCTTTTAGTTCTTCTTTAATATTTGTATTGTCTATTCTTATTTTTTGTCTGTATCCTAGATATTTATAGGCATCTGTTTTTTCCATCGCTTCTATGCAGTCGCTGTGGTCATCCAATATGTAATCTTCTTGTTTAGTGTGTTTTCCCTTGACTATGCTATTTTTCTTACATTTGTCTGTTCCAAAAGCCATATTTATATCATTGCTGAATACTTCTGTTATCTTTAGTAATTGGTTAATTATTATTATTATTATTATTATTATTATTATTATTATTATTATTATTATTATTATTCAGACGCACTCTCTGTTTCCATGTTCCCGCTCGTCGCAACATTACACATGCTGCACTTTTATACTGTAGGCCTATACTATATAGCACTAGCGGCCTGTGGACCGGAAACATTTTGAGGGGAGTGAAAAGCAGTTTGGAGCGTGTTTATGGGACCAGTTTATATAGACACAGTTAGGTCTTGAATCACAATTCGTACAGCGGCAACAATTGCTTTTAGGCTCATGTTAAAAGACAAACTAGAAGCGCCACCGAGACACCGTTTCTCAGCTTACAAGGGCAGACCAATTCTCCTTTACCTCGATGACCGATTCCACAGTTGTGGAACCGTGGCCAAACGGCAGTGCATTGGCGTCCAATCACACATGGACCAAATAGCGCGGTGAATTCTCTGTGACACATTTTCCAGTAATATACGCAAAGTCTCCATCAAAATGGGACCGCTGGAAGAATTCTGCTTGTGAGTAAGTATCTTTGGAAGTGTTTTCTTAATTTCTTGCCAGTAGCTGCCCAAATGATACCGCCAACACAGTTAAATTAGTCCTCAGTTCTATGTTCAAGGGAGCTGCCAATGTCTCATCACGATTACCCCCATCACTTGCCGTATTTCTTTCTTCGCTTCCAATATTTACTTTTTTTTTGGCTGTGACTGTTCGCACGTTCGGAATATCTGTTCAACCACCGTACAGTTGATAACGTTTACCACCTCATAACCCTGATTTACAGTCGTAGCTAGTTTCTGACGCTCTCACGTATCTTCATTCTACGATCCAGCACCCCAGCTGCGCGTGGAGAGGAGTGGGGTTTAACACCCGTCTGAGGTCCTTAGAGATGGAACACAAGCACTGATAGAGCAATAATTGGAAAAAAGCGGCCCTTTTCTACCAAGGAAACCATACTGGCATTCGAATTAAACGACTTAGGGAAACCAATGGAAACTTAAATATGAATGGCCGATCAGGCATATGAATCCCGATCTCCCAGAACGCGAGGTCTAGGTCTGTGCCGTAAGCCCCGGCACACGGCGACGAGGCAGCTAACCGTTAACGTGGACGCAGACGGGATATCTCACGGCACGAGACACACCGCAAACCGTACAGTTTGTTCACAAAAATGGAATTTCTACGTTAACTCTATTAAAGTGAACATTTCCTCTCCTGACCATATGCTAGCCATGTGCTGCCTGTCGTATAGATAAATAGAAACTTTAATATCCGTGAACGTGTAATAAGACAAAAATAAGAGATTCATACCTACTCAGGAAAGACACCAGCTAATAAAGTTCAAATGGTTCAAATTCACTCCCGAGAGTGAGTTTACATAACATCAAATATTGCAGAAATTATTTCTACTAACTTCATACGAAACTCCCACAACCGTTTAAAAGAAAACACTAAGGTGAAGAAACAATTTTGATACAGTGGGATGTGAACATGCATCGAATTTCCCCTCAATTCCGTATCGCGTTGCCTCAACCAACTACGCTATATTGAAAATCGACTGACATCAGCATCGTTTTCTGCACTTTAATGCCCTGAGTGTTATTGACATTTAATTATAACAAATCTTAACAAAAGCGACACGTTTTCATGAATATGAAATTGGTAGTTGCGTTAAAACGGCTTATCTCGTAACGCGAATAATAAATAAGTAAACACAAAAATTAATAACAACCAATATGACGTTTCCCGTCTTTTTATTACAAAAAATCGTACCAATAACGATTTGTTCTCGAGACATTCAACGTGCTGTTGCTTAGAGACAGCATACATTCACAAAGTGTAACGTATAATACAAAACCCATCGAATATGGACTTCTGCTGAACAACACAAATTCAGTATGGCGTCTTGCTTTCTACTTGTGACGTAGGGAGCGTTGTTGTTTCCTATTGGTTCTACTTTCCGTGGCACGTTGCCGGAATATCACAGAACTCGTTTGTATTTCACGTGACGAAATGACTTCTCAACGATAAATAGCAGGAAGTGACATCACAAAACTCGCATACCGCCCCTGTCAACGTTAGCTAACTCGTCCCGTGTCTTGTAAGTATCGTGTGCACAGGTTACTGTATGCGCAGAAAAAGCCACAGATAAAGATGTGCAGATTCACTTGTACGACTGTAGACTAACAGCATGTCATCTTCATCTTGCTCTGAATAAAGTTTTGTGTCACACGCGCCTACGTACTTTGCTTTGCACCACTCAGTATTTGTTTCCCTTGTGGAATTTCGTTATTCCTCCGCTGCACGACATTCTGTTCAAGTGAATGGCCATATATAAAGTATGTATGCACTAACGTTTGCCACAAATGTTTCGAAAAATCCTCCAGACCACGCACTAATACTGAACTACATTCACTCTGAAGATATGCTGTCCTAAACAGATAATACGTGGGCCGGACGTATCACTTTCGCGGATGTTTGAGTGACAAATACATCCCTGTTCTTGTAAAACCCAAAACAAGTATACTGTCATTTTAGAAACTTATCCTGGACTTGCGTATACAGAGAACAACCCTTCATTGATCTGCAGTCCAGTGAACATATTGGGGTATTCAGATTTAATAGCCAGGAGTATATATGATGCTAACCGATCGCAGTACCACTGATCTGTACGTGGCAGTTCCTTTATATTTTTCCTAGATGGTTTGGTTTTTCTCATTTCCTCTAATTTATTGGTTACAATGTGCACGTTTCATGTCAGTCAATACATGGTACTTAAAGTATCTTTCCGTACATACGAATATTTAAGCGAGCACGACACACACAGTTGGATTCTTACACTGGTGCGTGCCTGATAGCAACACAGTCTGAAATGTGACAATTCTAAGCTCAGTGTACCGTTTTATCCCAGTATCGTATTCGAGAAACGACGCGTGAAGTAGTTTTTGTGAACAAAACAGAGCCCTCTTTAGCAGAACGTGGCTCTCCACAAGTTGGTGGCTGGCGCCCGGTAGAAGAAGTGGCGCGGTGTTCAATTCCGCTGCGCACCAAAAACTCCGCCGCTCCCCCCAGCCCCGCCGTGCGGCTATGTGACGCAGCAGCGGCGGCAGTGGAATCGGCCAGGACAGGACAGGCTGCGCAACCAGCGGCGCACTGTGCCGTGCTCTCTGCAGCGTCTCTCTGGTTACACTCCGCGGTGATTCACTGTGCTAGTTCAAAAGACACTTGTGTTTGCCTGTTCTTTGCTCGGATTGTGGCATTACGCAACGTTGCAGACACTGAGGCGCGAGCCATTGTTCGAAGTCACTGTCGACGTCGTAGCCTCTGCGGCAGTTAAACGAGCAGCATTCGCAGTCGTTGAAATGTACAGCGTCGGATATCGCAGTGGACGAATGTGTGGATTATTGTTGAAAGGTGATGACGAAACTGGGAACTTAAAACGGATTAATGGCACCTTGGAAAAGATTTACGATCAGCCGTCAGTATGGAAAGGAGTATCTCCTAGTGATGTTGAGCAAGCGTGTATAGAAAAAGGAAGCTAACGCCGATCGGATCCTCCGTGCAGAGACGAGAGGAAATGCATGCATCAGTATGGTACGGGAAATGCGTAGTATCGAATCAATAACGGTTACAGGCTCATTTACGTACTTTTTCAATTGCTTAAGCAGCGGTTGGGAAGGGAGTGAGACAGGGTTGTAGCCTGTCCCCGATGTTATTTAATCTGTATATTGAGCAAGCAGTAAAGGAAACAAAAGAAAAGTTCGGAGTAGGTATTAAAACCCATGGAGAAGAAATAAAAATGTTGAGGTTCGCCGATGACATTGTAATTCTGTCAGAGACGGCAAAGGACTTGGAAGAGCAGTTGAACGGAATGGACAGTGTCTTGAAAGAAGGGTATAAGATGAACATCAAGAAAAGCAAAACGAGGATAATAGAATGTAGTCGAATTAAGTCGGGTGATGCTGAGGGAATTTGAGTAGGAAATACGACACTTAAAGTAGTAAAGGAGTTTTGCTATTTGGGGAGCAAAATAACTGATGATAGTCGAAGTAGAGAGGATATAAAATGTAGAGTGGCAATGGCAAGGAAAGCGTTTCTGAAGAAGAGAAACTTGTTAACATCGAATATAGATTTAAGTGTCAGGAAGTCGTTTCTGAATGTGTTTTGGTTCAAATGGCTCTGAGCACTATGGGACTTAACATCTGTGGTCATCAGTCCCCTAGAACTTAGAACTACTTAAACCTAACTAACCTAAGGACATCACACACATTCATGCCCGAGGCAGGATTCGAACCTGCGACCTTAGCAGTCGCGCGGTTCCGAACTGAGCGCCTAGAACCGCTAGATCACCGCGGCCGGCTCTGAATGTATTTGTATGGAGTGTAGCCATGTATGGAAGGGAAACATGGACGGTAAATAGTTAGGATAAGAAGGGAATAGAAGCTTTTGAAATGTGGTGCTACAGAAGAATGCTGAAGATTAGACGGGTAGATCACGTAACTAATGAGGAGGTATTGAATAGTATTGGGGAGGAGTTTGTGGCACAACTTGACCAGAAGAAGGGATCGGTTGGTAGGACATGTTCTGAGGCATCAAGGGATCACAAATTTAGCATTGGAGGGTAGCGTGGTGGGTAAAAATAGTAGAGGGAGACCAAGAGATGAATACACTAAGCAGATTCAGAAGGATGTAGGTTGCAGTAGGTACTGGGATATGAAGAATCTTGCACAGGATAGAGTAGCATGGAGAGCTGCATCAAACCAGTCTCAGGACTGAAGACAGCAACAACAGTCAGTTACATTAGTGAATCCGCCTCCAATAGATCAGTGTGTCTGATCACTATGTAAACGACCCGGGTTCAATTCTCCGTATTGTCAAGGGTTTTTCCTTGGTGGGAAGATCGGAACGGGGTTCACTCAGCCTCGTTACACCAACTAAGGAGCTACCTGAGTACCGTCGTTGGTAGAGTATGGCCTATTGGTGGGCCGCTTCTATAATGGGCGATCAAAAAGTTTCAGGAAGTTGCTGCAGTTTATATGTAAGTGACGCGACTCCGATGGGGAGTATGAAAGCACCGACATGTATGCGAAGGATTAATTTGACATTCGCGTCTTTTCGACGTTGGCGCGATAAATGAGAAAACGTGAACTAGGGCAACGTTATTACCGAATGTGTCCAAACAGCTCCAATGTGCTGTTATTTTTTTCTTGGCAGCCGAAGGGCAAATATCGGTAGAAAGTGTATGGGGGCAGCATGCCTGTCTAAAACCACCATTGTGGAATGGTGCGCGACAAGGGGGGCTGCTGCTTTATGATAACGCACGTCCCCATACTGCAAATATCGTAATCCAGAAGTTATGGCAACTGAATTGGGAGACATTCGAGCACACGCCCTATAGTCTTGATTCCCCCCCCCCCCCCCTTCCGACCCTTTCTTTCTTTCTTTATTCTTTTTTTTTAAAAAAAAAAAAAGGGAAGGAAGGCTTCCGAGGGTTGACTATTCCAGAGGTCGAGGCTGTGTAACAGGTAGTTACGGACTTGTTAACGCAGCACGACACGATGTTTTACCCAACCATCTTCAATCTGGTGCTTCAGTGGCGTTATTGCCTCTGTGCTCACAGTGATTTTGCCTTATTGACATACCGATTCAGAACTGTAAGGTCTTCGAACAGATACTTCTTGATCGCCCCTTCCATATTAACCACATTCCCTTCATGCATCTCGCATCCGTGACTCAAATACTGTAGGAATACTAAAATACTATTGAAGGTGAATATACTTACGGATTAAAACCTGCAAAAATCCGATGTTAAAGCTGGAATCGGCGAAGCGCTTTAACTGATGTATGATGCAACCATTTAAATTATATCTGTTAACGAAGTGCCGTCAACAAACGGTATATCACTGAAGTTGTTTTTTTAAACGCTTCCGAATACCTTTGAAAACACATACTATTCCACACAATCGGGTCTTGCTTTTGTATCGCGGTTGATACAAATCATAAGATATTACTTATAGATGGGTCCGCAGCTCGTGTTCGGGCAGTAGCGTTCTCACTTCCCGCGCCCAGGTTCCCGGGTTCGATTCCCGGCGGGGTCAGGGATTTTCTCTGCCTCGTGATGACTGGGTGTTGTGTGATGTCCTTAGGTTAGTTAGGTTTAAGTAGTTCTAAGTTCTAGGGGACTGATGACCATAGAAGTTAAGTCCCATAGTGCTCAGAGCCATTACTTATAGATGGTCCTACGGGAGAAAATATTAGAAATGAAACTCACATAACAAACGAAAATACTACACATACACTGAGGTGACAAAAATCATACGATACCTCCTAATATCGAGCCACTGCAATAACTCGACGAGGCATGGACACAAGTCGTTGGAAGTCCCCTACAGAAACACTGAGTGATGCTGTCTCAATAGCTATCCGTAAGTGTGAACGTGTGGCCAGTGCAGGAAATTGTGCACGAACAGACCTCTCTTTTATGTTCCACAAATGTTCAATTGGATTCATATCGAGCGATCTTGGTGGCCAAACCGTTCGCTAGAACTGTCCAGAATTTTCTTCAAACCAATCGCGTTAACTACTATGGCCCGGTGACATGGCGCATTATCATCCATAAAAATTCCATCGTTGTTTGGGAACATTATGTCCATGAATGGCTGCAGGTGGTCTCCAAGTAGCTGAACATCCAGAAGTTCCAGTCCATTCCATGTAAACACAGCCCACACCATTTTGGAACCATCATCACTGTGCTCAGTGCCAGTGCCTTTATGACAAGTTGGATCAATGGTTTCGTGGAGTTTGTGCCACATTCAACCATACCATCAGTTCTTACCAACTGAAAACGAGAGTCATTTGATCAGGCCGCAGTTTCCCAGTCGTCTACGTTCCAGCCAGTGTTCGCGAGCCCAGGAGAGGCGCTGCAGGGGATGTCGTGCTGTTAGCAAATGCATTCGCTTCGGTTGTCTGCTGCCACAGCCCATTAACGCCAAATTTCGCCACACTATCTAAACGGATACGTCTGTCATTCGTTCGACGTTGATTTCTGCGGTTATTTCTAGCACTGTTACTTGTCTGTAAGTACTGAAAACTTTACGCCAACGCTGCTGCTCTCGGTGGTTAAGTGAGGCTGCCGGCCACTGCGTGGTGAGAGGTAATGCCTGATACTTGGTATTCTCGGCACGCTCTTGACACTGCGCATTTCGGAATTTTCGATTCTCTAACGATTTCCAATATGAAACGTCGCATTCGCCTAGCTCCGACTACCATTCCGCGACCGAATCTGTTAATTCCCGTCGTGCGTCTGTAATCACGACAGAAAGCCTTTCCATATGAGTCACCTAAGTACAAATGACGGCTCCGCCAATGCACTGCCCTTTTATACCTTGTTTACGCGATACCAGGTGTGTGCATATCACTGTCCCGTGACTTTTGTCACCTCTATGTATTTGGACCAGCCGGAAATCCTACTACTGTGCCAACTGCAGTCATTGATTTTGGATATTCTGGATGCCAGGCGCATCTGTTGGTGGGAATTTTTTTTTTTTTTTTTTTGAACTGTGAGTTTGCGTAATCAAGAAGCAAGAGACTTTTTAGGGAGCGAAAATGGAAAGCTGTTTAAGAACCACAAGCGTCGAGATAGAAGCTTCGAATCCGCCGAACTGCTGGCTTCATTTAAGTTTGTACTGTGTTTTATCGAGCAACGTTAAAACCATATTGCATGTGGATTACTACATTAATGTGTTTGTGTTTCGGCTCTGCGGCTTCTCAACGGAGAAGTTATAAGTGCCCTGACACGAAGAAACGAATGAGGAGAAAATCGCTAAAATTGTTCATACAGTGAGGATGAAACGTACACTTACTCCCACCTCACTCACACTGACCTACACAATCACTATCCCATACGCTTTGAGACAACGGAGAAAGGTGTCATACCAGCGATTACTACGCAAGTAATACTGCAGAGGAGCTAATACAACATCAAGCACCTATACGATAAGGAGTTAGTATAATTATGACAACGGCTCGTTATAAAAACAGTGTGTCACTGAAGGTAAGCACCAAGCAACGCAATTAAACGTCGGTATTCTCAACATATGCGTGTTAAGATATATATCACAGTTTACGACATCATGAGACACTTTAAATCTAGCTGGCCATTCACAGACAGAAGTATGGAAGCAAACGAAGCACAGGGGTTTTCCTTACTGAACCGATTCTCACGTTACTGCGCGGACAACATGCGTTTCTAAACGTGTTAACTTGCAGCTGGGCGTGTACGTACCAACAATTGCATTATCTACTGGAATCTGCTATTAAGAAGTCTTATTGATTAATAGTACTACAACAAAATTTAATTTAAGATCAATGCTCGATATAAATGGTATAACGGCTTGTTTATGCATTTAGTCTCTTCTGCTTAACAGTCCTCATTCCATACAAGAACTGATAATCATTTAGCATTTTATTTTTAATTTTATTGTACCCCAGTACAGCCGTAACAAATTGTAAGCACGCCTCTGGACTTTCGATCACTGCAGGCCTAATAACAGTAGGACTCCATAATAGCGGATTCCAGTAGAAGATGCAATTCTTGTTTGTATGTACACGCCTAGTTACGAGTTAACAGTTGTAGAAACGTAGTTTGTCTGCGGAGTTGAGCGAGCGAGCGCAGGCCCACTTTCTTGACGTACGCGCCCTGTCTTTCTCGTAGGCCTCGTTCCCGTAATACTTACGCAGCTCAAACGGTGTATTCAAGGACTTCCATGTAGCAGTCAGCGCGGCTGAACATGGCGTATACCACTATGGACAAGAAGTGTTTCGGAAATGCTACTGACGGCCACAACACTCAACTGTGTCTCCAACGTAGGCCACGCAGCCAGTAAAACACCGATCATTAGAGTTCTGTGCTCTTGTCTCCTACATATAAAATATGTAGACTGTCTTTTGTAGCAGGGCATTCCAAATACTACCTAAACCTTTCAAGATACCACAACGAGATTTGTGTGTAGCTATAGTTACTTTTTAATCAAATTATCTATAGTCCGGTTTTTTGCAAGGTGTTAGGCATAGTAATGTGGTCATACAAGACATTTCGGCGATCAAATTAAAAGTTATCGTAAGGCAGCCGGGAGATACGCTAAATGTGTGGCACAGCGCAGTTTGAGCCACGTAACGCTGTATTTGCAGCGAATCTTAGCTGAACATGTATGGTGTAAGAAGCCTTCGACATCTTATTTAAAACATTTCTCGATTATTTCTGCGGAAAAATTCACTTTTACTATTGGTATCGTCTATGACTATAGTACACTATTGGGAACAGTTTTTACACAATCAGGTTATTTCGTTTAAAGGAAACCACAGTTTAGTATTTTGGAAGACGACAGGATAACGAATATTAACCACACATAAGAGTGTGATACTATAATTTGCTGGAAACCTTGTTTCGATGCCTCGAACCGTTTCGCAGTGTTGGAGGTGTCCACGTTGCATTGGACCTTTTCCCCTTTATCGGAGTGTAGTGCTACTGAGGATGTCACGAAAAGATATATGTGCGTGAGCAGGTGGAAGCGATGGAATGCCAACAGACACACACTCGCAGAGATTGCGTCACGGGGGAGCAGGCAGTCCGCGTGCGTCACCCTGTTAGCGCTGGCGGCTGCGGTCCGGGCGTGCTGTGTCGCAAGCGCGCCGATCACCTTGACACTGCGAGCAGGCAGGCAGGCAGCTAATCCCCGGTTCTGTCACGCACGCGCGCACACGTCCGATTTCTAAGCTCAAAAGAACTACTCCTTCACCCGTACGTGAAAGAAAGTAGCTCTTCACTCTCGTCTACATCTACAACTATACTCCGCAAGCCACCCAACGGTGTGTGGCGGAGGGCACTTTACGTGCCACTGTAATTACCTCCCTTTCCTGTTCCAGTCGCGTATGGTTCGCGGGAGGAACGACTGCCGGAAAGCCTCCGTGCACGCTCGAATCTCTCTAATTTTACATTCGTGATCTCCTCGGGAGGTATAACTAGGTGGAAGCAATATATTAGATACCTCATCGAAAACTGGACAGCAAGCTACACCGCGATGCAGAGCGCCTCTCTTGCAGAGTCTGCCACTTGAGTTTGCAAAACATCTCCGTAACGCTACCACTCTTATGTGTTAAGCAGAAAGTCCTTGCCCGCAAGAGAAAAGTGCTGCAACATCTGAATGTGGACAGCGATGACCCTGGGGCAGAGGATCGGGATGAACTAAGAGCATGATCTAGCTCCCTCATAGTAAAGGCGGCATTGTAGCACTCGCGACTCTGAGAGCAGAACGGTATCACCCGAGCCTCCACCGCTCGTTTCCGATGGAGGAAGTAGGGTGATAGCAATAGGATCCACGATAACATCGTTTGCTACTGTCAGGCCTGAAATTGGCGAATGGCTCTTGGTCCCAGAGAGCCATCGGAAGTTGGCCAATACGACAGAGGAAGGGGTAGAATTGTTAAAAGAACTAGTGAATGAAATCTAGCTAGCTTTTTTGCTACGACACTTTGCACGCATCTGTTTATAATGAATGCAATTTGCCATCGTAGGGTGACGGTTAAAATCGCGGAGAGCGCGTCTCTGTGCGCAAATTGCGTCGCGGCACACCTCAGTCCACCAAGGGACTGGGACACAGCGTGGTAAAGAGGAAGTGTGAGGAATGGAACGTTCCGCAGCAGTAAGGGCAAAGTTTGTGAGATATTCCACCTGGTCATCACAACTGGGGAAATCTTGTTCTTCGAAGATCGCCAAGGAGTAGTAAAGCCGCCAGTCAGCCTTAGTAAGCTGCCATTTAGGTGTGCACGCAGGTGGGGTGCCAGCAAACGGATAACACATAGGAAATGGTCGCTCGAGTAGGCATCAGATAGAAAGGATCATTCAAGAGGATGGGCAAGTTGGGCAGTGCGGAAGGATAGGTCCAAATGGGAATAGGTGTGCAAGGAGTCTGAAGGGAATGTGAGTGCTCCGGTGTTAAGGCAGAAGAGGTTGAGTTGATTACGATCAGCCAATAGGACACCTCTCTGACAGGTTCTGGGAGAACCGCAAAGGGTATGATGCGCATTAGTCATTGAGTAGCAGAAATGGGGCGGTAGCTGCCCAATAAGCTGAAGAAAGTCTGTCCTGGAGACATCAAATGATGGAGGGACATAAATGGTACAGACGGAGAAAGACAGGTGAGGAAGGAAAAGGCGAACTGTAACAGCTTGAAGACAGGTAGTCAGGGAGACGGGTTGACTATGAACGTCATCCAGTATGAGCACCATGACGTCCTCATGAGATGGAATGCCAATCTGGGAGAAGGTCAAAACGAACCAGAAAGAAATGTGAAAGCTCAAAGCGGTCGTTAGCACGCAATTTTGTTTCCTAAAGACAGAGTACAAAGGGACACTGCGATGCTAGAAGCAGCTGTAAATACTCTTTGTGGGTCCGAAGGCCACAAACGTTCCATTGGAGGAGAGTCATGATGAAAAAATGAAGAGGTGTCATCTCGGCGGCTGCCGAGTGGCATGCTGCAAAGACTCACTGCTGCAGGGCACCGAAACAGGAGGATGCTGTTCCATGAGGTCCTCAGAAGCATCGGCTTGCTTGTGCTGACTGTCTATAGAGTTCAACGCTGAAGAAAGGTTAGTGGTGCGCACCGGCGACACGGATGCTGGCAGGGCTAAGGTATCGCGTGGCGACACCGTCGGAGAGGATCTTCGAGTCAATGAAGGAGAAGATCGCTTGCCTTTGATGGACTTCTTCGAGCCTTCCCAGTTAGAGGAAGACTCGGCTGTTGTTTGGCCAGAGGGAGGTAGGAAGTCTTCACGGGAGTACTCCTGTCCTTTCCGGCCTACTGGTTGAGTAGGTGGTGGCTTCACCCCTCGACGCGATTTCACTACCTCAAAGCTGAATTGGAGATCGCACGTCTGTGTGGCCATGTCCTTCATGGAGCGAGGAGTAACAAGAACTAGCCAGTTACTTGCGAGCAACTGGGTAAGGCACTTTTTCCTTTACCCGGACCTCTTGGACAGCCTGCTCATCAGGAGACATGGGACAATCCCGAGAGGAGGTGGCATGACCGCCAATGCAGTTGATACAGCGGGGAGGGGAGGGGGGGGGGGGCGGGCTATCGCCCTCGTACGCATCGCTAACAGAGGTGACACATTTGTCTGGGTGTCGACAATGCGTTCTAGTGTGGTTGAAACGATGACACTGATAGGAGCGCATCGGGTTCGGATTGTACGGCCAGACTGTGTAAGTTCATACAGGTAGCATGCTTTGATCTTGGACGGAAGTACCACCATATCAAAAGTGAGAAAAAGAGTGCGAGTGGGCCCTAAGCAAGAATCTACCTTTCTCATTACACGATGGACGGTAATGACACCCTGATCAAAGAGGTAAGATTGGATTTTGGTCTCCGTTAGACCGTCGAGCAGCTTAGTGTAAATAACATCACGGGAAGAATTCAAAGTTCTATGGGCCTCAACACTAACAGGGTAGCTGTGGAGAAGGGAGGCGACAATCAGTTGCTGTGCTGAGAATCAGAAGTAGTCTCCAAAAGGAAAGTGCCATTCCGTAAACTGGAGCAGGAATTCACAGGGCCGGGAATTGCATCAACACCTTTTTAAATAATAAAAGGATTTAATGTGGCGAAGGACTGTCTGTCTTCAGTACGTGAGACCACGAGGAACCGTGGTGCAGCAGGAAGGGACTTTGAATCGTTAGCCTAATTACGTTTACGTTTCGTAGACGTTGATTGTGAAGGTTTGAGTCATTGCGAGAATATCCCCCATGACTACCAGCATCTCGGATGGGGCGCTCCTTCCAACTGGGGCCCCCTTCACAAGGGGGGAGGGGGGGGGCGCACATGCCTTAGGTGATTTTTCACACCCCAGGCCACACCTCCCGAGCACCTGACAGAGGGACCAATCGGCAATCTGGGAAGGTGGTAGCTCAGGCTATCACTCATCACTCCTCCCTAGTCGCGGCCTGTACCAGGGGTACTTGCGAACTCTACCTGTCGACCGGGGGGGGGGGGGGGAGGGAGGGGCGGGGGGGGGGGGGGGGGGCTGGCTGGACTTTAGAAGCGCACAAGGAGGAGGAAGAAGAAAAAGAGGAATCTCAAACGCCGAAGTGGAGGAACGAGAGGAGAAGGGAAACAATGAAAGGAAAAGGGAGCGAAAAACAATGGAGAGAATTCTTACGTCAGCGACAGACAGTGCAGAACATTCCCAATAACACCCCAGACACGTTCCCCAAGGGAGGGAAAAAAGAATAGCAAGATGATAGACATGCAGCACGGAAGGGAAAAAAATGCTGCACCGTGGTAGCCTAGCACGAACCTGCCACAGGGTGGCGAGCCCCCTGAGGGAAGGTAAGCAATGCGTGATTTTCCTTCAGTGCAGTAGTGCAGAATGCTGCTCAAATCGTAACACTTCCAACACCAAATTTTCTGTTCATATTTACCCGCTGTCCTGTTCTCAGATCATGCCAATCATACTGAAATCCATCGAGACCCTGTGAATTAAACTTGTTCTCGTTACTGCACATCACTTCATCCCAGTTTTCTCCAACTCGAAACTAGCTTGTTTATGTTTGGGTCTTGCAGATAGGTTTCTGCAGTCGTTTCTTGAATGCAATACGTTTTGAAGTGACAAAATTTGTCGAACACATCAGGCAGTTACCGGCAACTGTAAATCAGCAACTAGTTTAGAAGAATAACGGTTTATGGCCCTTGCTTTGTGCAGTAACCGTTTCGATGCCACAGATACTTTTCTACTTTTCCCTTATTTGACATTCTGTCCACATAGTTCGTCGAATCTAACGAAATTAAAAATCAGTGTACTTGAACGGTTCAACGTTTTGGCCATTTGATAATTAGTGAGCCCCGTTTCTTTCTACGCACCAATATTTGCTTTTTCGTCGCACGATAACTGTTTCCTGCGTAGCTTTGTAACCATCTTGGTGTATTTACACAATACGTGCTCTCGCTAATGGAAAGGCACGTACATACACACTAACAGCGCACAGAGCAGACTGCCTTTATACAGAGTTCCACCCTCTACCACCTGAATCGCTTATGTCTTGTTAGATACTTTACTACTGATGTCAAATACGATTCCATTTGACTACATTTGTCAATACACTGGATCTCATGCTGATTCATATACATAGTGTGCAACTATTCCGCCGGCCGCGGTGGTCTAGCGGTTCTAGGCGCGCAGACCGGAACCGCGCGACTACTACGGTCGCAGGTTCGAATCCTGCCTCGGGCACGGATGTGTGTGGTGTCCTTAGGTTAGTTAGGGGTTAAGTAGTTCTAAGTTCTAGGGGCCTGATGACCTAAGAAGTTAAGTCCCATAGTGCTCAGAGCCTTTTTTGCAACTATTTCAGCCAAGAGTGTTAACTTTTACAGAAATATCCACGCCTTATACTGATTTCCACTACTGTATGGGCAGTGCCATGCCTGGCCAACTGTACATTCCACTTGGTATGACGCTGAGCACTGCAGCAAGTTTAATAAAAATAAATTAGGGCCGCTACGGAATTGCTGTCACTCAGACGAAAGCACCTAGTATGGCTAAACTGCTTCCTCTTCTTCTGAAGGCAGTACAGTGATGGGGGAGCATATGGAGACGAGGCGTGCGGCACTCAGTAGCAGCTCTGTAGAGGAGAGGCGGGCAGCGGGGCGCGGATAGGCCGCTATCGCGCGGCAGAGGCGGCGTGTCCTTGCGAACAGCTGGCCGGGCGCACGTCACGCGGGCCGCAGCTGTGCGTGCGTGCGTGCGCGGGCGCGCGTCACCGCCACCCAGCCCGCCGCCTCGGCGCGACGCAGCGCTGGCGCACAACCGACACCTCCACCACACCGCTCTCCCAACTATCTGCACTCTACATCCCGTCTTCTTAAACAGCAGGTACAAGACAACCTACACTCTGCAACATTCCGTGGCGTCGGGGTTTACCAGTGTCAAGACTTCTCATCCACGAAAAGTGTCGCCATCGTTACTACTGTTTTTAATTTTTTCATAGTTTAGCAAGATTATCAATGCCTAAATGGCAGTAGCGTTCCTTCTGAAGGAACTATAAGCAGTCTGGGAAGAAGTAAAAAATCATCACGGCGTAATGCCCACAAACAGCTGTGCTGCATAGTATCCGGGAACATTTTCTTTTTCTCCGTAGCCGTTACAGTGTAAACATAACTAACCTAAGGACATCACACACATCCATGCCCGAGGCAGGATTCGAACCTGCGACCGTAGCGGTCGCGGGGTTCCAGACTGTAGCGCCTAGAGCCGCTCGGCCACCTCGGCCGTGTGTGTGTGTGTGTGTGTGTGTGTGTGTGAGAGAGAGAGAGAGAGAGAGAGAGAGAGAGAGAGAGAGAGAGAGAGAGAGGGGGGGGGGGGGGAGGTAGAAGATAAATATACCTCCAAATTATTTATTGGAGTTTACCTTTACTAGTAGAGTCCGCTTATTCATACTGGTAATCCACAAGCATCATAGATTATTAATATCACGATATGTTTTTCACATACTGAGCTGCACCTTATTCTTAGTTGTGTGTGTCTACAGCGACAGAACAACAGAACGGTACGTCGTCTACTCCGTGGTCTTGCGTTGCTAACAGAGCAGTCACAGCAGTTGGCACCAGATGAAAAACTGCCTAAGATCGCCGCAGAAGTCTGCCGTAATTTAATGGCGTGTGAAGCACGACGAGCCATAGGGTGAATTATTGCGTTGTTCTTGACTTCTGTGTCTTGTCTGCTTCCTTTTTCGTTACAAGTCTTCTATCATTCCTCTAAATTGTACGTGCTTGTAATCGATGACGGAATCAGTAATTCAATTATTCTGTACGTATATGGTTTCCCATCTCGCTGGGACAATTTTTTTGTCAAGATAAATGGTGTAAAACTATAAACACGAACATTTTAAGTTAGGTTTGCCACAGATCGCCACTGGCACTGGCAATATTGTAGTAACAAATTACTGTAACCAGTCACATTTATTATTCTTTCTGCAACCCTTTTCTGCGGATCCTACTTCCATCATGAGGTGGATTTATGACAATTAAATGTACATGGACGACTTTTGGATAGCTTGTAACGTTACCCTTTCGCGGTTACGGGCTCTTTTTGCGAACGTATTTACACACTTTCTATAGTTTATAAAAATACGGCCAAGTGTTCTGCCTGACGGGGGTGCAGTTTCTCGCAGCTACCACAGTATCGTTCAATCCTTTTCTCAACTGTTCATTTTTTATCATCAGTTTCTTGAAAGAAATTTTGCCTGTATCAGCTACATGTAACATATACTGTAACTAGACAATATAGCTGCATGACAATATCGCGTAATTAAAAAGAACGGAGGTGGACAGAATTCCAAAAACATAAAAAGCGAGCAATCAGAATTTTAAAAAATCCAAAAAAGTGTTGCAGCTTTTTAAAGATATATAACACATTAGTATTGACAGATTTCTGATATATAGACAGATAAATCAATGGACTTTGAGAGGTCTTCAGATACCACGGAAGAGCTCCTGAGTTTGAAAGCAACAGTCAGCTATCACAACCGTTAAATATTAGCTGTAACAAAAACACCTGATTTGTAATTAAAATGAAGTTTCGTTCATTTTCTGGCATCTGGCCTTACATAGCTATGTCATAAAGAATGGGAATCTACGTGTGACAACGTAACCAATGATTTTCTTCTTACTTTCCTTGCTGTTTCAATTTTACAGCTTTGTCTTGCGAATCCTCTTTATCTGCAGTAAGGCCTTGGTCTACTTACGGCGTCTTTGCAGACCTAGATTATTGTGTAAGTATAACTAACCCGCTGACACCAGGCACTGTAGTGCTTATTGTAAAGACATCCAAACTAGACTCATTAGGTACTTCTGGCCTACGTCATGTTTAACTTACGGATTCCTTATTGTGTAACACACTCCCTGCAAGCGACTGCTACCTGCGGCAGTTCATTTTATTCAGCCTGTGCGGGAACTCACAACAAAGCTATCCTTTTGTCGATAACTGCGCAAACTCTTTATGTTTATTATGCATCAAATACTAGATGTTGCCCTCGGTTGACGTGATCGTGGTAGAAAATGACAGCAGTGAGTGAGATTTAGTGGTTCTCGTTGTAAATAAAGATGACGGAAAGAGAGAGAGCAGGCAAAAACAGACAGGATAAAACGTATTTTAACGTTAACGCTAAAAGAACATTAGGAGAGGCAGAAATCACACACATCACTGCCGTTCACCCGCCGAACGGCAGAGCTCGACGTAAATCTGTATTCCGCAACAAAAAGTGGCTCTCAGCACTATGGGGCTCAACTGTTGAGGTCATCAGTGACCCTAGAACTTAGAACTACTTAAACATAACCAACCTAAGGACATCACACACATCCATGCCTGAGGCAGGATTCGAAACTGCGACCGCAGCGGTCGCGCATTTCCAGACCGTAGCGCCTAGAACCGTTCGGCCACAGCGGCCGGCATTCCGCAACACACCGTACAGCGTGTTGGAAAACTGTCTCCCCTTCCTGTTTCGTTCGCGGGCGGCACACCAGAACGGAAATTCTCAAAAAGTTTTCGTTATACGGTCGTATCTTTGTGGTCATTACGCGTGACACATGGTGCCGGAAATAATATGTTTATTATCTCGTTTTGGGACGTAGGCACTGAGGATGTAGATCTATACGCCGCAAAACCCTTACGTGCGTGGCTGAGGGTAATTAGTGCAGCACTTAGATTTCCCCACTTCCCTTTTTCAGGCGCTAACTCGAATCTCTCCAACTTTGCCTTCGTAGTCTTCTCGCGAGATACACGTAGAAGGAAATCACACATTGATTAATCTTTCCAGCAATGCATGCTCTAGAAATTTTAACAGCAAAATCACACCGACATTCACATTGTCTGTCTCGTAGTGCTTTCCACTGTAGATCGATGAGCAGCTCAGTGTTGCTTTTGTGCTTACTTCGACTCCGAGATGCGCAATAGTACTGGGGTAATAAAGAGTTCTGTTGCATACAATAGGGTTATGTTTACATCAGTATCATAAGGATCTAACACTCCACCCTTTCCTCTCTCCATCACCTCTCCCTCCTCCAACACAATATGGTGGACCTAGCCCGTTTGCTCTAAGTTAAAATGACGGTGTACCAAAATCCAAGCTGGCGCAAATGGCAGTGCCTTAATAGATATCTAGCAGATTGCCCACATATGCTTCAATATGGTTGAAAAGGCGATGTATTATTTATTTATCTATAAACAATAACAATGGAGCAAGTAGCATCGCCATCGCCGGAGTATACAGCGCTCACAGAGCACGCAGATGAGGAGGTAACTGTCAAATGTCGCGCTGTGCTCAAGGCGACACGAGCTACCGCCAGGGCAGAGTTTCGCCAGCTCGGAGCGGTGCACAGGGGAAGTATCGGATGAGGTCCGGTTCGACATTTTTTCCCCACAAGACCACCTGAGCTGTTCAATTAATGCCCCTTCCACTACTAGTATACTGACTGGTTTGAAGAAGCTCCCTGTGAATTTCAGCTCGTTCACCTCCACGACGACGACGGCCACCACCACCACTACTTCTCTACAGGCCAGTTTTAACAAGTTTCTAAGGCTGTTTCGGTTCTGTTGACGACTGTGTCATGAGCGAGGCACATTGCAAGAGGGCTGTGTGTGTTGCAGATGTCAATGAAGGAGAAGTTAAAAGCAGCGGCATACAATATTTTGAGACGTTTGGTGGTAATGGAGAAAGATAACACTAAAGGGTTAAATATCTCGATTCGTACCGCATGCCACCTTAGAACAAGACAGAAAAGAGAACTATGAGGCGGCAAGCAAAGAGAGTATAACAGAAGAGAAGTTATCCATATGATGTAATCCACATGAGCAAACAAATCCGTCGCATTTACACAATAACATTAACAAGTTATCAAGCTAACAGGAAGTATTAGGTACTAAGTGCACAATGAAACATAAACTAGTGTGCACAAAAGTAAAATTAAATCAGTATAACATGAAGTCTGGGGCCACAAGAGCGGAATGTGTCCACAAAGCAAGATATGCTGCGACAAAATGCACAGTCCTGTGCATGCCATGCTGCCAACTGCGGAGCGGAACGCGGAGAGCCAAAATCTGACTCATCTGCTGTATTCAATAACAAATTGTTTACACAAAACAAAGGAAAGAACATCTGTATCTATTGTTGCCGTCTCAGTAAAACTTTTATTTTGGTATAAAAAATTAAAAACCGTTATTTTTGGATTGGCCTGTCTTTTCCGCTGTGCAATTTTTCTTTGAGGAAATTATTCGAAAAAACGAACTAATTCTTTCCCGTATTTCAAATATGTATCGGCTGTCGTTCACTGGTATTGAGGTAGCAACTGCACTTATAAAAAGAAATATGTATCGTGAGTTTTAAAATCTTTGTAAGAAAAATCCATGTGTGGCAGATCACGCCACATGATATAACTTTTATTGGAGAGAAAATGTTGACTCACGTGACGCTAGGCGTCATTTAAGTCTGGACATTCCCTGAGTGGCGGCAGTGCGTAGGCACTCTGCAGCATTAGTATGCAATGAGAGTTGCCTATCATTCGCTCTGCGTGAAAGATGGTGGGCTGATCATAACTGAAGTACCTAATTTGCTTCTAAATATCTTTCCTCGACACACTCTTTGTTACGGTTTTCTTGTCGAAGATCACTGTATCAGTTCACTGGTATAGGACGACCAGGTCAAGAGACCCTGCTAGTTAGGTGAAATTTCGTCATCTCACGACGGCGAATACCAAAGAGCGCCTAGCTTCGTTGGGAATCGTCTGCTAGTATTCTGTCTCTAAAAAACTTATTTCTTACGTCATAATATAACACCCTTAGGCATTTACCGCAAAGACTTTGAAACACCATGAATATATCAAGGAAGTAATCGGATTTCCTTGAATTTCACAAGATAAGTTAAGGAGCTTTTAAGCAGGCTGCCCAAGGGATTGATATGAAACAACTATAACGCCGAATGCGAGTTCTGTGTGTAATAAGACCATCCATGAACAGCAGGGGATTTTTGCGAACATATGACAATTTACATCCGATTGTGCAGCAAGAAAATACAGACTTCGGACACTGGCTCACGTAAAATGACAATCAGAATTCGTTGCCACAGGGAAACTAATGCGGCAACATTGAGATCCATGTGGCCGTGGGCTAGGCAACGGGTACCTTGACCAGAAAGTGAGTGTGGACTGCAACGTACAAATGTCACACTCTCTAACAAATGTAGGGTACTCTACTGAAGCATGACACAGACAAATTGGACGAAGGTGATAAACACACAACAGCACCAAAATTTCGAAGCTTTACAACAGAGTAAAGATGAAACTTTCTGGTCAAATCAAGTTATGTATCAAACTACGAAGAAGAAAACGGTAGCTGTCAAATAAGATAACAATGTAATACAAGAGAGAGAGGACAAAACTTGGAGACATCGAAATGACGCTACATATTTGTTATCATCTTCACGTCAGTAAATATACAACACTAAATTTCCTCCATAAGTATATGTTTCGGATGTTCTGTACAAGAGAGTATGTGTATGCGTCAGCATTCCAGAGAACTTGGTGGCGACAAATTATTAGAACACGACAAGACATAGCCTACGCCAGAATTGTGCGTTAAAAATCTGTATCATCTGGTCAGGCTCCAATAGATAGAAATTGCTGTTGTGCAAGTACCTAACAGCGAAGTACAGGACGTAACTTGAATCGATGGCGTTCTCAACTTAATCATACGTGGCTTACTGTCCTTTGTATAATATGAATACATTTAGATAATTTTACCGCAACACAAGTGGGTTAGATTTGTCATCTTGGACTGAAGGAGGGGGGAAGAAAATGAGATAATTACGTATTCCATACATCATTTTAATGACAGTTCTATAAAAATGACTTGGAACAAGTCAGTTTACGGAATATGTATACGTGATTAGCGGTAACATTAGTAGCACAATTTTTATTCTTACTCAGACACTAAAATTGAAAACTACCTTTTTTTTACAGGCTATCAGTTATTAAGTAGTAATTCGTCATGGAACAGAAATAGTTGTTCAGGCGGAATAATTTTAGATTACATTTAAAAACTTTTTTCTACCTGTCAGAAATTTTATGTTATCGTGCAAAAAATCAAAATTTTTTGTTATTACATCGTGAATTCCTTTCAGAGCCACTGATAGCTTTAATAATGGGTAATAAAGATCATTTTTTCCTTTAGCATTGTGGCTATAGGATCACCATTCTTCTCAAATTGTGGTTAATTATATATGGCTAATTTCAATAGCGGGTTTATGTACTGTGATGGTGCAATTAAAATTTCCTAATTCTTGAAGACGTACCTGCGTGACAATCACGGGTGAACACCGTATATTATTCTTACTGCCTGCTTTTGGGCAATCAGTACTTTCTCTTTCAGTAATGTGCTACACAGAAAACTATTCCTTAAGACATTATTGAGTGGAAATATGCAAAATACGTCAAGAGGTTAATTAGTTTGAAACTTCCTGGCACATTAAAACTGTGTGCCGGACAGCGACTCGAACTCGGCACCTTTGCCTTTCGCGGGCAACTGCTCTACCAACTGAGCTACCCAAGCACGACTCACGCCCCGTCCTCAAAGCTTTAATTCCGCCAGTACCTCGCCTCCTACCTTCGAAACTTTACAGAAGGAGGGGGCGTGAGTCGTGCTTGGGTAGCTCAGTTGGTAGAGCACTTGCCCGCGAAAGACAAAGGTCCCGAGTTCGAGTCTCAATCCGGCACACAGTTTTAATCTGCCAGGAAGTTTCATATCAGCGCACATTCCGCTGTAGAGTGAAAATTTCATTCTAGTTAATTAGTTTGGTTCCCAGAGTAACAACTACACGAAGAGCAAAAGTTTCTGAACTTAACTATTTGAGAGCCTCACTAATTTGCATTTTCAAGTCTTCGTCAGTATTTGCATCTACAAATTTAATTCATTTGACCCTGCTTACTGACTCCTGTTCACTCGCTATCAACTGTTGGCAAGGCTATTTGTTGTATAGAACTGAATGTAGTGCTTTTTCTCAAAATGAAGATAAAGCTCATTTTCAGGAAACAACTCAATAGTGCTTAGCAAACACGATTAACAACATCTTCTGTTGCTTTCTCTCTAACTGAATTTAGTATAAGACTAGCATCATCCTGCAAAAAGTACCAATGTCCTTGTTCAGTGCTAAGAGGAGATTCGTTCACGTGTGTGAGGGATAAGAGTGGACCCAAAACTGAACCCTGTGTGAGTCCCTTTGGGATTTTTCCTCAGTCACTAAATTTTTTTACTCTTCCAACATTATTTGAATTATTCAGCACAACGTTTCGTACTCTGTTGGTTATGTATGATTCAAATTAGCTGTGTGTAAAGCCATTAATTCCATAAAACGTATGCTATTCTAAAGGTGTAACATAACCTACACAATCCAACGCCTTGGAAAGACCCCAAAGATACCAAATAATAATATTTCGTGGGCGAATGAACAAAAATAAATAAATAAATAAAAAAAATCTCAGCCGAGTAATCCAACTGGAATCCAAACTGTGATATGATAAGTAAATTGTTTCTACTTAAATGTGAAACTACTCTTGAATATATTATTTTTTCGAACATTTCGTAGAAAAATGTAACCGGGCGATAATTATTTAAGTCTTTCTTACTACCTTTCTTACAGAGAGGTTTAACAACTGTATATTTATTTAATTCCCCTGTGCCTGTGCTTTATTACTAAACCACTTCCGGCGAGTAGCACGATTAATAAAACTAGTTCACTTCAGATTTTATTCCACATTCATTTTCCAACTAATCAAACTTTAAAGCTTGAATTGTACAAACGATCGCTTATGCCACTTTTAGGCACTACAGTTGGCCTGTAAGCACGCCGGGACAGGCATACGAAGACTTGGCGCGCCTATTCAATGGATTACAGATGAAAGGTAGATAGTCATTCATTGACCGCTGTGTTTAATAACGCGAACTAGTGCTACTACCTCTAAATATTTGTACGTAGACTACATACTGTAGTTCCAGCTGCCATCATACAATTATGGTGAAGAGGAGAATTTCATTTTAAGCTACATTCAGAGCTAGATCGCATATCTGCAACAAGCCAACTTGAGTTAGGCTGTTGCGGCAGGTGCTACTGTACCCCGGCCAGCTGGGCAGCGAGCGGCAGCGCCAAGGCAGTTTCGCCACTGGCCGCCGTGCGGCGCAGGCGTTGGCGGGAGCGATTACTGCCAAAGAGCACGCGGTAATAAAGCCGATGGTGCAATGCCCACTGCTTCCTTACCGACTCCGACACACCACACTGTCGACTAAGAGTTCATTATACGATTAACGACTTTTTTATGAATTGACTCACGATCGGGCCCGAAAAGAAATTTTTGTACCGTCGATAAGAAGAAATGCGGTTAGTTGTGACTCAACAGCGAATCTGAAGAAGAACCAAGCAAACTGCACCATAAGCATGCATAAATTGTAACGATCTTGTATCATAATGACGAAAACAACGACATTAAATCGTGGTTTCAATGTATGGAGGTTGTCCTGCTAGGCTGAGAATATTTAACAGTAGAACAATGCTGTCTGTGAGAATAGGTGTGTGAGTGGATGAGTAAGGATGGGGGATGGCGGGGAGAGGTGCCCCTCCCCCCTTAGAATATGCAGTACAGATTTTTTTATTCATTGTAGAATTCTCATAAACGTTAATCAGGGATACAATATTTTTTGTGTCGCCTGTAAAATTTACATCTTGTGGCATGGCAGGTATCGAAATTGACCAACTCATTGATATCAGAAATGGTAACTTTAAAGACTTGTCCCCTCCTAGATAAATTTCTCCGAACGCCCATGTCAGCGAGTAAAACATATATTTCACAAGAGAAAATATCTGTTAGTCTCTTCATGATTCTAGGACAGATATTACCATTGAGTGGAGAAACGCCTCTAACTTTGTTGAAGTGAACATCAAAAGACACTATCTGATAAAGACTGAAAGAAAATCATCATTTAACTCGTGGTAATATACCGAAACCTGTGTTTTTATAACAAAAAAATAAGGACGTTAGAACCGCCAATACAGAAATTTAATTCGGAGACGTACACAATTTTACGTTAGCGGCACATGTCAGCAGCTCTTAACAATTAAAAGCAAAGCCCAATAAACGTCCTGGAAATTCACAGATACACTGAAGCAAAGCAAGCGCTGTATCATGTGTGAGATACAGAGGCGAGCGAGTGTGCCGGGAACTACCCCAGTTCAGTGCCACGTCACCTTCACGCGTCTGCGCGTAGCACGCCAGTATTGCACCACAATTAAGAATGAAATTAAAAATCAAAATTAATGTTTAAAACTTTGGTAAAATATAGTTTCGTGTTATAATGTTCCAGTTACCAAGTCTGTATGTTCTAGACTTAATAGTTTACGTAAAAATGCCGTTTTAAGAGAAAAATCAGCGGCGCTAAATAATGAAGCTAGAAAGCCAGAATTTGGTCAGAAGGTGAAGTTAGAGCTCATAAATAAGTTGCGCAGGTTTCCAAAACAATATAACAAAATTTTAACACTGAAATCCACATTTCTGGAAAAAAATCAGAGGCGCTAAATAATGGACATAGAAACATGAAAATTTGTTTTATGCTTCAGTTCACCCCAGAAATAATAACGGAAAGACCATGTTAAGCTCTCTCTTAGAGTTTTTGAGTAATTAAGTAAAAAACCAATTTTGTAACTATAATGTACTCAATTGCTGTAGATTAAGTACCTGTGATTTTAATGATAGAGAATTTTGGTTAAAGTGGATGGTAAATCATACCAAGTGATAGGGCTATACTAAATTTGAGAGTTGTAGTATTAATAGCGGCTGACATGAGGTCTAATAAATATATGATTCAGAGGTAACGACGTATCGTTATTTCAACTACAAAAACTGTAGAAGGCAAAGTTTTCATTCTAGCGAGCTGAAACTTTTTCTACGCTTTCAAAAAACTTAACTGAATACAAATAAAGAGGTTTCTGAAGTAATTACTAACTATATTATTGAAGTTTGTGTGCCCGAGAAAGCGGTCGTTCGGAGGCTGCTGCAGTATGCAGCCAGCCGTAGACAACAGATGTTCCCTCGGCCGCCCGCTCCGGCAAATATATAAATGCAGCACGAGAGGCTGGAGGCGAGTCGGCGGGGGCTTCCCTCTCGGGCCGGTGCGACACTCCTCCGCCCGACCCACCCAAATCTCCTGGTTCCAACCTACTCAACGAGGGTATGTGTGTATTCATCCGTCAGTCACCTATCTTAGAAGACCTAGACGATTACGTCTATCAGGACATTCCTATCCGTAAGGTTCCCCCACTCTCGTATCAGTCAGGGCTAGCAAGCAAAGCACAATAAATGTTAATGCTGCACCCACACGTGCCTGAGGATGGCAGCGACAGCAGTCGAAAGGTTCACTTCGCAATCAGCTACTGTAAGATGCACGTGTGTCAAACGTCGGATCGCGCTCGGCCTCGGATAACGGTCAGAGCCGGACTGTGACAAGGCGCGTATTTTGCGGTAAAAACGGATAGTGAACTCGCGAGGACTGTACACCGCCCTGGATCGCTTAGAATTCGCCTGCATAACTGTTAGAGTGCCATCGGTGTGAATTTCAATTCCGCGTGGCAAATGATGACTATTTCCATTCGTACGGCAAGCATTAATTTTGAACATTTATTGCAAACTTTCATTGAGTAATTTTAGTCAGGGCGAAAGACAATCTGGTAGGGACGTACCATAGAGCTCGCCTCTGAACTCATAAATGTGCTGTTAGTATAGGAAGACTTGCTTTCAATTGAAATATGGGAGAAACTTCCCGCAATACAAGTTTGATTGAAACTTTATACTTTTATTTAAAACCATAGTCCTGTTCCCGCAAAGAAATAGGACAGAAACTTTTTTTCAGTGGGCTGGACCAGAATGTGGCGGCGCAAATGGAAACTAAGGTCAGTATGTTTCCCTTCGCTTTCTGGCTGACCACAAAATTAGTTGCCAGGCTCCCGTCAGAAAAACGGCGAACAATTAAAGATTAACTTTTATCCGCCGCCTCACGACATCCTCCATAATACGCGTCAGACCTTAGGTACAAACATATACGTATTTAACATAGTGCTGTACGTCATGCTCACTCGCGTACTTACTTGAAATGGTTAACTAGAAATCGCAAAAACTGTTTAAATAGTAGGATCGTTTTCATCATGAAATGACAAATGGTATAATGACGGCTATTTGTAGGTAATTTCTATACAAAATAGGAGACCGATGACTTCGCTGTTTGGTCCCCTCACCCGAATCTACCAAACAGTCTAAGAAAGGGAGGACAAGGTTTAACGTCCCGTCGAGAACGAGTTAATAAGAGATAGTAATTTATGCAGTTTTCTAAAGGTTTTATTAGTTAATCGAATAAAACTATCCTGAAACTTGTCTTTCCCCGACTAGAAGGAAAGCGGATGTTCATGGTTACAAAAAGAACAGTAATACGAATGTATCACATATGTATGGCAATCTGCAACACGAAGCGAATGATCAAGAGCACCATAGCACTGACTTCTTATGCAATGGAACCTAAGCCTGTAGCAATGAAATAGTATTTTAACGTAAATAGGAACACAATTGCGCATCAAATGACAGATTTTCAGGGTGAACTGTTCCCCGTTTCAAACTGAAGCTGACAAACAACTAAACTATCATGAATGAAATGATACGAAAACAAAAAAAGTTATGGACATGGCTGGGGCCAGAACTAAATTACAACAAAATGGAAACAAATATCCAATACGTCCGCCCCCTTGCGCTTGACGCTTAGATGAGGCAACAACAGTAACACAAGACAGCCTGTTCAAACTGCGGCGTGGCCGTCAACAACGGAGTACACGCTCGACGTTGAGAAGCGTGGCCAGCGTCGTGGAAATTCCCCAATAGCCTTACGAAACTCGACTGCCGCACCTCACCCGCTGCCGTCCAACGTTCCACAGGTAACGCGAGCCACAAGGCACACATCCCACCTGTCACTCGCGAGGAAATTATCCAGCATCCTGCGTCTGCGAGCATGGCTTACCTGGTCACTCTCTCTAAACACCTCTACACTAACACATATGTACACGTACGAGAAGGTACATAACACGTATTACGCTACGGATTAACGACGTCTAGTACAACGAAAACCACTTGCGAATCGGATACGTGGCTGCTACGTGAGAAAATAGGCATACACTCATACTACAAAAGCCACCTACCAGAAGAAAAACATGTTTATTTATGTAACCAGAATAATTTGGTTGACTGATGAACTAGTAGGCTCTTCTACAATGCCTGAGAAAAAAAGTGAAGTACCCAGTGAGCATGGTCGGATATCAATGTAACTTAGTAGTTCACGTACCCATCATCAGCGATATGGTGTCTAAAATATTACAGCTGCAATTGAGGTGTTCCCCCGAGACGAGAAGTATTCCCTGAAGACGATTTAAATGAAATAAAAATAAGACAGTAATTCTTATGTATTAAACTATCACATATATTCTGAAACTACGACGTTTGGTTTATATTTGACTGGAATTTAGGCCATGTATGAATGAGACTTCGAAATGAATAAAAAAAAACTATATAAAAACGTTTGTTCCTCGATACCTCTAGCACAATATACCGGGTAGTTATAATTGAACTTTCCCTATTTAACACGTTATAACACGGGAGCTAACTACCGTGCGAATGCCAAACTTGGTAGTGTTAATGTCCAGAGTATTGGGTGCATTATTTCCATGCGTCACAGCGCCACCATCCAGTTCCATCATGAAGGGGTTAGGAAAGCGTCCTCTTTCTCCACCTGCAGTGCCGGGCATGATGAAGTTCGAATTAACTGGAGAACTGGGGGTAGCTCCGGGAAGAAGCCGACGATCGGTTGCACCATAGATAATTGATGAAGTCGCTGTTGCTATGGCAGACAACGCTGCGCGCAATTCCAGATCTTCAAGCAGTGCGCGTCCAGTGTCACGACAGTTGAACATCCTGTGGTCCACAGTACGAAAGGTGCTTTGAACCATTCTCAGATGGTATCCGTACAAGATCCATATTGTACCGCAGCTTGCACCACAGGACGCACAGCGAAGTGTTGACTTCTCTCTTCACTTTCTCGCAAGGGCTGGCCCTGACCATCCTATAGACAGACGAAGCTCATTTTTCTCTGACGGGTGAGGTGAACACACAGAATTGCCCAGCGTGGGGATCTTCACCTCCAGTCACAATGCATGAAGTTCCTCTGTAAGGTGAACGTATCACCGTATGGTGTGGCTTCACAGCAACGTTCATCAATGGCCCTTTCTTTTGTGAACAGCTTGAGGATCAAAGATTTACAGTGTGACTGGCCAGCGTTACTGCGATATGCTTCGCCAGTATGTCGTACCCGCCTTGCAGGAGAGAGAAGCATTGAACTCAACAGTTTCTATCCAAGCTTGAGTCCGACCGCACATCGCTCGTGACGTTCACCTGCTTCCCAGTAGCACCATCACCTGATTTCACTCCCAGTGATTTCTGGTTGTGGGGCTACCTAAAGGACAGGGTTTACTAGGGGAACATTCACACCTGTGCTGATCTGAAGCGCAGTATATCAAGGGAGGCAGCCAGCATACCTGCGGGCATGCTTCGTTCTGCAGCGCAGAATGCAATCCTGCACTTTCAGACTCTTCTGCACATTGATGAAAGCCGGACTGAGCTCCTTTGGTAGCAGTAATGTTACCGGTATGTAGTGGTATGATGTACCCCAGCAGCACATTCAAAGCCTTTCAACTGAGTTGATTCTGCAATATTTCTTTTTCCCATGTCCTTGGCAGTAATGCTACCAAGTTTGGTACTCGTACGGTAATTAGTTTCCGTGTTGTATCGTGTTAAATAGGGAAAGTTTAATTATAACCACCAGATATCTCAGTTAAGTAGTCGTTCCTGACGACGTCTAAGTTGTTTATGGTAGGTAGTGTTGTTCGTGTTTAGTTCTGTTACCGGGCCTAGTAGGGCATATAAAAGTAGTGAACAGCGTCAGATGTTCAGTGATAACTATGAAGGACACGGAGATGGTGAGGGGAGCCGTCGGATATACCTCCACGTGACGGCTGGTGATGATTCAGGAAACTCTTGACGACACATCGGTACTTCGCGGCATCTTGCACCCTTATGTGCCACTTATCATGCGACATTATCGTGGTAGCATTTTCCAACAAGGCATTGCTCGTCTACAAAATATACTTGTATCTATGAACTGTCTGCGTGATGCTGAGGCACTCCGGTGGCTAGTAAGATCGCCAGATCTTTCCCGATCGAACGTGCGTGGGACCAGCTCGGACGTCAACTTCATCCCAATGCCAGTATCTACTATATCAAGTATCAGATAAACCAGGACAGGCTTCAAAGTCTTTTTGAGGCCCTTCCCAATCGAATTAGTGTATGGAACCATGCAACAGGGGACGGAACGTCATACTGAAATGAGGACCCATACTGCCAAGTTCTTTGCAAATTTGGTTTGATTATGTAATCACTGAAATAGCGTCACAAATCATCTCAAGCTGTGAAGTTCCATTTCGTTACCGTGTCCCCTTCTGGGTATTTCGCTTTTTTAGGCAGTGTATGTCCAACTACGTTAAGCGTGTTGTTTTAAATTATAATATCGTTTTCGTTTGTGTGTTGTAAAACAACACCTCTGGCCCGAAATCATATAATCCTTCTTACTCTATGGTTCGAGAGAGAAGCGAACATATTTAAACAGAACTTGCTGCTGTGCGGGCAATTTATCTAGGTTGTAATTCTGAAAATATTTCGTATCGTCTTATATTTTACCACATGATGTTAAAAAACTGTCTTATTTCAGTTTTTGCAGCTTATCCCTCTCCTTTATTATTTATTAAAAATGGTTCAAATGGCTCTGAGCACTATGGGACTTAACATCTGAGGTCGGCTGAGGTCATCAGTCCCCTAGAACTACTTAAACCTAACTAACCTAAGGACATCACACACATCCATGCCCGAGGCAGGATTCGAACCTGCGACCGTGGCAGTTGCGCGGTTCCAGACTGAAGCGCCTAGAACCGCACGACCGGCATTATTTATTATCTCCCAACAGTATAAACATACCGTATCTTCGAAAATGTCAAAGTTATGATTCCCATGTGTTATTTTAGTTCAGCTGAAGTAAGGACTACTCTCTCGTTAGCGAACAAAGTTCATTACAACTGAATAGTCAACTCACAAAGCATTATTTCACGATCCCTTAATCAACTATTTTATAGCTGAATATGTGGATATAGACGCCTAGGATTTTTTTTTCTTAATGAACGAAGTCAAACATTCAATCTCCGTCGATATCACGATGATTCTTCACTGACTGAATTTCGCAGTACGTCTTTGGAAGTGATGTCAATGCCACTAAGTGCTTTTCTTTTTTCCGCCGCCTACAAACTGAGAACTCTTTTACGGTATCTGCCACGAACAGTTCCTGCTTGGGTAGAGAAACAAAAAGCTCGGGATTGCGCAACGGAGCGCTGTACTAAGGATTCTGAGAAATGTGCCGGATCCGGTGTTTCTTTTTTGAGGCGCAAAGCGAGGAGGAAGCGCGGCGCGGCGCGGTGCTGGCAGGCAGCTAGCCGCAGCCGCGACGTGGCACCAGCGCCCGGCCCGAGCCGTGGCGTGGCGTGGCGTGGCGACCTTGCAGAAAGGCGCTGCAAGCCCGGCCCGGCCCGGCCGAATTGCGGATAGCCGTAGGCGGCCGTCACGTGGCCACTCGACTCGCGGAAACGCGGCCAGCGCGCGTCGCCGTGATTCACGGCGTCACATCACATCTACTGGCCCGACCCGACCCAGCTCGGCTCGGCCTGTCAAGGGCGACGCTCTTTCTGGCCCGTATCGCCCTGCCAGTGTTTTCCCACGGGCATCTTGTTTCGCAAGTTTACATATAAACGTAGCGAGATAAATTATTCAACGTCTAACAAACCATATTACTGATTTGTACCATAGCTAGTTGCATATTAAATGTACTATTTATGGCTGTGCCTACAAGAAGTGTCAAACATTCCTGGACACTTCACAGGGGCGCCAGAGGCACCCCAACTATAACATTTCCAGGTGATGTCACTCACTACTTATATTCGGGCGGGATTCCAGAGAACATCAGTCGCCTTTATTGACCTCTCAGCAGGTTACGACACTGTGTGGCGAGAAGGAATCGTGTACAAAATTCTTCGAGCAATTCCTTGCAAATCTCTAGCACGCTTAATAGACAGCATACTCAATGATAGGGTGTTCCAAATGAGTATGGACACTGACTACAGCTCCATCAAAAAACTAAAGAATGGCTTACCACAAGGATCAGTCTACGCATAACTGCTGTTTAGCCTCTATATTGCAGACCTGCGGGAAACACAATCAAGAAAGTTCGGGTATGCTGAAGATTGTGCCCTCGCTACAAGATGTAGCACAATTGAAGCATCTGAGGATATCCTAACTAAAGACCTGAACATAATGGGTGAATATTTCTGTAAGTGGACACTTCAACCAAATGATTCCAAAACAGAGATTAGTGCTTCCATCTCAACAACAAACTCGCTGGAGAGGAACTCAACATTCGATTTGAAAACACCGTTCTCAGGCATAATAAAACTCCGATGTACTTGGGCATGACGCTGGACAGAACACCTAACAAAGACTGCCGAAAAATTAAAGACAAGAAACAACATTATTCAAAAGCTTTCTGGTATTACCTGGGGAGCAACGGCCTCCACTCTCCGCACCTCTGCTTTAGCAATAGTATTCTCGGCTGTGCTCCGATTTGGCTAAACAGTCCACATGTAAAAAAGGTGGATGTCCAATTGCATAACACTCTAAGGATGATTTCTGGAGTAATTAAACCCACTCCAACGCAATGGCTCCCAATATTAAGCCTCATCCCGCCGCCACACCTGCGACGTACTGACGCCCTTGTACGTAAATACAAAAACATAATGGGTAATCGAAGCCTGCCAATTCACCAAGACATTGAGGCTGCCAACACTAATAGGCTCCGATCTAGGAACCTGCCAACAAGAACAGCAAGGAACTGTGTACAAGAAGGTTTCAGTATTACGGACGCATGGTCTGAAAAATGAAATGCATGGCAAAATCATAACATGGCTTGCATCACACAAAAACCACCTGGTTTTGACCTACCACGCAAAACATGGTCCTCTCTAAATAAGATTAGAACTTATCATGGCAGATGTGCTTACTCCCTGTATGAATGGGATAAAGTACTATCCCCTCAGTGTGACTGCGGAGAAAGTCAGACCATCAGCCACATTGTTGCACATTGTTGAAGAGTGTTCCAGAAGAGCCTATAATGGGAGCCCCGACGACTTCCTGCTCGCAACTCCAGAGTCGATAGATTATATTAATAGACTTGATGTTTGTTTGTAAACCTTAAGCTTTGTTATATTCTTAATGCTTGTTTGCAGTTATTAACGTTTGTTATATTAGTGATTTGTCCGTTTCTTTCTTATGTGTCTGTATTGCCATACGATAAATAATAAATAAAATATAAAATTTCCGTCAGGGCGTGTTACAATTAGTAGTGGCCGCTTGCGGAGTTCAAGCTGAGAGAGGCTCCCAACTGCAACATTTGTATAAAGAGCGCATCACAATTAGGAGCGAAAACTGGCACGGGTATTATGTAAGAGGGAAAAGGGGTGAGAGTGAGGAGAGGAGTCAAATGACAAAGTTTCTAAAAATGTTCTCAATTGGTCCTAACTTCACAAAATATATAAATAAAAAGCCTGGAACAGAAATTTTGGCTTCCCGGGTACTGCAGGATCTAGCCAAGTAAGAGTAGATACAGCAATGGCCATACAGTAGAAAACGTTTGTAATTGTGGAATCGACCGATGAGACGTACCAGTTAGGACAATGGACTCGTATTCGAGAGGAGGGTAGGTTGGAATCTCCGTCCGGCCATCCAGATTTAGGTCTGACTGTTGGTTCGCAACTCAGTTACTTCAGAGGTACGATAGAGGGAAAATCCAGTCAGTCTAAAAAGAAGACATTCCACCCTATAGTTTTGCTGAAGTCTGTGGGACCCACACCAAATAGCATTAACAGAGGATATTGAACGTTTCTACAGAAGGAAAGCGTATGTGTTCACGATTTCTTTCATTCACGGGAGTGCTGCAAACCTGAATTGGCAGACGGTCGAAGACAGGCCAGTTATTCTGCAAACGTCTACTCACAACAATATTGCTCTCATTCGGAACGCGTAGACAAGACTGCACTAATTACAGCGTGCAAACATGCGCTTAAACGGTCATCCTTCCCGCATTCAACTGTATATCAATGGAACGGGTAAGACGCCCTACCACATTATACTATGGGAGTTACTCTTTGCCACGCTTCCAGTGTGTTGCAGAGTACAGATGTAAATGTAGATTAAAGGACACGGCCGATTTTCTTCCTCAGTCCGAGCTTGTGTTACGTCTCTGATGACCTAGTCAACGACTGTTAAACAACGACCTTTCTTCCTTCCGAATTTTCGGATGCAACTGGAAGATTTGTTCTTTATTGACAATGAAATTAACGACGATTTTCCTAAACAAAACACGCAAAGAAACCTGTATCCTCAGATTCCTACAATTAAAGACCTGAGAAAGAGTTCACGCAGTGTGGTGGAGTCAAAGACGTAACAGTGTTAAGAAATAGCTAAATGTTGAGTAGCCGGCATTACTTCTTGGTACCTGATTGGTTTAAGTCGTCAGGTTGCGAGTTAGTCGTCTCACTGTATTTGCTTTATATGCTACTTAAAATACATACTTTACATTATTGTTGCAGTAAGTTTCAACTTCCATACGATATTAATGGAGGAAATATATTACAGTTATTATTAAATGATATGCTTGCGACCTGAAATGGTAGATAAAATGGTTTCTTCGCCGCTTCACTTCGAATCTCGTCCAATATGCTTCGATTCCGATAGATATCTTCACTCTGTGAGGAAGGGGGTCTACGAGGTGAGCAGTAAATCCTACAGCCTCTATCACCACTTCCCAGGCAGTTAGGGTGACGTTCCACAGGTCATCTCGGCTTCTTGGCACGAGGTGATGTAGGTTCTATTTTGTCGTTTCTACTCGTATGTCTTTATCGGGATTTACGCTGTTGAAGACCAGTAGCGAAGATAATCTCATTCTGTTCTGCAAAGCCACCCTTGCACCATCGCTAGTACTTAAGCTGGAGACTAGCCCTGCTGGAAACATTCTCTCACTCAGGACATAGAACCACACTGATATGATCGTATCGTTACTTTAAATACAAACCGGCCTTCTACTATGTGAGGCATTTCACGACCAGCTAATGAGTTCTAATGATGCGATGACACAGACATTGTCACACTGATACAATTCGTGGATTAATTAGCGCTGAAATGGACAATTTTCGGTAAGTATCAGGCAATCGTTTTCTGAAGAAAACATCTATTTGTATGAAATATAACGTTTCACAAGTAACGATTGACACAGTATTCGTCAGATACTCGACGATACAGTTGATCTTCAAGGTAAAAGCCTGTCCTTGATGAATGCCTTGTATCCCGCCCTCTCTAATACGGCGCCTAACCGTATCTTATGACTGGGGAAACGCAGCAGTAGCCCTCAATTGCACTGCATGCTACAATGCATTTCAACTTGACGTGTTAAGGGCATCAATCGAAAATGTCTTTCCAATTCATGTAAGGCCATCCTATGAAGTTAGGCGTAGAGTTATTCACACCGATTCATATACACTCGCTTTGTACAACCAAAAATTCTTAGGGTGATACGCTGCCACACACAGTAACTGGTGACACATAACGGGGAAGTTTTACCGCCGAGAGTATAGGGCAGCAAGTAGTGTCCTGAACAGTACGAAGCCGTGTGTTTCGAGTCCTCAAAAATATTTCATTTTCGTCGTATTACATTTTATGTATTGGGCGTAAAATATCGTAGTTTTGTAAACAAGCCATGAGGATATGTTACATGCGAACAATTTTATTAACAGTCTTTGACTGGTGTTCAGTATTCTATTGCACGCGCTGATTGTTATTAAAACTTTTATCAACTTATTCGTACTTACCTCCGATCAATAATGCTCTCACAAACATCGCATCCCCTATCTCGAACTAAGACGTTAGACTAATCTGATTACAATACTGAATATTTTTAAGCGTGGAAACTTACATTCAGAGTCGACTTCTACGTATTGTTCATATGCAATAAATTTATCCACAATCATTTCATTCTAAATATAGCAAGTTGTTACTAAACAATAACAATGAAACTAGAAGGAACAGTTCGAAGGCCATCAATAATTTATTTTTTAACACTGCACCAGAGCCATCCGGTGGAAGTCTGCTAATAGAGAAGACGCGGCCACTAAGTTTCCAGGTAACTGCTAATTTCGCCCTCCTGGTAACTGAAAGCGAGTCTCATCGATTTATAGCCAACTTACCACTGCGCCTACGCCCAGAAACAGATTTTTGACATAAAATCTGGCCTCTAGCCAGGCGCCGCGCTCACTCAACACGGCCGAACACAAACTTGATAATAATCTGTCAGAATTTTTTAATGCGAGGATCTGCATAAGTTGCCAACATCTCAAGCGATAGCAGCGCGTACAAGCATGTTTCTACCACACGAACTGAATGTTGCACGCGCCAGTTCACTACGCATCGCAACTACCGCCTCTTGTAAACAGCACTTGTTTTTCTGCTAATCACTTTAGCTAGTAGGTAGCGCTTTTTTGTTGCGTAATTTTTAACAAAAAGTGTCTACCATAAAGTAGGTTGAATACTGTGACGATCACGTTTGATAGGAACATAGACAAACTATTCAGATTTGAGCTGCATGAATTGATTCCTGAATAACTTATTCTGACGAAGTAATACAATAGCTGTTAAATTAAATTTTATCAAATACTCATACGCAACGTTACCTAGCACAGAATGGCGTAAGAACGATGTGGATGCTAACAAAAAGTCAGCAAATTCTGATATACGGCTGGGAAAATTAGCGGAATTTCTCTGGCGCGAACCGATACTATTCTAATCGACTTATTGTCTTATACCAAAAAGAAATGCGAAACGGGCTTGCCTGAAACTCACAAAGCAGTAAATTACTGTGTCGCATACGAGCGGTAACATGCTAGTGCATATAAATCCTGTACTGTTAAAAACATGTAGCTCACATTTCAGTCACAAAGTGAATACTGGAAAGTTCAGGTCAAAGGAAAACTGGTTCAGGAAATCTAAATGTGGTTTTTGTAAACCAATTCGCGAAAATCTCTTTACTATTTTGCAATATTTCATAAATGAACACGATTTTATCAGAAACTGCAATACACGCAGTAACGCTGCGTACGCTCATGGCAGTGAGTGTGTTATACTGAATCACTAGGATAACATTATTACGATGCTGAACTGCTAACGGTTTGTAAATGAGCAGCGGAGGTCAGTGGCCACTAGGCAATGACTTACAGGAGAAAAAATGAAAATACGATTGACAATAATGAGCTAGTTTTCAAAAATAGCCTTTTCTGTTCAATTTCGCGAGACCGATTTCAAACTCTTTCTTTGATTTCCTGGCCCTGTCGTTTTGTTAACATACACTAATCATCTTGAAATTACAGAAAATAGCAGTCTTCTATAACATCGACTTTCCCAGCACTTTAATCGCCGAACTGACATATCAGTTTGTATAAAAAGAAGCATTTACACTCATAATTTCATTAGCAAATCAAAATTACGCTCTTGTAAATTAAATCATAGATTTTTTCTTGTTTTCCTTTCGTAATCGTTGATATGTCGTATGGCTCAGCGCTACACTACGTGACTGATTTCCACCACATTACTTAATTTCTGACTCAAGCGGTTGTGCACTGAACCTTCCTGTTATTACCTCTCGCCTGGAAGAGTAAAATGAGGCGACTAACACATGTTTTACTGATATATTGTTTTTGTGCCACATACGCCCAGAAGCAAAATGTATTACTGTCAACATGTACCAGCGAGATATTATAATGTCCAATGAGGCTCTAAGCTTAAGATACGTGCTTAGAAATGACCAAAGGTCGAAATTAGCGTTCACATAGATAATAATAATTAAAAAATTACAGCCTGTCTGGCCCATGTTTTCAGTCGTAAAATTAACAGTGTCTTGCCTAGTTTGATTCACTGTTGGACATATGTGTAAGCCATTTTCTTTTACAGAATACACTCGACGGAAGATTATCCACGTACTGACTCCGACACAAAATATAAAGTAATCAAAATCCACTGTGAAAAGTCTGTTATTCCGTACAGTCACCGTATGTTAAAAACAGAAATCGACAACTGCGTCACGTCACCTGATACGAGTAGTAACTTACTACGTGGAATGTCGTTCAGCACTTTTATGAAGCTTGTTTTAGACACCAGAATGCATTTTCCTCTACAGGAAACAACCTCGTGGCATTTGCAGCTTGTACACGTACAAGAAGTTCTTCTCTTGAAATGACCCACTCTGTTATCTGGAAGGGGCGAGAGAAGAAGGAAAACAAGAGCTTCCAAAATACTGAGAAAAGATAGGTACAGTCACAACAGTATGATACAGTCTGTTTCATTTCTAAACAACTGCGCTCATGTATAACATGGCAAACGGCCCATGCTGCGAGACCAGCAAAGTAAACGCGTTGTCATGTGTGGCTACAATTATATCTGAAAATCAGAGAGCGAAAAATTAATCCAACAAATGTAAAGTGACAAGGAAGGAAATGTTTCTCATTCAGAAAAGAAGTTAAATCTCCCCTTTCCACATCAATAAATCATTTATTTTCCTCATTGTACGATTAAATTTCGGATAAAAATAAGTATTAACTATATTCTGTAAGGATAGATTGACCACTAGCTGTTTCTCAAAGTCACCAGTCTATATTTTTGGAGCTCGCAATCATCTCAGTGCCGAACTTCTTTTGAGATGCAAGATCTTATTCACTCCGTCATTTACTACTTACCCACAATTTACCAAATTATATGAAATGGAAATGCACAGGTAAATCGTTTTCCGGTAATAAGGCACGCACAGCTACGAAACAAATATACAATGAGACTGGTAGCGCAAAAGTCAGGGGGGAATTCACATCTGGGCGATATTTTGCTCTTAATGCAGTGCTGTTAGATAGAATGAGGATCTGCGTCTCTGAAGCGTAGCTGTGCGTTTCTTCCCCATCTAATTCCACCAGATGTGCGTACAAAAACAGAGAATTTAGCATGGCTGATTTTAAAGGTTTCTGTGTACAACGTAATTTTGGAGTTCATTGTTGTGCGCGGCAGAGATGACGACACTGTTCAACTCAGCAATTTACTTACAATATTTTAAAAGAGGAACATCCAGGCAACTGTAATCAAGTAAACAGAGAGACGAAATGAAGCTCGATTAAAGGCTGACTGCCCAAAACGCTTGTGGAGCCACCCAGCTCCTGGCCTCCTACTCGTTCAACACACAGGATGGGCGCCAAATTTGCTTTGTACGCCGAGATTAACGCACATACGAGACACCATTTGTCGATGGACAGGCTGTAAAGTATTTCACAGGAGTTGCATACTCTGCGCAAAGATTTCAACATTTCGGTATAAACTATATCGGTTTCATGTAAGTAAGGCAGTAAATGTACACAGATCTTCACTCACCAGTCGGAAGTGTAACGTAGGCAAATCAAGTTATAACAGTAAGCGACATTTGGTCAGCTTTCTGTAACCCTGACGACTTGGGGTGCAAAATGCCAGTCAGCTAAGGGACATTAATATCATTCTGCTAGTTCTCTCTTGCAGGTAAGAAGCACAAATTAAACAGATCTGAAGTTGCGTTTGGGATAATAATTCAGGGCAACTGGTTTCAGTGGCATAGTGAGTGTTAGGGCTTACCTCGGCGATCAGTACACAGCAGATGATTCTTACCTTTGGTATTACTCGGATATTATATCGAGGCAGTTTTAGGTGGGGGTGTTTTGAACTATGGTTGCGTAAGATATCGGCCGCGGTCGGGCCTGAATTGTCGCTGTCAACCTAACAACAACTGAAATATAGTCGCTAGACTCTGCTTTGGCTACAACACTTTACTTTGTGTTGTGCGTCGCTCATTGGTTTCTTTACTTATTTTGAAAAGAGCGAAAAGACTAATTCTGATCCATCAAGGGGTTCGAGGGCGACACACACGTCACCAGAGATACCGGCGATTCCTACACCACATGTCAGTTCTGCAGAGAACACAGACGTACCCTGCCAACACTAGGTGAGAGGGAGCCCGGGCTTATACATCTCAACGCTCCTCTCCCCGCGGGCGGTGTTAAGTTCTCGTTCGTTTACGCTTGAGGCCACAGTCACAATAGTGTCCGCACATTAAGCCAGCGCAAGACATAAAACGTCCAGTATAGAAACACTAGCATCCAGTGGTGAGTGAGCTATAGCTATTCTGTTTCTAGCTGCGCTCGAACGTAGCGCCAACAGTAGAAATAGTAAATTATTGTATTTTGTACGCAACGTACACTACAACCGTCAAGCTACAATATTCGCCATCTGTTGAATGGTGCGTTAGTTATCTTGTGTGTGCAATTAGCAGAGCATCGTCCAGCGCAAAGGTATGGAAATAAGGAAAGACGCTGGAAGAAGCAATCTTCCAGGCACATGCTGGAATAACCGATATATTCGGAAATGGGATTGTTAAGAGACGCAGACAAGTGGACAAGCAGTTCGTCTTATTTCAGCACAAGCACTTTATCTGACAAATGCTTAATTACACTAACAAGCATTGGCAGAGCCTCTGAAAGTATTACTTACGCAATTTTTATTGGCAATGGGAACTGTCTACGAAACCTCTCAGAGTGGTACCTTCCATTAAATGTCAATGTATACAGACATATCAGGAGTACGTCAGTTACTGGTTATGGCATCAGCTGATGTGATGAAAGACAGAGAAAAAAAAAAAAATCGGCATGTATAAATGTTACAGCATTAGTCCTAAGTCACGGAGGCAAAGTGTAGCAATGACCCATCGAAACAAACATACCCTCAGCTAAGCTGCAGCACCTGTTTCATCCTGTGGACAAAGGCAACAATAATAGTGACATGGACTCCACACGACAGCGAAGGTGTTGCGCGCCCACAGTGATTCATGGCCGTGGAATAGCTGATGATAACTACAGGAGACTGGTCAGATCAGGGTCCAAGAAGCGCACATGCCTCTCTGAACCGTCCCCAAACGCGCTAATTACAACTAACATTAGTCGCTCACGAGAACATCAGTTACTTTCATGTCCACAAATAGTTCATCGAATCCATAACTGATATGAACGATCGCATTGCAATACATAGTCTTACTGAAACCAAAGATCTCCCATAGGGTCTTGTCGACGAAAAACGGTTAGTTATGATTTATCAGTGGGTTCCAGTTTCACTGGCCAGTGACGAATGTCCCAGAGTGACAGAGATCTCATTTCATCCTATGTCCATACTCTCTCCCGCGGTTCGGAGATCACGTTAATCTGCAGAAGCTCTATGCCTGGCTGGGAAAAATAGTTCAGAGGAAAGCAACGGCATACTATATATAATAGCACCATGCCTAGTAAAGCACTGTGACGTTCAAACCGATCGTCGGGTTGATGACACCTAAAATTTTAAAATATTCTCGACAGGAGGATATCACCACCGGCCTCTACTACACTATGCTGGCAGGAATGATGAATTCCCGTACGTTCTTTTGACTGCATGTACAACCATGTAACTTGCAAATCTGGGCGGTACTTTTCGACAATTTATGCATCCAATAGTGCTGTTCTTGCGATCATGCTATTTTCGCCCATACCTATAGGATCTGTGAGGGAATCAGCTGGGTCGCCCCAAGCGCCTCTATTCGCTGCTAAACCCAACATCAACGCACCGGAAGCTCTCAGCGTCGTGCTGAGGAAGTCGCTACCCCGACAGGTTAGTTAGGTTTAAGTAGTTCTACATTCTAGGTAACTGATGACCTCAGATGTTGAGTCCCATAGTGCTCAGAGCCATATGAACCATTTTGAACCTCAGACAATGTTATTGAAAGACAGCACAATAGTTTAACGAGAACGTACGGCATGCCCAGAACCGTCATACACAGGCACTTAAAATCCATCGTGGATGAAGGAGTGAAAGGGATCGTAACAAATTACAATCAATTAATTCAAGGACTAAACGAAACGGAATGAAAAATCTGAAGGTAGTACACTTCAATAACACCATCAAGACTTAACAGAAGACTGCAAGGAATAGCGCGAGGTGGCACAGTAACAGGACACTGGGCTCGCATTCAGGAGTGCGAAGATATAAATTCCCGTCCGGTCATTCTTATTTAAGCTCTCAGTGGCTTCCTTAAATCCGTTACGGCAAATGTAGAAATGATTCTTTCCGGCGGATCACGGTCAACTTCCTTCCCTACTTTCCCCAGGAGCTTGTCATCATCTCTAGTTACCTCGTTGTAGATGGAACGTTAAACCGTAGTAGTCATCTTTCCTTTCCCTGCATGGATTCCTCTGCTCCCTTGCTTCCAGCCTCCAATGCTGGTATTCTTGTGTACAAGCTAGTTTAGTAGATGCCATCGGGAAGTAGACGCCTTTATACCAATTTTAACTTTATGTGATCTTTCGGTATCCAAGTAATTACAACACAACGAAAAAACGACTAGCTGATGTAATCCCCAATCGGGATTTTGGTACTAATTCGAATCAGATTCACATATGCAGTGTATATGGAACTGAAACACGAAAACTAGAACTCTGCCACTGAGCAATCAGAGACAGTGGCAGTGAGTTAGGAAGCGTAAACGAAGATGGAAGCATCAATTATGGCTGGTGGCAAGTGGTAAATTCCTATGGGACCAAATTGTTGAGGTCATCGATTCCTAGACTTACACACTACTTAATCTAACTTTAACTAACTCACCCTAAGGACAATACACACACGCACACCCATGCCAGAGGGAGGACTCGAACCTCCGACGGAGGGAGCCGCGCGTTCCGTGGCATTGCGCCTGAGACTGTGCGGCCCAATTACGGCTCACCACCCCACTAAATAGCGCTGTGATTTATGTTGGGTTTCCATATGCAACTACAGTGACACCAAGACTGCCGAAACGATAGTGGTACCCCATGTTGCTCTTTTCCACACATTCCTCTAAAAATTTCAAGAAACCATTTACAATATGAGATTGCCTGGACGGACAAATGTGTTGTCCTTCAGGTTATGGCATCAGAAATGAGCCACAAAACGAGTTAACAAAAAGAGAAAGCGTAGATGTTAAATCCGGAAGTGGATTTTGCGCAGAAATAACAGGTGGTGTCAAACATTAGTAAAGGAATCAGTACATTAAGATGAAAATGCATACACAAAAACTGGAGACATCTTTCCCCACATAGTATTCGTTTCAAGAAATGCCTGATCTCATCAAGTTCTGTCTTTATAGCACTCAATTATGTTTGTGATTCCACAAACAAGATCATTCCTATTACAGTTCAGTAAACTGTAAAGTTGTTGCAAACGATCACTGTTTAACATTTTTGATACTGTGACACACACACACACACACACACACACACACACACACACACAGCAAATTACTTACATGATACCAAGAACACAGTAATGGTGTTTCAAAATCCAACCAAGAGATGTCAGTCAAATGTGACTGACTGTAGAGAGGAATAAAGCAGATTGTATATTTGCTTGTATGTATGGGAACTCTTCCCAAACCCCAGGATTGCTTTCAAACAAATTTGGTTCATGAACAGGAAAACAGGAATTTCAGCACTGTGGTGTTTACAATCTCCTAGCTGCAACAGGATTGGAGATAGGACCAACAACGCGTTTTTTCAGCCCCTCCTTTATAGGCTGCCCTGCATGACAGTGTTTTAAGGAAATAGTATCAAACTGCCTCATCTACCAGCTTTGGAAGCCAGCCTACATATCAAGGGAGCAGGAGAAGATACAGAGAGGGCAGGAAGAGATTGACAGAGAGAGGGGCCACAAGGGTATGGATAGAAAGAGGGAGAGGAAGAAATGTTCAGAGATGGAGAGGAAGAAATGTTCAGAGATGGAGAGGAAGAAATGTTCAGAGATGGAGAGGAAGAAATGTTCAGAGAGGGAGAAGAAGAAGAGGAGGAGGAGGAGGAGGAGGAGGAGGATATCGGTCAGAGAGTGGAGAAGGGTAAGGACAGAGAGGGGGCCACAGGCGATTACACAGAGAGGAGGAGAGGCCGATAGATAGGGGGAGGAGGAGATGGTCAGAGAGGGGACAGAGAAGATGGATGTGTAGGCTCCCCTGCTCAACAGGTATGTTATGGGAGTAGTATGGGCATGCTTCATCGACATGTTTTGCATTGGCTATGCTTGGAAGTAGGCACAGCTGGGGGAAGGTTGGAATGGATAGGGGAGATATTGTACAGAAGGGGGCAGGCGAAGATGGCAAGGAGAGGGGGGCAAGTGGGGACAGACAAGGAGAGGAGGGGGAAGAGAAGATAGACACGGAGAGAGGGGAAGAGGAGAGGGGCAGAGAGAGAGAGAGAGAGAGAGAGAGAGAGAGAGAGAGAGAGAGAGAGAGAGAGAGAGAGAGAGAGAGAGAGAGAGCGCAGAGGAGGAGATGGGTAGAGGCAGAGCGAAGAGGGTGTGGAGAAAATTTAGTGAGACAATATAACACTTAGCCACCAAGATATACAACAATAAATAGAATTAAATGTTTATGAGACATATTGTGTTATTCGGTAAATGAATAATTTCAATGTTTGTAGGGCAATAACCATCAGTGTATGACAACAGATTTGCTCATAAAGTAAGTGGATTTTTTATTAGTTCTTGTGCTGGCACCATACAAACTGTACACTGCCACACTGAAAAGTCTAGGAGCAAAGTTAGATACAAAAAAATGTTATGTCTAAGTCATTACTATTGGCGTACCACAGCATGAAAAACATAATTCACACAGAAACGAATAATATGCCGATCTCCATAAACTGTCTTTACGATTCTTGTCTTCCAGGTTCATTTTAAGTGTCCATTGTTTTCGTCTTTCTTATTTGTCGCAAATACTACAGACAAGTAGCCACCGTCACAACAAGTTTTGCAGTTACCAGCGTAAAAATCTGGAATTGCTCTTTACTGTGCGTAAAAATTAAAGCTATTTTAATTACAGTATCAAAACTCCAATCAATCAAAATTTAGTGTACAAAAGTCGGTGTGGAAATCTAATGTGATAGCCATCGCCGTAGGTTCGACTTACAACATGATTCGTTTATCGATGTTAAATCACGTAAGACGAAGCGACAAAGGAAATGAAGACCCGTACCAAGACCTACTGTATTTCTACCTGGAAACTACACCATGGAATAGGTACTGGGAGCGCTAAAATCAGTCTACAACAGCATCGCGCACTGCAGTTCAGTCACAGCAAAAACACGACAGATACAAACACGGCATCTCGAACTCTCGGCCAATCAGCATCAATATCGCCAATCCCCCCCCCCCCCCTCTCTCTCTCTCTAATCAGTGGCCGAGGAAGGAATGTGGTGTCATGAAAGTGAAGTTGGCTAACTTTCAATGACATGGCTAAAAATGCTGTCAGTCGAGTGACAGCACACGAATGTGAGTATTTCAACACGCAACTTCCGTGACGCCACTCGAGGGCGAGCTTCATATGGAAAACCAGTTTATGACACTGGACTCGCAATCAGGAGGAACTCGTTCAGATCCTCCTTCGCTCGTCCAGAAACGTGTGTGCTGCTTCTCTAAAGCGCGTAAGACAAATGGCGGCAGCTTATCTTCGAGAACTAGGTGCCCAATTTTTGCCCTCGAAATTCGAGCTTTGACTCTGTCTGTAGTGACCCCGGCGTCGAAGGGACCAGCAAGGATCGGGGGGGAGACACAGACGGCCCTCTGACAGCTAAAACGGAGAAGCTGGGAAGAGAGAGCTTAAACGATGCAGATAACACGCAAGCGCAATTTCGAAAGTACATTAAATTAAAAATTTAGCCTTCACTTCGGTTCGGTGTTATCTTTCTGACAGCTTAACACGTATTTAGAGATAAATAAAGAGCGGTATCATGGCCAGTTTTTGTAGGTATTACATCGAACAATGTTGAACATTGTTAGGCTCATCTGCTGCATGTTAGAAGGTGGGTTTTGCAGTTCACAAAAGGAAAAAAAATGACTTTGCTACACACTGTAGGGTGAGGAAAAATTGTGTTGGTTGTAATTTTTGTTAATCTGGCATGCATAGGCAAACACAGTGCCAAGCAGCAGAAATCAAAGATGACGTAGTACTTTAAGATATGAAAGTTCTTTAAGACATGAATGTTAAAATTGGATTTCAGTAGCAGCTGAACTGACTCTTCTGCATTCTCCACACGAACAACAGAATAGTCAAGAGAAGGGATGGAGTTTATGAGAAGACATGGCAGGCTGGCGATATCCTTGGACAGCACAGCTGGGCCCGCTCCGACATTTAAAACGGACCGAGTCACGAAACACGAGTGGCCTTGGGCCGCAAACGTGCCGCCCGCGGGCTATCTTCCACAAAGACTACCGCCTCAACAGCTTCACTGACCCAAAAGCCTTACGTGGTCAGCGGCAAGCCTTATGTATGCCAAGTGTCTTCATCCGAAGCTCTGAATGCTCTCAATCCCGTATCAGTATCGAACATCTTTGTGAACGGTAGTGAGGATCTGGCAATTCAATTGGAATGTTCTTTCTTTTATTAACCAAATCGCAGTGTGTGAGATTGCAGACAATCCCACTCTAACCTTGAGAGCAGCCGGCCGAGGTGGCCGAGCGGTTCTAGGCGCTACAGTCTGGAACCACGCGACCGCTAAGGTCGCAGGTTCGAATCCTGTCTTGGGCATGGATGTGTGTGATGTCCTTAGGTTAGTAAGGTTTAAGTAGTTCTAAGTTCTAGGGAACCGATGACTTCAGATGTTAAGTCCCATAATGCTCAGAGCCACTTGAACCATTTTTGAACTGCACGATGCAGTACGTTCTCTTGCATTCTGGGAGAGAATCTTCGTAATACGCGAGCATCAACACTGACTTTAAAGGGCTTCTTGTCAGAAATACCATAGTACGTCAAGAAATGCGTAGATTGAACTAGTTGGTGGCTCTAAGTAAAACTTGGCAAGACTCCTGTAGTTATCAATTAAATGAAGAACCGCTATTTGAAAACTAGTTTATGTAAAGAAAACGAGCACCACGTGTAGTCACGCGAATTCGTGTTGGATACTGAAGAATGCTCGTTGGCGCCTGCTTACAAATATTGGATACAGGTGCCGCCTTTTATGCAAAAACACCGTTTTTTCTTGTTACTCAAACATGTTTCGGCAGGTCTGTGCCATCGTCAGTGTGTTTTTACAGTTTTCAATAAACAAAACCACTGACGATGGATCAGAGGTGCCGAAACATGTTTGGGTACTAAGTTAAAACAGTGTTTCTGCATAAAAGGCGGAATCTATATCCAATAAATTGCCTATACGTAATTTCATAACCAAAGAGATACCTGAACCAAAACTACTGTTGTACTCATTAGAAAAAAAACCTAAACGAAATGACAGTCTGAATTTAAAGGTAAGACACACACAGAAGACATACATTACAAATCTGAATTTAAACTTACGACACACAGAAGACATATATTACAAATGAAAGCTCAGCTACCACAAGGAGAAGCGATCGCGTTGTTCTGTCCTGTTCTAGAAGAGGTGAGTATTTATATACAGGCCTTTAGTATATTAGATACGTGAGAGATGGCCAAAGAAATCAGTGTCAATTTTCTTACATTCATGCGTAAATGATGAACCACTGAGACACAATAGGCAGACTAAAAAGTTAGAGATAGCACAATACGAGTCACAGTAAAATGACAAGAACATTCGTGTAATATGCACCGTGAACATTAATAAAACCTGTAAACAGCAGAGATAGATTCCTGACTTGAAACGGAGGAAAAAACGTGGTATGAACATGTATTCGGAAATTCATCAGTGCCACGGTAGACGGTACTGACGAATGATAGTTCCTCTGACAACATGCCGTGTGTTCCTTGTGTGTTGCAGGCTGTGTGACTGGCGCAGCAGAACGGTTCGGTATTCGCGCCAGGAATATGTCGAGGTGGTGTCTGTGTACGGCCAAGCAGATGGAAACAGTCGAGAGGCAGCGCGCCTATATTAAAACAACTCTGCGTACACCAGATGTGGAGTACAGTTTTCTACAGAATACTGAGACAATATCCAAGCTCCACGCAAGTGACCCACCAACATGGTGTACGCCAAAGTACGATTACGTGTATTCTGCTTGACAACCGCTACTATCCCTATCACCTGCAACAGACAAGGAGCACACGGCACGTGCTCTGAGGAAGTGTCAATCGTCAGCGCAATCTGCCGCGGCAACAATGCATGACGGTTTTATCAGTTCTCACCTTTTATGTAATACTGCCGTAAATGCGCTAACAGAAGCGATTATAATCTCTAAGTTCTACCATACTTTATTTCAAGGAAACACAAAGAACATAGGAATATCATTAACGTAGCACTCATATTCAGCATGATACACATCTAATTCTTACATGCCTAGGGAAATGAGAGCCTTAAATAGTTTGTTTGTTACTCTCATGATCGGCTTGCGCTACTAATCATTTCAGTAGTTCGCTCGGGTTTGTTGCGATGTTGGAAGTTATATGGTATTAAAAACGTAAATACACAGTGTTGATGTTCCTCAATAATATTTATGTAATTGTTCGTTATGAATCGGATCGCGGCGTTCTAGGCCATCCTCAGATTACATAAAACAGGTAGTCCACATACAATCAGAGTTCATATCCGTACAAATATTGTTTTTCAAAGATGTGTGGCATTTTACTACTATATATCGATACAAAACACATGCATAATGAAATTCACAAAGAAGCTCTGAATACATCTAATAATATTTTATACTCAAAGGTTAAAAGTATACGAATGCATAAGCAAAAACGCTGTACAAGTGAGAAATGGCACAGACCACTAACATATGTGGGCAAACTGGTGAACGTGATGAACATACCGAAAAAAAAAACGAGGGGCAGAGGAGAGGAAGGAATTTATAGAATGTTGGTGTAGAACAGTTATAGCAAGCATATTACCTAATGGTGAAAAAATATTAACTTGCTGCTGCTACTTTAATAAGGGTGAATAATGAGACTGAGTTTGGTCGCGACGAAGCAGGTCTGTATTATTTGATTGTTGTCCAGTAATGTTAGTTTTCTGCCTTTACTTTCGCTATGGAAAACATCACACTTAATATAATAAGGATGACATTCATTCAGAACATGTTCAGCACAGGTGGAATCTTTGTTTTTCAACCTCCAATGCCTTCCTTACTCCGTCGGTCTAGTTGTTATGTATAGCCTTACCTGATTGACGTACATATAATTTGTCACCCAGATTGCACTGAACTGGGAGTAGTGAAGTAAAACCCCGGCCCCACTGAAATGGCCACTACTACTTACCATGACTTGCAACTCGTTGCCCCGAATACTGACATTCCGTGTGGCTCAGCGTCTGCAGAGCACTAATAAAGAAGTGCGGAAACGCTTAGGATGCCTTTCGAAGCATAATACCTGATATGCTACGCAAGATATCGAGGGGGTCACAGACACGCAAAGATCTCTGTGTATGACACGATGGAGCACATAAAGAACCGCTGGGTACGTACGTTTTTACATACTGACAGAAAAGAAATCGCAACACCACATAAACGAAAGCTGGTAGATTTGTTTCTACGTCTTAAAAATTATTTCTACTCAAATCTCGAGCCAGTCGCACTACGAGGATGCAAATCTGGTTTGCTTTGAACACACGTAGTAAACGGTCTTGAGCGTTAGTTACCTTTGAGATTGGACGTGGTGATCTGACGTTAGTCAAGTATGCCTTTAAGGCGACAAAGGCGCCATTAACAGCAGCTCGTTAAGTTTGAATGAGGTCGTGTAATATGGCTGCGAGAAGGTGGACGTTCCTTCTGGGATATTGCATCATAGCCACTGTACATGACTGCTGGCAGCGGTGGTCACGAAAATGTACGGTAGCAAGATGACCGGGTCCGAACGGCCAGGTGGCACTACCGACAGGGAAAACTGTCGTCTTAGGCGTACGGCACTGGCGCATAGTACTGCAAGTGTAGCTAAAATTTGAGCAGAAGTTAGCACCTCACTTACGCAAAGAAATGTTACAAATCGGTTACTTCAAGGAGAGCTCCGAGCCACACGCCCTGTAGTTGTAGTGTGCATTCCACTGACCCGAAACCACCGCGATATGCGATTTCATTGGTGTCACACGAGAGCTCACCGGAGAGCAGGGATGAGGTCCGTTGTGTTTTCGATGGAAACTGGTCCTGCCTCTGTGCCAGCGATGGTCATGTGTTGCTTAGAAAGATACCAGATGAGCACCTGCAACCAACCTGTGTGCGTGCTAGACACACTGGATCTACACCTGGAGTTAAGCTCTGGGTGCGGTTCTGGATGGCAGCAGGACCATCACGGTTATCCCACACATCATGAGTGCAGATTTGTACGTCTGTCTGGTGATTCGACCTGTTGTGCTGCCATTCGTGAACAGCATTCCAGCGGATGTTTTGCAACAGGATAACGCTAGCCCATATATCGCTGTCGTGACCCAACATGCTCTACAGAATATAGACATGTTGCCTCGGCCTGCTCGATCACCAGATCTGTCTCCAGTCGTTCCCATGTGGGACGTCATCTGACGAAAACTCCAGCGTCATCCAAAAACAACATTGAGCGACCAAGTGCAACAGCCTTGGTACTTCATCCCAAAACCTCGCATCTGGCACCTGTACAACACATTGCACACGCGTTTGCATTCTTCCATTAAACAGTCTAATGGTTGACCGGTTATTAATGTACCAGGATTTCACATTTGCAATGGCTACTCTCGTGCATACATTAACCTGTGATCTTCCAATGTTAGTCACTTAAATATGTTACAACTGTACTCCTGTAATTTCATTACGCTGCGTTAATTTTTCTTGGTGTTACTATTTTGTTTTTCGTCCGTGTATGTTAGGTAGTCCAATTTACAATATACCATTTTTACGCAGGGGCACAGGCAAAGCTCGGATGCACTGCGAAGTGATTTACATGCGCTACAACATTCTTAAAAATGCGGACGCGAACAGAAGGCCTTGTAAGATGTCGTCATGCACGAGTGCTTGCGCACATCGGTGTGTCGAGATCGTCTATCGGCTGGCAGGGACAGCCGTGCCGTGCCGTGCCGTGCCGTGCCGCTGAGGGTGACAGCTCGAGGCGGCCGCTGTCGGCGGGCTGGCGCGACGCGGCACTGGTTCCTGGAAGCGTTTCGACACGAGGAAGCGACGCGCACAGCCCCGCGAGGTTCGCCAGCACATATTCCGGACCTCGCCGCGCCGCGAGCTGCTGCGAAAGCGGCCAGGGGCCCGGGCCGGGTGGGCGCTCGCACCGACCTGGCGTGACGTCAGGAGCCGCGCGAAACAGCTAGTACTGCCAAAGTCAGGTCGCTCGCGCTCCCTCACCCGGCACGTTGCCGCCTTCTCACACACACGCACTTGCCGTCTGTTAAATTTAGTTCCGACATTTGCATGTTCTCTTCGCACCTGGCGCTGGGGCTGTAAGGGCCTGCCGTCGTCTAACAGCAGCACAAGGAGCTCATCACCGTAGTGTGCAATTTAAATCTCCAAGCTATAATCACACTCTCATTTCTTGACCATCTTCGATATTAAAGTCCGTTCATCTTTTGCAACACTTCTATTTCTTTACCTACAAACTTCAGAGAAGCCATCTGCTTGCATCATAAGGGTGTACAAATAATCTATAATATTCCAAACTGCACCGTAGGAAATACAATCAGCTACTTGTGGGTAGTTGCAGTATTTCATACAGTGTAATTTACGAAAACACTGCGGTGTTCTCTAACCAAAATGGACAAAACAATATAATAGTCTATTTTTAATCCTGTTACTGTGCAGGCAATGTTGTTTCTACATTGACGAACAAATGTGTGCCAAATAGAGAACATCATCCGAGAGTGCGAGATATTGTCGAAGTTCTCGGCGCGTGAATTGAGAAATAATAACCAAGCTTTGAAGATTACCTTTCTCCCTTAGCCAGAGGCAAAACAGGCTACTATCATTCCTGTTTATGTCTGCTCCAGCAATACATTCTACTCGCGATGACGAATAAGAACTAGTCCTCGAAACATTGAGCACTATTTCAAAATAACGTAGCCAGAACATGGAATGTTTGTGTATGAAAGCGTACAAGGTAGTTCTTGTTTCCAGCTGTAATTGCTATATCAATTTGGCATTATTTAAAAGCACAAAATGTCATTCATTAGGATACTTCCATATATATATATGATGTTCCGAAAGCCGTGTCCCATAGAACAAATAGAGTGAACCAGAACTCCGACAAACTTTCAAAGTGTTGGTATGGACCAAAACAAGAACAAAATGTTCACTAAACAGGATCTCTAAAAGGCATGACAAGAAAAAAAATTGCAGTAAACAAGGGCTCTAAAGCGATTGCTTTAAGAACTATGGGCATTTGTTCAGAGAAAGACGTATTTTGTAGAAGCGAAAATGAACAAGTGCTCACAGTTCATACGGCATCCACTTTAGAGCCCATATTTACTGAACATTTTTTCCTTGTTTTGGTCCATACTATCTCCTCTGAAACTTGTCGGTCGAGTTCTGGTTCACCTTATTTGACCTATGGAAAATGACTTCTGAACCAGCCTGTAGATACTCCGCAATATACTGTACAGTGTATGCCGGAAGATACCAATATTGTCCTTTTGTTGGCCTCGTCCATTCTCGTAGTGAGCGAGTGTAAAATGACCCTCTAACTGCCACATCTTTCTCAAGATCCCTGAGCGATATGCATTATGGAAGAAACAGCACAACTGTAGCACAGACTTCTTCGAATACTGGTTCTTAAAATTTGCTCAAGCGGATTTCGCTAGAAAGTCGTAACTTTCGACGGTGGAATTCATGTTGATTACATATTTATATCTATCCGTAAGGCATTGGACACTGTCCCTCACTAACAGGTCTTAATGAAATTGCATGCCTGTGGAGAATCGATTCATTTGTGCGACTGGATTCGTGATTTCCTGCCTGGAAGGTTAGAGTTCGCAGTAACTGACAAAGTCATCGAGTTAAAGAGAAGTGGTAGCTAGTGTTCCCGAAGTAGGTGTTATAGGCTCTTTGTTGTTTCCGATCTATATAAAAGATTTGGGAGACTGAACAGCTCTCTCAGATTGATTGCAGATTATGCCGTCGATTATCATGTAATAAAGTCATCAGAACATCAATATAAATTACAAACTGACTTAGACAATATATCTGTATGGCTCGCTGAGTGGCAGTTGACCTTGAAAAATAAAATTTGTGAGGTCCTCCACATGCCTACTAAAAGGAATCCGTTAAACTTCGGTTACACGATAAATGATGCAAATTTAAAAGTTGTCGATTCAGCCAAATACCTAGGGATTACAACTAGAAATAAATTAAACTCTAACCATTACATGTTGTGGCGTCGGCGAAACAAAGACCCTGTTTTATTGGCAAAATACTAAGAATATGCAACATGTCTACTGAAGAGACTGCCTACACTACGCTTTTCCGTCCTCTGCTAGAGCACTGCTGTCCAGTTTGGGATCCTTACCAGACTGAATTGACGGAGGACATGGAAGAATTTCAAAGAAAGGCAGCTCGTTTGTACTATCGTGAAATAGAGTATGTTACGAATACGATGCGCGAATTGAGGTGACAATCATGAAAACATAGGCGTGTTTTATTACGAAGAGATCTTTCCCCAAAATTTTACTCACCAACTTTCTTCTCTGAACGCGATTCTATCTACGTGGGGAAAACGACCATGGTAATAAAATAAGGGAAATCACAAATTCCACGGAATAGATATAGGTCTTCATTTTTTCCCAAGTGATATTCGACAGTGGAACGGTCGATACATAGTCTGAACGTGGTTCTATGAATCCTCTGTCAAGAACTTGACTGTGACCTGCAGAGTAATGCCGTCGATGCACATGACCTTTCCAACGAATATTTTAAAATTAATCATCCTCTCCTGTAAGTGGCTCTCGAATGGCTAGCAATTTTCTCAATTTAGCTGATGTTTCGTCTTATCAGCAATCGCTGCTGAGCTCTCCAAATATTTTAAGCGCCGTTCTTGCATTTAGTTGTACCATCAGTGATGTTTTTAACATGGAAGATTACCCCTCCCTATGTACTGCCGCATTTTGTTAGCATTAAGTATCTTCCTATCATATACATGATACAGCATGACGGCCGGGGTGGCCGAGCGGTTCTAAGCGCTACAGTCTGGAACCGCGCGACCACTACGGTCGCAGGTTCGAATTCTGCCTCGGGCATCGATGTGTGTGATGTCCTTAGGTTAGTTAGGTTTAAGTAGTTTTAAGTTCTAGGGGACTGATGACCTCAGAAGTTAAGTCCCTTAATGCTCAGAGCCATTTTAGGATTAACATAGTTAACAGGAAAGTGCTGGTAACATAATATTATTTAACGGTTTTGTTAACTTTGATGCATGAACATTTGCATAAATAGCTCGAAACTCTTCGCGGTTGAATTAGTGTCATGAAATCAATGATCCACGAATTCTGTACCTGCAACCGATATCCACATATAACCTCCATAATAACAAAGAGACGGAAAACCAATACTAGCACTGCTGCAATTAATTGAATTACACTGAAGAAACGCACGCCACGGGATAGCGATATGCATATATACATATGGCGGTAGTATCGCATACACGAGGTATAAAAGGGCAGTGCATTGACGGAGCTGCCATTTGTACTCATGTGATCCTTGTGAAAAGATGTCGGACGTGAATATCGTCGCACGACGGGCATTAACAAACTCTGAATGCAGTATGTGAATTGGAGCTGGACGCATGGGACATTTCATTTCGGAAATCGTTAGGGAATTCAGTATTCCGAGATCTACAGTGTCAGGAGTGTGTCGGGAATACCAAATTTCAGGCATTACCTCTCGGCACAGACAACACAGTGGCCGACGGCCTTCACTTAACGACCGAGAGCAGCAGCGTTTGCGTAGTGCTAACAGACAAGCAACACTGCGCGAAATAGCCGCAGAAATCAATGTGAGAGTACGACGACCGTATCTATTTCGATAGTGCGACGAAGTTTGGTGTTAATGGGCTGTGGCAGCAGACGACCGAAGCGAGTGCCTTTGGTAACATCACGACATCGCCTGCAGCGCCTCTCCTGGGCTCGTGACGGTTGGTTGTACTCTAGACTGTAAAACCGTGGCCTGGTAAGATAATTCGTGATTTCAGTTTCTAAGACCTGATGGTACGGTACGAGTGTGGCGCAGAGCGCACGAAGCACGGACCCAGGTTGTCAACAAGGCATTATGAAAGCTATTGGTGGCTCCATAATGGACATGGAATGGGTTGGGTCTTCTGGTCCAAATTAACCGATCATGGAAATGGTTATGTTCGCCTACTTGGAGCCCATTTGTAGCCATTCGTGGACATCATGTTCCCACACAACGATTGAATTTTTATGGATTGAAATGCACCGTGTCACCGTGATTAGTTTGAAGAACATTCTGGAACATCTGGCCACGGGGATTGTACGACATGAATTCCGTCAAACTTTTGTAAAACATAACAGAGAGCTCAGCTTTTGCGCGAAATCCTGCACCAGCAACACTTCCGCAATTATGGACGGCTATGGGGGCAGCAATGTTCAATATTTCTGCAGGGGACTTCCAACGACTTGTCGAGTCCATGCCACGTCGAGATGCAACAATACTCCGGGCAAAACGAGTTCCGACGCGATATCAGGAGGTATCCCATGACTTTTGTGACACTGTATAAGGAGCACTTTTGAAGCGAAGTTTTCAGTATCTGTTCAAATCGCTCTGAGCACTATGGGACTCAACTGCTGTGGTCATTAGTCCCCTAGAACTTAGAACTAGTTAAACCTAACTAAACTAAGGTCATCACACACATCCATGCCCGAGGCAGGATTCGAACCTGCGACCGTAGCAGTCGCACGGTTCCGGACTGCGCGCCTAGAACCGCGAAACCACCGCGGCCGGCTCAGTATCTGTCTCGGGTTCTTCGGCCGAGCCAACAGGCAAGTTTGTCTTCAGTATCTCACAGTAACATTAGTAACTCATCAGTAGCAACGCTGGATTGCGCGCCATATAATCAGAGCGGCGCTCGCTTGATAGAACACAGGAAATGAAATGTATGGGAGATAGGCAGTGGTGAGGGAACAGGATGAAGCGAAATGCCGTTACGGAAAGTCCATGGCCAGAAGGCACCGGTAAAAAAAAAGTGCGCGGGACAAAGGAGCGCACAGCGTCGGTTTGGGAGTCGGCAGCGGGCGCTGTGGCGAGCGCAGAGGCCCAGGCCCGGCTCCGCCAATGGCGAGCCGCGACCTTGTCCGCGGCCGATGACAGTGAGGCAGGACCTGCGCTCACGTCACCGCAGGACCTCTGCGGGCAACACCTCGCCGCGCCGCTGCCAGGGCCGCGAGCCTCGGCCTCGCGCTGCGCTGTGCTGCGCCCTCCGTCTCCAGCCCAATTACCTACACTGGGATAATGATAGAGGCTGAAGAAATGTATCAAAATTTGTGTCGCGGCCGGGACTTGACACGTGTATAAATTTCGATTCATTTCTTCAGCTTCTGTCATTATCGAAGATAAAACTAGAATGAAATTTTCACTCTACAGAGTAGTGTGAGCTGATATGAAACTTCCTGGCAGATTAAAACTGTGCGCTGGATCGAGACTCGAACTCAGGACCTTTGCCTTTTCGTGGGCAAGTGCTCTACCAACTGAGCTACCCAAGCACGCCCCGTCCTCACAGCTTTACTTCTGCCAGTACCTCGCCTCCTACCTTCCAAACTTCGCAGATGCTCTCCTGCGAATCTTGCGCAACTAGTACTCCTGGAAAAAAGGATATTGCGGAATTAAAGCTTTGAGGACGGGGCATGAGTTGTGCTTGGATAGCTCAGTCGGTTGAGCACTTGCTCGCGAAAGGCAAAGGTCCCGAGTTCGAGTCTCGGTCCGGTACACAGTTTTAATATTACAGGAAGTTTCATGTCAGCGCACACTCTGCTGTAGAGTGAAAATTTCATTCTAGAAACATCCCCCAGGCTGTGGCTAAGCCATGTCTCCGCAATATCCTTTCTTGCAGGAGTGCTAGTTCTGCAAGGTTTGCAGGAGAGCTTCTGTGAAGTTTGGAAGGTAGGAGACGAGGTACTGGCGGAATTAAAGCTGTGAGGACGGGGCGTGAGTCGTGCTTGGGTAGCTCAGTCGATAGAGCACTTGCCCGCGAAAGGCAAAGGTCCTGAGTTCGAATCTCGGTCCGGCACACAGTTTTAATTTGCCAGGAAGTTGCATCGAAGATAAAAGTTGAGACTCGTATGTCTTAAGGAAATTTTATTTCCATCAGATCTACTTACACCGCGTTTGCGAAAGTATCCGCTGCTATTCCTCTTGCACAATAACACGGACATGGGGCATCCGATGTTGGCGAGGACGCGGGCGGGCAATCCATCATCATGAAACAAAGAGCCCGCGTCACATGAGACTTGCTAGTTAACGTGTTTAGTAACTACGGCACTCTTCGGCGACAGCTGTCACCTGTACCTGACTCCCCAAAAAAATAGCTTGTTGACGAACGTAAATTCCTACGGTAACTGAAGAGAACTTCACAAGCCAAGATCGCTAAAAAACATTTTACTGGATGACTGGTTTCAACAGACTTATGCCGTCATCATCTGATTTTATGCTTTTCATCTTTACAACATATTATCCTTCAGTGTTACAAGTTTCACAAGTGTAAGTTCCGATGATGAAAGCAGACCTCTGACGAAACCTGTCTTTTTTTTTTTTTTTTTTGTTCTTGGTCTGCGAAACTTTCTTCAGTTCCCATACATTGCCGATCGCCGCAGGACAGACCATGTCAGGAATATATTGAATTCATACGTTAGCGCTACTGAAACGCACTTTCCTCCCAAGTCATTATGCTAGCCGTGTTGCTCTGTCAGCAGAATACATAAAGAAAAGCCTCAATATCCATTATCATCTTACAAGGCAGAGAGAGAAGTTCCATGTCCAGTCAGTAAGGGCATTAGCTTATAAAACTCCACCATTCGGACAAATGGTTAAAATGGCTCTGAGCACTAAGCGACTTATCTTCTGAGGTTATCAGTCGCCTAGAACTTAGAACTAATTAAACCTAACTAACCTAAGAACATCACACACATCCATGCCCGAAGCAGGATTCGAACCTGCGACCGTAGCGGTCGCACGGTTCCAGGGTGTAGCGCCTAGAACCGCACGGCCACTCCGGCCGGCCATTCGGACAAACTCACTGCTGTAAGAGAGAGGCCGTATATCTACATAACCTCGAATAACACACAAAATATTTGTATTTTAATAAGGAAGTCCCAGAACCTTTTAGAAAATGCGAAGTTGGAAAAAAAAGTTTCGATACAGCAAGACGCAATCTCGCTACACTTCGTTGATGGCTCACAAATGGCTGTGAGAACTATGGGATTGAACATCTAAGGTCATCAGTCCCCTTAGAACTTAGAACTACTTAAACCTAACTAACCTAAGAAAATCACACACATCCATGCCCAAGGCAGGATACGAAGCTGCGACCGTAGTGGTCACGCGATTCCAGACTGAAGCGCCTAGAACCGCTCGGCCACAACAGCCGGCACACTTTGTTGAGTAACTCTGTCTCTCTACCACCAGTATAACGTTTACTGTTACTTTACCACTACAAATCGTACCAATAATGATGGGTTCTAGAGAGATTCTCAATGTTCTGCTGCTCAGAAACAGCACATATTCATAGGGTGTAGGTTATAATATAAGACCAACGAAGTATACGCTTCTGTCGAAAACGATAAATACAAAACCTTTCGTAGAAAGTTGCCAAAATATCACAAATTTATTTTTCGTTTCGCGCGCGCCAGTGGTTATTCAAGGTGGAATAACAGTGACGACACAAAACTCTCATAGCTTTACACCAATGCTAGCTAACTAGTCTGAGTGATGACGGCTTAAGCGGTTGTCATTTTACAACAGCAGGTACAAAGCTCACCTCAACCGTGTATCCACGTGCCAAACGAACCGAAACGTTTGACGCTCGACCTCCGATTTATATCAATTACTTATGAATTCTTTCCCCTCTGCCAACGTTTATTAACGTGAAATATGCCGGGTACCACCATGGTTTGGAGACGACATTAAACTTCAGGTCAAAGTATAAGTGGCAGAGCGAAGGTTGATTCACACGGCAACAGAACATGAAATCAGTCGATAATGAATCTGAAACTGTACTCACGTCAACGATTCTCAGGAAGAAAGAGGAAGAAAGTTTTGACACTTATGCTGCAGGAGGGAGGGAGGGGTGGAGGGAGAGAGAGAGGGGGGGAGAGAGGGGGAGAGAGAGGGAGAGGGAGAGACTCATCACTTGTTAACATCGGATGTTAACGTATCACTGTCGCGCTCACTCATTGTATAGCTGAGGATTTAGGATTTTGTGCTTTTGTGTCTCTTTCGACTTTAATTTTAGTTACCTTTCTTTTCCTAACATTTCCCAAAGATTCTGTCAGGAACTAAACATTTTCCCTATTAGTGTTCTTTCACAAAACGTGTCAAATATCTGAACGCGAAAAATGATTTAGCTTTCACAATACTTGGACAAAGAAAAAGCCTACACTGTGCACAAACGGGCCAATACATTCATAACACAAATGTTATTAGGTAAACTACTTTAAACAGAGACAAAATCACTTCTAGTAAACGAAAAAAGTAATAGTTTTTGGCACCTAGGAAAGGATGCGAAACTTAATGCGCACGGTAAAAAGATCCATATACTTCTTTCTAAATGCTATTTGATGTTTATGTATGAATAGTTTTTCTCCAGCAAATAAATATACTATAATATTCCTTAAACTCATTTGCAACGTTCCCTCCAGGGCTAAGGAAGTGACGTTGTCTTGACGTTCCATATATTGTCCAACGTCTCCGTCTGCGGCGGCATTTGCCTTTCCGTGCGTTCCATGCCATTCCTTTGATGCTCTGTGTGAATCAACAGTAAATCGGTTCAAAACTTAGGCAAGGAAATATCACTTCCTATACGACGTTGGATTTGTAAAAATTGGTTATCCCTTTTTGCACAGAGGTCTTCAGTTTCAATGGGAAAGATACCATGCTATAGCACGACAGAACTTATTACACACACAGTGAATATAAATTTAGCTTCTGAGTTTGTTGATTTACTCATCGTATGGCAACAACAGCAAACATTGACAAGTACATAAAGTTTAATTTTACATGTATATTTAGTTAAGTATTTACATATACTTTTGTTTTACATTTTACTTTTTTAAACTGTGAAAATTACTAACTTAATATTACTGACTACTTTGACTGATATAATTGCAAGTTTAAAAAGGCAGATACATTTAATCATAGTTCAATATCTAATGATTCAAGCCAACTAACAGCAGAGGGAGTAGCATTAATAAAGTCACTATATAATCCAGGATACTACTTCTGAGGACTGTCTCTAACAATATGTTGAACAGTTTGTTCTTGGGTCCCACGATGATGAAAATGTTCAATCAAACCTTGGTAAACTGGTGAAACTAGCACACTGCTGGTTCAACTGCAGTACTTGGGAACAAAATATAACAGAGGGCTATTTCGGGCTATTACGTAATGCAGCTAAACTACGCAACTCGCTGAGTGTTAAGATCCTAAAATAATGCACAAGATTTCAAGCACAGGGTTTGCAAACAGGTCCGTTTTTATTCCGCCAATAAATTATGCCTGCAGTGGGAAATGACAGTAACCTCATTCGGTATTCAGTAGCAGTTCCATAACAGAATGGAAAGAATCTGTAATTATAGTGTGATGAGTTTAACATCCTAATCCGCCGTCCAAAACCTTTACCTTTTCTTAACAGTGGAAGTAAGTTAACCGTTCTCCAGCAATTGGCGGCAATCCTCTGAAACTCTAGCATTAACTTAATAGCACTGAAATAAAAAATAGCGGCGTCAGTTACGATGATCCGGCATGGGACTGAGTGTTAAGATCCTAAAATAATGCACAAGATTTCAAGCCCAGTGTTTGCAAACACGTCCGTTTTTATTCCGCCAATAAATTCTGCCTGCAGTGGGAAATGACAGTAACAGCACGCGTATTTTTCGTTTGTACGTCCATGTGATATCACAGCCAAAGGAGAAGTAAAACGCTTGTTGTTTCTCTAACGTTTCCAGTTCGAAAGTGCTTTGTGATCTCCGACGGGGGTTGGCTACAGTGATAAAACTTAGCAGAGGTGCCCAGTGAGATCAATACTGAACTGGAGAGAATACTCGAAGGCGTATTTGCATAGAAAACCGTGACGTCGTTTGGCGGGTATGTCATATTGGCGAAGGGCATTGGGGGTTGTTAGTACAATTTGTGCTTGCGACTTTCGATTTATTATTTCACGGAATTAGAAACTAATCCTCATCAACGTCACGTAGTATCAGTAAACAGTAATTTCATTTCTCCTGTTAAGTAGAACGATTTAGCAGCATGCCCTGACCTCTCATGGTGCCTATGACGTACTGCGTCACGGATTAGCTTCATAGAGTAGTCAGTAATCACTCCAGTGAGTTAGTGTTGATCTCACTGGAGCTGCCGCTTACTCGGTTTGAAAAAGAAAAAGAAAAAAAACCCGTTTAGAAACGTTATTGAGGCGAGCCTAGACAGTGCTTTCAGTCATTTCCAGTGATGGTGATATCACAAAACGAAATGCTTACACTTTTCAAAATGCGCAGTAACGAATAATTAGTTTCTGAAATGTGCGAACTAACTTTTATTCTATGCTACAATTTTTAATCCAGACGCAAGAATTTCCCACAAAACACAGCAAAATATCGGCGACTTCCCAAAATTTCAAAATGTCCAGATCTTACACCAGCTACGCCAAACGCAGATATTAATATAGTGTGCTAGGCACAAATGTTTTGAAGGTCGGTAAATAGCATTTGTAGGTGAGATGAACAAAATAAAATAAATCACTGGCGACCAGCAACGCACACGCGTCAGCGTCGCAAATTGTTAATCTGCAACGCTTCTCCTCAAAAGAGATAATAATAGCTCACATATCATTCACTTACAAGAAACAGTGGGTAGAAATACATTTCTGTGGCTGCGATTGGTTAAGCGCGTATAATGCTGGAAACTGCGTTCCCAGATTTTCACGAGTACACATAAATCACCCCCCCCCCCCCTCCCAAAAAAAGAGCCACGTTGGTCTGGATGCCGATGTGCCGAGACGAAGTCGCACTAGCAGCGCAGTGTAGTGCTTGCTGTACAGCCTAGCAATTCAGTCGCGACCACGCAGGCACCAGGAACGAGCAGCTTACGTGGTTCGCTGCCGAGGGCTGCCAGCACGCTGGTCTGGGACTCTGCACAATTGCCGCGTATTCCGCGTTGCGCTACATGCGCACCAACAAACTTCTGATTGTGAGGGGCTAACAAAATCCCTGACTTTTACAGTCCAGCACCCAAGCAAAGATTCTTTGCCACGTAGAGATTGAACTTGAAAATGTATCGTAATAAAATCACAGTTGTATATTGCGTCTAGTCGGTAGAACGCAAACCGTATGTAGGAGAAACGGTGCAGGGGGGCAACTGCGAAGCAAGCTGCAACCGAGCAGCGATGAGATGTGAGTCGCCAATCGGCACAAGAACAAGTTTACATAATTTCATAACAGAAATCAACTAGTATTACAGCAGCTAAAAGGACATATGTACACAACATAAGAGAAAAAACGAACGCCGTATGAAGAGAGCTTATACACAGGTGTGCTATCTAGCGTTGCGGGGCATTCTTGCGTTGCCACGGCATCTGTTTCTCCCTCTCTTGTTCTCGTTTTGCTTTTAATTCGGGGAGAGTAAATGCGTAAACTGAAGTCTCTGGGAGGTTTACATAATATTTCGTAGGCAGAACGATACAGGAGACAGTTAAAGGCTCGCTGCCTAAACCGAATGATGAATGTTTTTACCTTTAAAACAATTTAAACGTCATACACCATTATTGCCTGCAAAACAATATCCATTCTGTCTGCATGATGTTGAGATGAGCTCGAAGGACTACAAAATCATGACTTCATTCAGAGTGGCCCCATTACGCTATTCCTCAGAGTTGTCTCCGGCCAATATGAAGACGTTTGAAAATGAGGCACACGCCGTACTTTTATGTACATAGAGACGACTCAACAACAAGAATGGGGGCAGTTTTCGTCTTGTTGCAGTCTGTTAGGCTTATGCTGACTATCATGAATGCGTTGCAACCAAGAGACGGCTGTCTCCAGAACTTGTTCTTATACCTTTCGTTGTCTGAGAGGAATTCCACAGCCGTGAAATTAATCTTTGGATACACTCTAGGTAATTTCTACCACATCCCGTAACATTACACCACTTTTACACGTACCAAATTAAAGGCTAGTACAGAACACAAACGACAGTTGGACATCTAATAATCCACCCATTTTTCCGTTACCACTTATATACCTGAAGCGTCTATATGGCATGACGGACTTTTCATCTCTTCCTGCAGTAATATCACCTAATTGTACTCTACGTTGACGGAGATGTCACACTATCCCCACGGATATCTCGAATGAGTACTCGTTTTGACCACTGAGAGCCAATATGTCTACTGTATATCGCCGCAGTTACAAGGCAACTGGACTATGGCGGAGGCTTCCTCTTTCGAATCATTTTTGTGGTAATGGAGGCCTTTCACTTTACGTGATGAGGATCTGCTGAAGTGTATTTTTTCCGACATAAAGCTGAATATGTAGGAATTTAAGTTTTAAGCATTTGTATCCCATCCTGGACACAAGGACGCACGGCTATGTTACCGATTATTGGTGGTAATTACGAATGATTTTTTCCTACTTTGCGACAGAATTAAATTAATCCACACTGCATAAAAAATAAGTTAGGCCCAAATTATTTTTCTCCGAGATATAGTGTAAAATCGGTGAGGTTTAATGGGATGTTGAAAATTCGTTAAAAATGTTGTCAAATGGGACAATCTGGCATAATCTCTGTAAAATTAAAGATTATTTATAGTTAAAATGACACGTTTTCATGAACACCAAATATAATTGCAAACAGCAGATTAAATCAACGCTAAAATCAGCCAGTAAAGGCAAGACTAATCTTTTTTCGCCGTTTAAGAACTCTGAAGATAGACTTGTGTGCTCCTTTACGTCCACGGTAGACGGGAACTGCGACCGAGACACTATGTGATCCATATTTTGGAATGTAACATTTATACTGTTGTTATCAATCACTAGAAGGAATTACGACTGGAGAATTATTGCCGGCACTCACGCCCTTTGGCCGCTTCAATTTTCCTACCAACACGTTTAGCCTACGTAATCCTGGAATTCAAAGACAACGGAGTTACTTTCTGTTACTTTGCGATAAAAGTTTCTTTTGTCTATGAGACCTGTAACATGGCTTGAATCCTGCCAAAGTCGTATTTCTTTCCAACAGTTCGCATTTGGTTCTCTGATCTGATTTTGTTAGGAAGCAGCTCAAAACAGCGTCACGTCAATGTGTGTGGGTATGTGTGTGTGTGGGGAGGGGGGGGGGGGGAGAGGAGGAGGAGGAGGGTTACACTGGAGGGAGGAGGTAAGGCTGGGTGGTGTCAGTATTGCCGTTTCTAAATAATCGATCCTCCAGAAACACAAGTAATGGCCGCCAGCTGTCAGCACTGGTCAGCGACTACGTGCTGTAAGCGTCGTCAGACGAAAGCTACTTCGCAGTTTATTCTTTCTAATATATAAGAAGACGACACAAGAATCAAAATGACATTCGCACTTACAAATTACCTTATTCCAAGATTTCTACCTAATTATTAAATAAACGAAATCTGGTCTTAAGACATGATTCATACGCAACACGTTATCACCAGTGCGGGACATTTGTTATTGCAAATTTCTTTTATGACTGCCAAACTATTAAGAGATGAGGATGACAGGGCGTCCGGTCAGTATCTTTGGGCCTTCACGGCCTGTTCGGGAGGAGTTTTGGTTTTTTTAAACTTTTAAGAGACTGCTACCTTATAAATCATAACACGTAATGGAGCATAAAAAAGAGTCATCTTACGTTGTAAAAGATGAAATGTCATGTGTAAAAATAAGCTTCGTCGAAATATTGCCGGTACTTTTGTCGTTATGGAAAATGCTCTTATTGAAAGGATCGAAAATAAAAGTTCATTTATAAAAGGCAGAGTGCAGGAAGCTTAGGACTTAATATTACATCAACTACGAGGTTACAGCAGACTGAACACGAATTCCGATAGGCAGCAAATGGGAAAGGAAATCAGACATAGCGAAGGACGATTCCGGCATTCGCCATAACAGATTCACGACAAGTGTAAATCGTTAACGTCGGACAGGGCTTTGGGCCGCGCCCACCCCCAATGCGATCCAGTGTGGGCACCACAGCTTTGCTCGGTCCCCGAACGTGAGTTTAGGGTCTTCACAATCTACCTCGCTTAAAAATTGAGTCAAGCGGCTACCTTGCTCCTACTCTAAGAATTTGGACTAACACATCAGGACAACTGTAGTGTAAGTCTACGTTTGTAGAAACAAATCGAACTGTGAAATACATCGTTCATTACAGGAAAACGAAGTGTAATTTCAAACGCAAATTAGGGAAAAAAAACATGTTACGGCACTGAACTTATTTCCTGTTACTTTTCTATACTATTACAGTGTTACCTGTTGTGTTTATTTGTTCGATGCGCCTGCTATTATCAAACAAAGTGTGACATGAGAAACAGGAATGTTCATGTAATTGCAACAAGGAATTAAGACTTTTATCCGCACTTTGAAATGTGTCTGCGTTATGTTGAACAGTATTACTCAAATAAAGCAAAAAGAGAAACAAAATAATATGGATTGCAATCGAACAGTTAAATCTTCTAAGACCAAAGTGTGTGGGAAATGTCGGGTTACTTCTAACAGTGTTACCTCTGAAAAATCTGGATTACAGCTACGAGAGCAAATGTACTTTTTTGTAGTAGTAGTAGTAACGCGCATCAATAACATGATAATGCATACTATTTCGTTGCAACAGTGAAACGTGTAACCTCGGGGACACGCCTCAACGGTGCCTACGTTGCGCAGGACATCAAACTTGCGCCTCCACCGAACATAATCGGCCCGCTTTTGCATGTCTGTTGAGTGAATGGCTACAAACTTTACCTGTCTGTACCCGTCAAAAGGAACGCGGTGTCTATGTATGTACGTTTCGAAAAAGTGTCAGAAATGGCTAGTTATACGACAATTCCGGGAAAAGAATGGACGAGTCACACCCACACGTTATGGCCGCCATTTGTGTAGTTCCGCGCAAGGCATAGTTCCCCCTTACCAAAAGTATGTCGCAATACTCTGACAGTTCGCGACGTGCCGGCCCGCACGACGCACTACGCGAGTATACTAGTAGGAAAACGTATTACGATACATAACGGCAAAATTGACATCGAAAAGTGAGGCGCGTCCGCCGGCCTTGCTAAAATGGCGAACGTCAACAGCTGGCACATCGCGCTCGTCACTGTCATACTTTAGAGCTGCCCGCTCCGGAAGAGACATATACGGGCACTCTATTGCGTAACAGCGAAGCTCTTCTGTGAAATCCTATTTGGCCGGCCCGGCAAGAAGCGTCAGGGTTTTATTTTTCGCGCGATGTGGCAGCGCCCGCCGGTGATCAATACCGGAAGGCGACGCCTCCACACTTTACTAATCGTGTAGCTCTCGCAGATGGAAGCTGCGGAGGGGTGTTGCACCTGCGGTGCTGTCGGCAATTAATTGCACAGTGAAGCAGACCGCGGGAGCGCGACGCTACAGTTTGGGCCCGCAGCTCCCGCCTGTTGCTGTGGCAGCAAACGAGGGAAGCGTGCGCGCGCGCAGAGCGGCGCCGGCAACCTAGGGCAAGGAGAAAAGCGAGGGCGCGTGCCAGGGCAGCAAGCAGGGGGTGGGGCCAGCAGCAGAGCGGCGCTCGGCTCACCGTCATCCCGTGGCAGCCGCGGCGTGGTCCCCGCGCCGCAGCGCAGGGCGCCTCTGCCGGCGACGTCCGCAGCCGCGGGCTGCCGTCAGACAACTGCGCCGCAGCGCCGCGGCCGCCCGCCCGCTTGTTATTTTCACGGTGAAGGTCGCGCCAGGCGGGCAGCCGCGCAGCGCAGTTGCCATGTCTCGGTATCCCTTCTATCGCGAAACTGCTACGAACGCGGGCAACTACCACCTCCTCCGCTTCCTCCTGCCGGTGCTCCTGACCCGGGTCCCCTCCGCCCCGCGAAAATCACCAGCCGGCGCACAGCGCATGCGTCGACGGTGTTCGACTCCAGCTCCTAAAGCGCCGCTGCCCGCCGAACTACTGCAGACGAGATGAGAATCGAAAGCACGATCGATAGTATCGCAGGAGAGGATATCGATACTCTAGCCGCTATCGTCATGTAACACAGTCTTTATTTATTTATTTATTTCGTTAATGCTTTATAGCTCCCAAGCAAGTGACTACATGTTGGGGAAGACTACACTGTGTCTTATTGAAGGAAAAGCAGAGCGGCAGATATTTTGCAGCAACAGTTTCATGGTGACCATGGCAACAAGGAAAAACTGAATGAGAAGTTTCAGCCGATACTACAAATTATTATAAGCAGTCACAATTTACTATTATATTCACCAGCTATCTAACACCGTTTCTCCATCACTACGTGGATTTGTTAATAAAACTAGCTACTTCTCTAAAATATCTGGGAGTATGCGTGCGGAACGATTTGAAGTGGAATGATCATATAAAATTAATTGTTGGTAAGGAGGGTACCAGGTTGAGATTCATTGGGAGAGGCCTTAGAAATGTAGTCCATCAACAAAGGAGGTGGCTTACAAAACACTCGTTCGCCCTATACTTGAGTATTGCTCATCAGTGTCGGATCCGTACCAGGGCGGGTTGATGGAGGAGATAGAGAAGATCCAAAGAAGAGCGGCGCGTTTTGTCACAGGGTTAGTTGGTAAGCGTGATAGCGTTACGGAGATGTTTGGCAAACTAAAATGGCAGACTCTGCCAGAGAGGCGCTCTGCATCGCAGTGTAGCTTGCTGTCCAGGTTTCGAGAGGGTGAGTTTCTGGATCAGGTATCGAATATATTACTTGCCCCTACTTATACCTCCCGAGGAGACCACGAACGTAAAATTAGAGAGCGCGAACGGAGGCTTTCCGGCAGTCGTTCTTCCCACGAACCATACGCGACTGGAACAGGAATGTGAGGTAATGACAATGGCACGCAAAGTGCCCTTCGCCACACACCGTTGGGTGGCTTGCGGAGTATAAATGTAGACGTAGAACTACGCAAAGATCTTAGTTTAGGGTATACAAAGTGAATGTGATGTAAACACGATAAGATACGGTCCATGCGACCAGTGACAGAAAAGCTACACATATAATATACATCCTCTGCCATACATAATTTACATAAATTACCGGATGGCGGAGGTGTGCACTCGACAGATCTTGTCATTCAGTACTTCGATAATGTTGTTGATCTTTGAGCATTATCTGCTTAACGAGGGGACCCTGCCTACTCGTCCTCACAGATTTCGTCCAAATTTATGATACATGTACGGCTTAGGCAGAAATGAAACTGACGGATGTCCAGATGGCCTAGCATATAGAAAAAGTAGCATTTTGAATGCAAGTCGGGCGAGGGATGAGCCATTTATGTCAACCCAGTTCTCAGGCAGAGTTGTTGGAGCGGAAAGTGTACAGAACAGTAATCAGAGGTAGTTTGGATAAATGGCAGCATCATGTATTTTCCATGATGTGTAACACGGAAAATGTTGTTATTATGACATGGGCCTACAACGTCATAGTTTGCACTGAAGATGGCCACACCGTGACCGTAATCCGGGTATAAAATAAAGGTTTTTTCAATCTTTAAGACCGATGCTTCCATTTATCCGAAATATATTGACGGTCGTGGTGCACATGTTCCCAATTAAATTAGACATCAAGTAACGCGACGGTCGTACGTTCGAGGCCCCTGGGGGAAATCAATTTTTCTTTTTTTTTACGTTTCTTATACTTCGAATGAAACAGAAATATTGCTCAATATATTGTATATATTAATATTTTCATAAAATACTCGAAAAGGAAAGGCATAGGACAATGTATCACTGGAAATAAATTTTCAGGAAGGGATTGTAAGGTGCTGAGGAGAACTACGTATATAAAATTACTTCTATTAGTTTGCAGTCGATGATTTACGCGTGCTGCGGTGACATTCGTAATAAAAACTGGGAAGTAGTAATTTTCTCAGCATCTTACACATGTCATAAACGCTGCATTTTTACAATTACCTGGTTGTTTTAAAACGGCCTCTAGAATAACACACTAGGTTTACATTAATTAATGATTCTTCCTCGTCGCACAGTTTGGCAGCAAACAACACTAAATATTGGGGCAGATACATTATGATGTAGAATCGAATGTATTTTGATGCACTCTTCTCGGGCAGTGATTTCTTTTTTTCTTTGGACAAAATAAAATCAGTTTTGAATATTTTCGATACAATTCTTTACAAGAACTCACGAGTACTACATCATGGTAAACCTTTTTCGCCCGACAAATCTCGTCGTATAATAGTGAATATGTTTGTTAATTACCCCAGGGGACATTTTTTCCTCTGCACACAGGGCTTATTCGTATCAGTCGAAAGTCTTTTGTTGTATGCGTCTGTTTTAAGTTTCCTAGATTTTGCTGGGATACTGACGATATTCCCGTATTTTGACGTGTACTCATCCGCTGTTGTTTGAATCTTCGGTCCAAAAGAGTCAGTCCTCTCTTGTAGGCATACCTGGACCGTTGGCAATAATTTTATAGAAAGAGTTGAAGTATATTGCGTTCTTCACGAGTGGTTTACTCTGTATATATACCGTCATTTCACGATAACTACTTTTACCCCTCGGTGTCGGTGTTCGGTTTTAAGTCGACTGGTACGGCCAATCTAGGAAGAGGTCACACAAATGTAAATAGTTTATTACACGTAACATTCAAAAAATAAAATACAAAAGAAATATTGGTTTTCCCAGAGGGATTTGAATCTATGACCTTCAGATTACCTTTGTGTACTCTTTCCAATGCCTGAAAACTGTGCCCACATAAATGGCTCATCCCTCGTCCGGTCCGGGTCCAAAATGCTACTTTTTCTAAACGCTAGGCTATTTGGATCTCCGTCACTTCCATTTCTTACCAATCCCTGCATATACTATCAATCTGGTTGAAATTTGTGATGATAAGTAGGCGTGGTCCCATAATAAATAAAATATCCAACTTTAAAAATCCTGTGATTATCATTTTTATTTTTCGAATGAACCACGTGCATTTCTTTCTCCAGTGGAACGACCACGAAATTTAGAATACGCAGTATTTCACGCTTCACCACTTCAAAGACTTTATAATTAATTGCAAAACCACAACTGTAGTTTTAAAACTATGATTATCTTCACCTAACAGGATAATGAGTTTTAAACATGCAATACGTTACCTAAAATATGATAATTACATGTGATAATACAAACAACAAGAAGCCTGGTGGTATAACAGCAACATAAACTGACATAACCAGAATTCATAGTTGTTATTTCGTACTGTTTCCGCTGTGTTCGAGGTCCGTACGTTAAGGGGAATACTCCACACTGTATTTGTGTGGCTACTCCAGCCGTTATCTTGCCAGTTCATCGTAAGATGAGTGGGAGATTCGTGCCGCCATGTGTGAGCATGTGTATCTTCGAGTTTTAACTGACTGTTTAACGTTATCAGTTCTTACTCTGTCCCTCACAGTTCAACTACATATGAACCGTAAAAAATCTGTACGCTGTTTATTTTAGTTTCATTATTTTGACGCCCTATTCAGTTTAATGTATTATAATCATAATTTCTTAAATTTTTCACTTTGACTGTCTGATTTACAAAATTGCTAAACACAGCTACGCAAATACGTAAAGTCTCCGATCTGTTCTACTGTATTATTCTGCTACAGATTATAATGGTGATTTCTGAATGTTACAGCCATTGTCTTTGTTTTTGTTTCTGAAATTTTCCAATTAGACGTGGTGAGATTTTCTTAACATGTGTACAGATCGCCTTAGCTTTCAACTATTAGTATCTGGTTGTCAGGAAATGAAAATGTTAAGAGTCTTTTTATATCAAATGGATTTGTTTCTTTTCATTCCCGATCCTCCGAAACCGAATGGAAGCATTAATGTTGTATTTCAGAGAGAAGACCTTAGCAGCACAGTACTGCTTAAGCTTCTTTGTCAGACGCAAGTTCTTCCACATCGACGAAATACATTCATGATAGCCCACACGATACATTGGCATTTGCCAAAGCAGACGATCATAACCTAATGCAGATAATCGAATGCGACACGTTATTTCTAACTGCAGAATCCTTCCGGAGATTATGTGAAAAACAAACAGCAGTATGCGTCGTATTTACCAGTGTTTCCCTCAGACTTAACAGGAGAGAGATTACACTATTACACTTTCATGAGATATTCCGCTGTGAAGATTACTTCACCATTTCTTATGACGAGACTTCAATAAAAAATAATAAAAACTTTTAAAATGCTAGTCTTTTCGAACACTGCGTCATAAAAAGAGATTAAAGAAGTGATAAACTTGGGATAAACCTTCGGCGGCGTCCTCGCTCTCGGGGTTCCGTGGCCACCTCGAGAAGCCGAGATCACCAGTTCGAGTCTCTTCTCGCACAGCGATGTGGGTTTCATTTGTATCGTTTGGTTTTGTCCAAGTCACTCTACACAGTCTCTGTGTTACAATTGATGATAACAATTAAAAATGAGCACCCCCACAAGATACACACACACACACACACACACACACACACACACACACACACAAGAGAGAGACAGAGAGAGAGAGAGAGAGAGAGAGAGAGAGAGAGAGAGAGAGAGAATGGTAAATTCATGGGTATCACAAGGATGAATTTTTTAAATTTAGAATGGCACGAGACCCTGCGTTGCCTATGAGCACAGTTTAAGCATCTTTCCAACAACAGTATTCTATCACTTGCATGGTTGTCGCAAATCTCCTGGTCCATGCACTGAATTGGGAAAATGATACTGAACAATATTTACTCTACTGCGGAGTACATATGTGTAGCTATAGGGTTGGATTGTTTGGGGAAGGAGACCAGACAGCGAGGTCATCGGTCTCATCGTTTTAGGGAAGGACGCGAACGGAAGTCGGCCGTGCCCTTTCAAAGGAACCATCCCGGCATTTGCTTGGAGCGATTTACGGAAATTACGGAAAACCTGAATCAGGATGGCCGGACGTGGGATTGAACAGTCGCCCTCCCGAATGCGAGTCCAGAGTGTAGCTATAGCTGGTGCAATTGTCTAAGACGGTAGCAAATTATTTTCAATTATCAGAAAATGATCCAGACTGTTGCACAAGAAGGCGAAACCGCACAAGTAACCGACTTGAGCGTTTACTGACTAAATACTCATAAGGCAACAAATTTGGGCCAGAGAACGAGGCAAAGACTGCAACTTCATTCATGAATGTATGCCCTTACCACGATTTCCTTTTTGCTACCATACATTTCCTTGTAAGGAGCGTTGTGAGTCACAGATTTCGCTGTTTTGATCAAATAAGCAAGCATGAAAGCTTATCACCACCATGACGCTGGGTAATCGCGTAGCAGTTTTACAGCAGGTAAAATAATCCTGTGTAATAATAGCAAATGAAAGCTACTAACGTCGTGTGTGGGGTGTACGTGGCAGCACTAAACACGCTGAAGCTATTGATGTATTCGTACTTTCATGTTACGGACTAAAAATTGACGGAATGGATGCACCTTACCTTACCAATTAACGATATTCGTTGTCCAGATCAACTTGCGGAGCAGTAATCTATTTTTGACTTATTTAGTAAGTTTTCACATTAAAAAAAGGCACTAGACTTAGCTGACGCGCTTTTTTGGCAAAGGGGCGTAAAATAAAATGATCCCCCGAATAGAAACGATACAGGATTGACGCTAAAAAAAACTTGTTCTACGAGTGTGTATTGTAATACTCAATAATTCTGCAGTTGTTCATTTCTGCCACATGTTGTACAACATGAAATCAACAACTAACCTTATTTTATAGCGCAAATATGTCTGTGCTAATGAATGATCATTTTCGCCACTGACTTGAAATGCTGTTTCCTGGACAGAGAGTGAATGGTTCTACCAGGTGCATAACGGAACGGACATAATTTGTCGCTTATTGAACCGTTTGCCTCAGAGTTTGCGTCACTGTCCTTTTTTTACATAACAACCGATTCGCGAAAACACATTAGTATGTTGAAAATAGACGGAACTAGGTCACGAGGCTAAAATTTCTCTCTGAGGTTATAACTTGACTGGTGTGCGCACACTTCTGCTAGCCGATACTTAGAACACCTTGACAAGACCTGACGTCCTTCCACAGGCAGGGTTGATAAGAACTTGCAATCGGTTCGTGAAATTTTGCATTGCGATAGTAGGTTATTAACGGACTCCTAACGACATCATTAGAGATAGGAACGGGACAGGAATCCCGCCGCGTCCTTTGCAGAGGATCCATCCAGGCACCTCGCTCGGTGTGATCTCCCAACTGTAAATTAATTTTCTGAATACGGTCTAGACAATGCGACAAAATGATTGATTTTAAGCTCTATATGCTTCTGTCTTGGCTGGTGCTGGCATATTCTTGCTACAGTTTTTCATCAAAGGTTTTCATTCAAATTGCCACAAAAATTTTTGAAATGGCGTTAGTTTCAATATGCACAAATACACTGTTAGGTTCCTTACTGCTCTTCTAGGCCCTTCATCATCTGTGGAACATGAAACACGACCGCTGGACCGTGCATCAACTGGAGTTCAGCATAATGAAGTCCATTGTTTTACAACTGCACCACTTCGCCCGCGCCATGAGACACTTTTTGAAAATTTATAGGCAGTAGCTATGTATGAAGGAAAACAGCATCATTATGCATCAGAATCCATGCACCATCTCACACGACCCCGACTAAGGCCACATTTGATTGGATGTTTTTGCGCTGTTTACAGATTTTCCCAGTCTATCACGTGAAGAGTCTGTTACATAAGGCAGTTTGTCTCGACAATATGATATGCAAAATTCATATCAACTACGAGTTTCATTGGAGTTCCAAAACGCACCACCCCTGTGTTAGCAATGCACAGTTCTTTTTCATAGGAGCCATCGCGGCAGCTGTATTCAGTAATTTGGGGAAACCAAGAGAAGATAAATATGGATGGACTTTTTTCAGCTGTGGACACACACTCGTATCATGATCCAAAATTTCTCTAAACTTAACAGACTATTTCCGGTCTGCCGTATGCATCTGGTAGGACGTTTCCATTCTTGCCCAAACTCCTTTAATTATTACGCCTACGTTTGTGTGGAAAGCAGAACTAAATAATTATACGTTATTTTCGTGAAAACCTTTTTGCTGAGCGATGCAGCTCAGCAGTAGGACACTCGACTTGCATTTGGAAGGATAGTGAGACAAATTCCATTCCGATTTAGGTTTTTTAAGGTTTAAGGTCTCTTATGTAAATGCTGGAATGGTTCTTTTGAAAAAAGAAACAGCGGATTTCCTTCATCAATCCGAGACTCTGCTCAATCACAAACTTCGCCGTCGACGAAACGTTAAACTTGATTTTCCTTCCTTTTTGATAACGTTTTGGTTGTAGCGCTGCGTTTCTAAAACTATGCAATTTAAAATTGAAACGACCAGAGAAGTCAGTGATGAGTGACGTAAAGCGTACCTGGGACCGTAAACTAACGGAGCAGGGGCTCTGCCCGCGAAAGGCAAGTATCAGAGTTCGAGTCGTGGCCCCGTAAGAGTTCTTTTTCACGTGCAATTAAAACAGCGCACTCCGCAAAGAGACACTGGCTGATTATATAATGGTAAGACACATATTTTCGAGCCACATTTTAGACTGTAAAACATTTCCTGGGCAGATGTCGAATGACCACAATTTATTGGTTCAGAAATGAAGATTACAATTAAAGAAATTACAAAAAGATAGGAAATTAAGGAGATGAGAACTGTATAAGTTGAAAGAAAGAGAAATTATTGATTGTGCTGTGAGGGAACATTAGGCAATGGTTGACAACAACAGGAGAAAGAAACGCAGCAGAAGACGAATTGGTAGCAACGAGAGATGAAATACTGAAGGCAGTAGGGGGCCAAACGGGCAAAAAGACAAGACGTAGTAGATATCACCAACAAAATGAAAACAAGTGCAATTGAATGTGGTCGAATTAAATCGGACGACGTTGTGGGAATTAGGTTAGAAATTGTGTCGCTAAAAGTAATAAGTGACTTTTGCTACTTGAACAACAAAATAAGTGACTATGGCCGAACTATAGAGGATATAAAATGTAGACTGCCAATGGCAAGAAAAGCGTTTCTGGACAAAAGAAATTTGTTAACATCGAATATACATTTAAATATTAGTATTTTCTGAAAGTACTTCTACGGGGTGTAGCTATGTATGGAAGTGAAACATGAACGATAAATAGTTTAGACTAGAAGAGAACAAACAGAAGTTTTTGAAATGTGGTGCTGCAGGATCGAACGGGGGAGAAAAGAAATTTATTCAATAGCTTGACTAAAAGAAGGAATCGGTTGATAGGGCACATTCTGAGACCTCAAGGGATCACCAGTTCCACAATTTTAGGGAAATGTGGGAGGTTAAAGATTATAGCGGCATCCCTACATATGAATATAATAAGCAGGTCCAAATGGATGTAGGTTGTAGTAATTATTCGAAGATGAAAACGTATGCACAGAATCGAGTAGCGTGGAGAGCTGTATCAAACCATTTTCGGACTGAAGACCACAACAAAAACACACTCTGTAAAGAGTGACACACTTTTACTTCAGGAATGTATTAAAAACACAATGCTATGCTTTAGTTCAGCAGCAAACCCTACCACAATTCATATATACGAGCTGCTGTTACAAAAAACCATGATCATGAAATAGGCTACAACTGGAACTTGCATATACAGAATAATTACTGATGAATTTGGCACTTTATAGAAAGTGACAATATTTATACTAGAAATAGTCATACTAACCTCTACCTTACCCAGTCATTCAGTGTGTCGCATATCATGTGCGCACTATAGAAGCCCAAACAGAAACAGACGCTGATTTGAATATTTTGCATGTCAATTTTATCGCAAAAGTCGCTCTAAAAATTAATGTCGTACATCTTTCTATAAATGCATGTAAATACCATCGCTTTCATCAGCGCCCTACAGCGGCTGAGTGGAAAATATGGTGGAGATGTCCGGATGTTCATACCTATAAAGATCAATCACCACTCAGTCAGTGAATCACGTATATTTATACCCGTGTTACCTACGTCATAATATTTACTACCAGCTATTTCTGCAATACTTCGTCGTTGTGTGCTAAAACAAAATATACTTGTGGTCGACAGGAATATAAATATGATCGCTTTGGTTAGGAAAATCAGCCCCATGTCTTCCCCTAAGGCAAATTCGCCATAAACGCGCTATTCGCAAGTCGCTTAGTCTGATATTTAGTTCCTTTGTCGTATTTTACTTCCAAAGAGCATGTCGTGTGCCTCTTGATGAACAACGGTTTTACAATCCAACAATGCCCGCTAACTAGTTCGATAATCATTGAATGCGGCATTATGGAGACAAGTGCTCTGCAGTCTTTGAGGATTTTCAAAAGCGGATGTTTCTTAACACTTTGCAAGGATCAGAAAGCTCTTAATATTCTCGCGCTATAACGAGAGCGCTCTTCATCATCACAGACGCAAAATAACACCAATGACAGACAATATTTCACTATTCTCCTCAGCACTTCACGTTTAACACGTTAACAACTAAAACCAGTAATCTACGAATAAAAGCATGCTATTTTTGAGAGCTATTTCATGAATTTAAGGTACCTCTTTTTCCTTTTCGCTCTTACCACTATAACACTAACTAGAGCTATTCTACCGGTACGAGTTGGACTTCCGTATGCACTCGCTCAAAGACTAATGTTTGCGTAATGTTACGTTATTCTCACTGTTGTTTGTTTACAAGTAAAAAGACTTTCGCTTACTAGTAAGTGGATTTGACAAAAGTTGAAAAAAACAGGGAAATGATCTCTAAAGAATCAATTGTTTTTCCTCACTACAATATTCTGCACGAACGACATTTCCATCCAGAATGCGCAGTTAATCACGGTAATGCTATTTTAAACAGTGTAATGACGTGCAGAAAAAAAAACAATACTTGCTTTCACAAGGTGGATTCTTGACACACAAATAACGAAGTAACTTGTCGGCTGATTATTTCACATTTGCTAGCGCAACGGTTCCGTAGAAGATCTGTAATTCTAGCAACACAAAAAATGAAATGTCTCAATGGGTTTTTTTTTCGTGAAAACTATCCGTACCACCGTCCCATAAAATGTTTCTCTTCATTCTCGAACACTGCACATAGTCATATGAGCCGCAATGCCATAGATTTACTTTGCTTTTACGGTGAATAATGTTATTCGTCACAGCATCAAATGCACTAGATCTCTGTTAGCTATAAACCAGCTGAGGGTTTCGCAACATTTGTTTCATCTTCTTCTAACTCGTTTCTAAACGCCGCCGTCATTCTTCTGGGCTGTGGTGCACTTCTTCACAGATTTGAGACGACAGCGCCGGGAAACGGGCTACAAGATGATAGAACAAATGTGCCGAAGCCAATCTAGCCGTTAGTATTAACGGAAGTATAGTGTGATCGAAACAAAATCACTCACATGTAAATAATTGTGCCGCTCTGTCATGAAGGCCATTTTTTTCTTTTTTTAAAGCACACTCCACGCCACACCTCGAGTTCATCCTGAATTAATCAACAGTGATCAGCAACTAGCGTAGCCGGACAAAGAATACGTACAAAACTATCATTGCTATTTCTGCTACGGTCTATATGAAAGAACTAACGACGTCAATATGCCTAGAATATTTATTACGCCAGAGGAAACGTCAGTGGGAAAAAGAACCAAGAGCGACAAGCCGCGGCATTTTACGTAAAACTGTAACACATATTTGTGCAGCTTTTGTGGGACACGCGCGTCAAATTCGTCGCAAGTCACTAAAATTGTATTAATTTCAGTGCAGGAGAATAATCTTTACCTTACAGATGCAGTTTCATTCATAAACCATGTTACTATTTGTACACAGAAATATTACTTCTGAGGATTACTCCAGCGGTTAAGTCAGTCACATCGGGTGCTAGAACGTACAGCCTCATTGTGCTGACTTCCACGGAAGTGAGTGTAACCACGACAGCCCGCCAGACTGGCTAGATGCCGTATAACACCGAGCATTCCTCCACACTGGTTGTCCGAGCTGAGTGACAGACCACAGGAAGTATATGTGCAAACTTTCATTGCGACTCTGAGCAAGTGGCCGAGCGGTTCTAGGCGCTACAGTCTGGAACCGCACGACCGCTACGGTCGCAGGTTCGAATCCTACCTCGAGCATGGATATGTGTGGTGTCCTTAGGTTAGTCAGGTTTAAGTAGTTCTAAGTTCTAGGGGACTGATGACCTCAGAAGTTAAATCTATAGTGCTCAGAGCCATTTGAACCATTTGACTCAGGGCGGAAGGGAAAACTCGCACTATCACGTCGTTTACCGTATCCACTAACCGATCACAAAATTCTTGAATATTAAAACTAACTTACTCTTCTGTTGAAGAGGATTTTAGGTAAGCCTGGCCACAGTCAAAGGGCATTTTCCTCCCCCAGAAAAGTCTCTACTGTCTATACCACAATTACCTAGAAATTAAATACCACTATCGTAAACAGGGTGACCCGAACCCACGCTTTGGTGCAAGAGATTCGTGGTCGCCGGTGACTCATTACAAAGCAACTACCTTCCTTTCGATTTCTTAGCCCAGTTTATCTTCGCACCTGTACCGAATTGAGAAAATCTTCACAACAATGCCAATGTCGTCCTAGGTTTGTTTTTCCAGCAGCGTTAGTTGTACATCAACAGTGATAAACAACAGTATAGATAGGTTCACTTATTAAGAGTTGACCGATACGCACCTCCTGTGTGGGTACACTGAATGCAATAGAAGACCGCGTACTGAGCTGTCCCCACAGCGACAGAGATCGCATCAGAGTACTTTTGCACCGCTGCGCCTACGAAAAACTAGATACTTCTGGGTTGTTGCGAAACTATTTTTGTATAAACAAAGATAACTGTGATAACAAACCGCATACATCATAATTACATTGTTACTCGGCAACGCGCCTTGGAATGTATCCCTGATACTAAAATACTCTGAAAACATACCTGAACAACGACTGAAATATTGACGGTGCAGTTATGTTTTACTCTGAATGTATTTTGTCTTCACTATCACGCATTTCTATACGCGGCAATTTCAAAATAACAGCTGAGTCATTTTCTGCTTCGGATTTCACAGTTTTAGGTTAAGATAAGTCTTAATTTCATTCTGATATCTGATGTTTTTGGAAAGCCTGAAAGGGTATCACTAATTTTTTAGATAATAAAACACTGCATCAGTTATTTTTTTAATGCATAGTCACAATGCGATTCACGAATTTATTTCTATTTTCAGTCGCAGCTATTACTGTCGGTACTGTGTGTGTGTGTGTGTGTGTGTGTGTGTGTGTGTGTGTGTGTGTGTGTGTGTGTGTGTGTGTGTGTTTCTGCTTTTTGGGCCTTCAGTCTTCCTTCACGGTTTTACTGCAATCGGTAAATAGTCTGTTCTTTCGTAAGGCACTCACAATACTTGTTCTGGGACTCTAAGCGCCAATATCACATTCGCTTACGCCTGCCTGTCGATCCGTGCAAACTGTCATGTAACTGCTCAAGATGACTCGAAGCTCTGGGGGCTATGCGTTCACACTGTTGTGCATCGCAATATTGTCTTCAATTTGTGCACTCATGGCCAACGGAATCAAACGAGATTTGTGTGCCCAGACTATGGTAGTCCCATACGGCACAATTAAAAAAGTATTGAATAGTTTCTTTAACATATGTGGTCGATAGAACCTTCTCCGTCCTATACTAACTACATTCGTAAATTATGCTTACTCTTTTCTCCTCACCTCTTCCATACGTACTGAGAAGTTGCAGCTATCGTTGAAGTTAAGGTACCTGAAGTACAACGTAATGTCAATTGGAATGTTCTCATTTGTAACCGTATGATTTCTTATGTGGCGCCCTTTAGTTTTTGTGTGTGTGGTTTAACGTAGTGCAATTTGCATTTTACGTTTAACAAAAACAGCTAACAAGTCTGGCAGTAGCCCTAAAGTTGTTTTCTTACACTTCTGCAGTTGATATGTACTGTTGCCTCGGAGTAATAAGGTCTCCATTTCTTTCAGAACGGGGTCTATCTATCTCTGTAGTGTCTGTCAGAAGCAACACAGAGTACGGAAAGTGACAGGTACCACATGGTTGGTTGACTTCGGGGGAGGTGACCCAACAGCAAGGTCATCAGTTCCATTGGATTAAAGAAGGATGGAAAAGGAAAACGGCCGTGTCCTTTCAAAGGAACCATTCGGGCACTTGCCTTAAGGGATTTAGGGAAATCACGGAAATCCCACATGGGATGGCCAGATGCGTGTTTGAACCGTCGTCCTCCCGAATGCGAGTCCAGTGTGCTAACCACTATGCCACCTCGCTCGGTGACAGGTACCACATGGGGAGCTCACCCATACATCGCCAGAAATATAGCGCTAGCGTTCTGTCGCTCCTATGCTGAATGTGAATGGTCGGTATGGCACAAGTCCAGCCATATTAGAAACATAGGTGTGGCACTCAAAGAACACCGTCGCATTATCACGGATTTTTTAAGACCTACACCTGCAGATAAACTCCACTGTCTTGCTGGCATAGCTTCTCCTGAAATTGGACGCGTGATTGCTGCTAGGTGCTAGAAAAACAAGGCTACGACAAAGGAAGACCATCCTCTTTTTATATGGCCCCCAAACGGCACTTCCTCGGCTGAAATCAAGAAAGAACTCTAGAGGCAACTACTGAAGATGATACAGGATGACCACACGAAGCAACAATCTCTAAGTGGCGGGGGGAAATGTCAACATTTGGAGATATGGATTATTCCGGAGACTCCCTCCTGGTCATTCAGAGAAGTGGACAACATAGAAGGCTGTACAGAGACTACGCTCTAGAACCACGAGATGCAAGACCAACCTGCACAAGTGGAGTCAGTTTTTTGCAAATATGGTGCTATACAGACAAACGAAAATCTAATACAGAGTTCTTTATCTCCAGTCACATGCAACATGACAGAGCTGACGAGGACGACACCGAATGCACTCAACGTCGCGAGTTTGTAGTCACCAGTGTGTAAACTGATGTCAACGATCAATGTATTTTTTGTTGGCTGTATGAGATGCAATAAAAATGTATGAGGAATTTTTGTTTTCTGAAAGAATGTTTATGTATTCTTCGACATCAACTTTTTCGCCCTCAAAGTAATGTTCCCTCAGGTATAATAAAATTGTACCAGCGCTTTTTCCCATCTAGGAAGCACTTCTGGAACTCACTTTTTGTTATGGTTTTCAGCTTCTTCGGCGATGCTGTTTCTGTCTCATCAATAGTGGCAAAACAAAGTCCTTTCATGGTTGTCTGCAGCATCGGGAATAGAAAGAAGTTGCAGGGGACTATGTTTGGTGAACACGGTGGCTGAGGCAACATAACTTTTTTTTTTTGACAAAAAAATCACGAACAAGCATTGAGGTATGAGCGGGAGCATTATCGTGATGCAATTAACAAGAATGGTTCTGGCACAAGTCAGGTGTGTTTTTTTTTTCGAATTGCTTGACGCAAAGGGCGCATAACTTCCAGGAAGTATTCCTTATTGACCGTACGACCACAAGGCAGGAACTCGTGATGCACTGCTCCACTGTAATCGAAGAAAACAATGAGAAGAACCTTCACACGTTATCGAACTTTAAGTTTTTGCGGCCTTGGCTCTCCCAGACAGTTTCCACTGGGACCATTCGGCCTTTGCTTCGACATCACACCGAAATACTCTGTTCCTGAACAACGTCAACGCGTCGTCTTTTTTGGTTCAAATTCAGCTATTTCGGAGCAAATTTTTCTGCTACAAGTTTCAAGTCCAAAACATCCGATAAATTGTTTGGAATGAAGCAAAGAATATATCAACATCATCAGCAACTTCGTTGATGTTAATTTGGTGATTTTCCAGAACCACTCTCTCTTTACTTCTTCCACATTGCCGTCAGTAAGTGATGTGCTACGACGTCCAGGGCGGTCATCGTCTTCAACGACTCCTCGACCGTCTTTGAAACGTTTACACCACTCGTAAATTCTTGTCTTACTCATAGCAGATTCGCTAAAAACCAGTCAACATCTCGAATGCGGTTGTGCAGTGTGTCTAGTTGTCAAGCAAAATTTAATGCAAATTCTTTGATCCATCTTTTTCGAAAGTAAAAATTCGTCTAACACTCGAAAATACATATAACCTTTTCGACTGTCAAGAATAAGCTAAATATTCGTAACAGCTAAAAACACAAGTATACGTCAGGAACATGATTACCAACAAGATAAAAAAATTGAGAATCGGATGTATACAATCAGGGAAGTTAAAGTTTTGATCACACATCGTATACTTTATACTTATGACACGATAATTAATAAGCGTTGTAGGTTTATGGCCCGAAGCGTTGGTTTGCGTATTTGATCGCTGGAGACAGTTTGCCGCCAATAGTTAGGTGCTCTCACAGTGTGTTCTCCGTTATTTTCTAACTGTCAGCAGGGAATGGTAGGAGGGGTAGATGTGGAGCCTCGCCCACCCCTGACTCGGCCGCTGACCGGGGTGTGTCGGGGACGGAGATGCGCGCCCGCAGGCGCAGGGCCGGGTGGTGCTTCGGCGAGGTGAGGCGCCGTAGGCTGTGGCGGGCAGTGAATGATGCAGGCAGGCGGGCGGGCTCTGGCCCGGCGCCCCGCAGATCGATGTCTGCGGCCGTATCGAGCCCGCCGCCCACCTCCGGCGGCCCGGCGCACCCGCGCCCACACGTGCTCGCCCCCGCTGGATTTACGGCACTGCACTGTCTGCGTCCAGCTGCCGCCGGCCGCTGCACCTCGCCTCCAGACGGACGTCACCGGCGCTTCTTACACAACAGGGCTAAAGCAAAACATTACGGCGACTGGTGACAATCCCATTTTAAAATACTTGCACGGGTATACCGTTCGGAACCATCTGTCACGAAACGACAGTTTTCGATTGTAGTTTTCGTTTACTCTACTGGACAGCTTTTCAAATTAGTTTAACCTTCTCACGAAGGGTTCACGCTAGAAGTCCGGCCAGTGGTTCACTTTGTCACACAAAAATCAGTCACATCTCTATAATGTAATACACGAAGGCTATCCATTAAGTAACGAACGTTTAGGTATATCGCGGCGGTAGGCGGGGCTACAGCCGCCATCTTGGTGCCATAATGTTCCTACACTCACGAGGGGGCCTACCGGGAGGTGCATCGCGTTTTGAGCTCCCACTTCGCCTGCTTATAATGTGGGTAGGCATCTATCACACCCTAAAATTGTAGGTGCCAATGCGGCCTAGTTTTTGAAATATTGCCTGTTAAAGTTTAGGCAGCTCTTTATATACATAAAGGTTTCACTATAGTGGCAAATGAGCGAGTAGCCGAGCGGTGCCGGAACAGTAGCTCAGCGTGTTCCGTCAGAGCCGGTTGGCCTCTGTAATAAAAAAACTGAGTGGAAGGATCAACAAACGAGCTTGAACTGATGTAACTGAGACGTCTGCAACGACCAAAGACAACGGCAGGAGTTAACAGATTCAATACACTTTCTACGGCAGTTACTTATCAGGCATTTGAAAAAAAAGGTACCATAGACGGGTCTCGAACGAGGCTCGCCTGGACGGGAGTCTCGCTCGCTTGCCGCTCGGCTACTCGCTCACTTGCCACAATAGTGAAATCTTTATGTATATAAAGATCTGCCCAAACTTCAACAGGCAATATTTCAAAAACGAGGCCGCATTGGCACCTACAATTTTAGGGTGTAATGGGTGAGTACCCACATTATAAGCAGGCGAAGTGGGAGCTCATAAGTTGATGCACCTGCCAGAAGGTCCCCTCGTCAGTACGCATCCAGCGGTGGTAGTGTGCGATCTGCGTCTCTGCTACTTTCCTTGCTGTGAGGTGTTCAAATGGTTGAAATGGCTCTGAGCCTTATGAGACTTGACTTCTGAGGCCATCCGTCCCCTACAACTTAGAACTACTTAAACCTAACTATACTAAGGACATCACACACATCCTTGCCCGAGGCAGGATTCGAACCTGCGACCGTAGTGGTCACGCGGTTCCAGACTGTAGCGTCTAGAACCGCTGGCCACCCCGGGCGGCTGCTCTGAGGTGTTAAAACGTGCTCTGCAACAGGAAATCTCGCCACTTGTGAGGTGCGTTCTGTCATCTGGTTAAAAAAAAAATAACTGATTTCACCGCGACCTTTGTGTTGTGTACGGAAAAGGGATAATGAATAAATGCCGACTGAGGCAATGGTGTACTGATTTTAAAAATGGCCGTACCAATGTTCACGATGATGGCAGCAGCGGTAGCTCTTGCCTTGAGACCGACACGCTGTTGATGAAAATCAACGACTAAATATGTGAAAAACTCATTTCACGATTACGGAACTCTCACAACATTTCCCGCAAATTTCTCAATCATCAAGCATAAAATACGCAATCTTTTTGGGGCGACATGTCAGATAGTTTGGGTAAGAGTGAGAAAAGAATCGCCAATGGCCTTATTCCCATCCCGACGCTGATCGTGAGTGATGTAGGAAACTGAGTACTGATTAGATGGGACTTTGAATTCCGACCTCTAAAACAGGAGCCCAGTTTCTGAATGACAGATCCATCTCACTCGGTATATTTTAAGAAACAAAGCTATAGCAGTATACGCTAGAAATTACCACTTCCCGGTGCGAAATATAAAAAATTCCACAAATCTGTGCACGAAGTTGAGCCTTTGAAATTGATGCAGCTCAGGACTGAAGACCACAACAACAACAACAATCAATTTTTAATAAAATGATTTGCTTTAAGGTTGCGTGAAGTTCTGTAGGCATGCATAACATTTTAGACTGTCCTCGTCTTCTGCAGGCATTCCTCTGGATAAGGTCATCCGGTGCTAAAGAAGCTCCTGAAATTCCCATTAGCAACAGCGAAATGCTGCCAATAACACAATGTTCTTTTCTTTTGCAGCTCGCTTAATTCACGAGGAAATGCATCTGATGAAATAAACAAATTATGAATGACAGAGAAGAAAACATATCTCTGATTTTTCTCACTCAAGAAACATCTGTTGCTTACGTCAATTAATATTTGTTTTTCCCCTTTTAAACTTTACTGTACATTAAGACCGTTTTTCAAAAGACAATTTTATTTACGGAGCAGCTTCACTGGTCGTTCTGTAAATAAGGTATATAAATATGTTCCTATATTTTGGCATTTATAGATTAAAGACTGTTCTATAAATGGCAAAATGAAGAAAAATACCATATTTATTGAATGACTACTGAAAATGCTTTGCATAACTGCGATAATAACTGATATATAACACCTGCTGTGGAAGAGGGCCAAGCAAACAAATCTATTGTTTTGCGACTTTGTATGACCCACCACCCAACACAAAAGAAAAAAAAAATCACCTCCCTCTCTCTCTCTCTCTCTCTCTCTCTGACAAACACACACACACACACACACACACACACACACACACACACACACACACAGTTCTGTCGTATGTGTCTGCGTTTTTCGCATGAAAAGTGTAAATTTAGATTTCATTTTCATCATCATCATCATCATCATCATCATTATTATTATTTGTACAGAAATGCGATGTGTCATCCGATCCACAGGGAAATAATGTGATATCCACAGAAAACTAAGCCTTCTCATCTTAGTGTGGTCGAGGAAAATGGCATGAATTGAACCTGCACACAGATTCTAGAATCCCTCTATCTGGTGATATGACATCTCCTACCTTTCCGTATTGCAAGGAATTCGCTTCAATGGGTGCCGAAAGAGGTCGACCCAAGCGCGAAGCGTCTTCCGAAACTATGCCAAATGAAATGACACAGCATGGCGGACAAATTTCAGTAAGACATTGGAGACACCATGTTGGAGTCATCAAGAGGAATTCTTCCACGAAACTTTGTAATACTTTTGTTTCTTCTAATATGTCAGCTTTTGATACTGGTTGTGAAACAGCTACGAGAAAACAGCTACAATGTGTCACTGTGCTCTCCTCATATAGTTAGCAAACATTAAGCTAGATTAAAAGTCTGGATGCTGTGGAATGTAGGGCTGTCATGTTGATTTCTGCCATGCCTGTGGCGACGGTATTGTTTCGTGTATTCCGGCCGAAGTGAAACTCATATCAAACAGTGTCTCCATCTTATTGTGCAACTGCTGTGTTCTGTACATCTTTGTCGCGGCATTGTCGGAGTTGAGAAAGGCAAGCGGTGTTGAAGGGGACAGTCCTTATTTCATTTCTCGTACATTGTTTCTGCTGAGATACAAAAAGGCTATTCAGATTGGAAGATTCGTCTGCTTGCCGTGCAACTGCAGCAATTGGCAACTGCCTTTCGTATTATTGTATTCAAATAAAATACACTGTCTTATTTTAGCCCTGAACAAAGCCCTTTAACGTTGACCGCCATGACTAACTATTGGCTCAATAATGTTTACGTTAAATGGATCATTTACTATATTAATCGGTAATATATGCACGATAATATTTACATTTAACAGATAAGACGTGCTATCTTAAAAGATAAGAAAATGATCACGCTGTGACGGTAGGCTGCTGAAGACTGCGCCGCCGGTCGCTTATCATTCTTCTTGTCCTACATACACTTTTCAGTTCGAAATGCCACACCATCATCAGTACAACCGCTTTGGAAAATCAAAGGTCACTTTCAACGAGGGTAACAAATTTCTTGCACAACTGTTAGCCGTTGAAACAAGTCCAAGAGTCACCATCGATAATATTGGATTTCGTTTGCTGCTCTCAATTGTAATAAACGAAACAATTCAACAAACATCTCGTCACAGTACGTCAGCTGGAGTGCGTTCACGAACAGCACAGAAAAGTCCTTAATTTTTCTACTCTGCCTAAAGGTCTCGATATTTTCCAAGCGACTGCCGTGAGGCAGTTACACTAAGTGATGCCCACCCAGAAGACATGGGTGGATGACAATGTAAATACCATCTGCGGGTAATCAAGTAACTGCAATTCTCTGATAGACTGAACGGCCACCAGAATCCATTAAAGTTGTTCGTGTTTATCTTGTTACCAAGCCTGACGGGGTTTGGTTTATAAGGGGGCGTGAACAATGTCAGATGTCGAGTCATCACTGAAGGACACGGAGAGACAGCTTACTTGTGGGAGACAGTGTTATCAGTGCCGCACTGGATTTGAAAGAGACCTCATAATGGGTCGTCTCCATTTGGTTAGCTGGTCGACTGATGCAATATCCAGATTTCTGCGGCATTCGGATGGGACACTGGCCCAATGTTGGAATTCTTGGGAACGTGAGGGCAGCCATATTTGTCGTCAAGGTTCCAGTCAACCACGCCCGACCACTACGAAGGAAGTTTGCCGTATTACGGACCAAACGCAATGTAACCCCTTCGAATTCCGCGCTTGTCAACCGAGAATCTCCTGCAACATATTAAGTCGCCCCGTAGCATTGGTCGGAGACTAGCAATTGCCGAAGTACGAAACTGCCGTCCCGTGAGTAGGCTGCCATGCATGAACACAACAAAAACGACTGGGTTTGGAATAATGCCGTGAAGGCGAGACATGGACCGCTGATTGGTACTGTCAAGTTATTTGTGAATTTGATTCGATTTTGTAATCACTGAAATAACATCACACACCCTCTCAACCCGGAAAGTTTCATTTCGTTTCCTACTCCCTATATGGATGCTCCGGTTTTTGCTTTTGTCAGGCAATGTATTTACTGTTCCCTAAATAAATGTACAATACCACTGATTTCAGTTCACTTTTGTAAACAAATAAACACATCGCGACTGGCTTTACTGGTTGTGCACGAAGGATAATAGCTTGAAAAATAAAGAGACACTCCGACAGTTAAGTTGCGTTACCAAGTCCTGGCACTACTGTGATTCAGGCGTCATTTTGTACATGTGGCATGCCAAAGATTGCCATTTTTTCTACACACATAAGTTACGTGTCACACGAACATCAACAAAACAGAATGAAACCGGATGCCCGCGAGAGATTCGGGGAATGATTCCATTTCTAGATGAGCCACTGACAGCCTTGATAATCCACCCTGACGTCTATCTAGCGGGATTACGTGGGACAGGCTAACAAGGAAATCAGTGCCTCTTGGGTGAACTGGGAGTGTTAAATTCAGTACATGAGGCAGAGAACAAAATACGCCAATGTTTAAAGTAGTTATTCAGTTGCTACAAAATCTCGCTGCAGCAATGTCAAAGAACTGGCGATCTAATAAGAGACTTCTTTAGCGATGTGCATTTACGCCTTATGTTTCTGCCTTTGTTTAGCAGAGAACACCTGCAACGTGAAACGGGTCTTCTATTAGGAACTAATCAACAGTTCTATGACCACGTGTAGCCAACAGGGTTCATCTTCTACCATAGAATCTGGACATAACAAACGTTCTCAATCCATCTTTCTTAGTCTACACGAGTAACTTCCCGATTATTTAAAGAAAACTACTCCTTTGCATAAAATAGCTTCAAACTTCTGATTACCTTAGAAATAAATTCATGTCTTAAATATCTAAAGCTAAGTATGTAAGCCAGGAAAAATTTGAAGAGCAAAAGCCTGTTTTTCACGCATCCCAATGTTTATGACGCCATATTTCTTGAAGTGTGTTTTGTACAACGATGATTTTGAAGATACATTCAATGGTATATGTGGATACCGTCTACAAAATGTGTTGCAAATAGAGCCAGTAGTAAAATGATTCAAATGGCTCCAAGCACTATGGGACTAAGCATCTGAGGTCATCAGTCTCTAGACTTAGAACTACGTAAACCTAACTAACCTAAGGACATCACACACTTCCATGCCCGAGGCAGGATTCGAACCCGCGAGCGCAGCAGCAGCGCGGTTCCGGACTGAAGGGCCTAGAGACGCTCGGCTACAGCGGCCGGCGCCAGTAGTAAAGAAGAATAAGTTAAAACGTCTTGCCCGATGTGGCTATTTTGCTGCATGAATAGCGAAAAAAAAGCGATAAACTTTTGGTATTTTATTATTCTGGGAGCAGCGGTGGTTGAAATTATTTGTAAACCTTGGTAATCGCGAAGTGCCCTCATTATCGTAAACTTTCAAATGTTTAAATTATGGCAGTATTTCATATTTTTAAATTTGGTCAATATTTCTATGAAATACTGAAAATCATACATTTGTTGCCACTGATAGCCGTTAGAGAGGCAGAGAGCTATTGGGACCGGGTGGCCGTGCAGGACGTTAGTCATTTCGTAATGCAGGTAACTTCCGACAAAACAAAATGCTGCCAACGTTCCACTGCAACTGACAGCTCTAATTATCATTTGACAAATCGAATGCGCGACAGCACATGGACGTTGACTGGGTTACAAAACACTTCTAAAACAGATATTTGTCTGTAACGTATTTTTGTTTTAGGAACAAGGGTGGCATTAGAAGAATATTCGGCGAATTTGAAACGGTGGCAATCTACACGTTGGGGATCCACGAATCGTATCAACATGTAGCAGGCAGTTCACAACGGGAAAAGGACACGTTGCCCAATTCTCTACCAGGAACACTAATATTAAGATACAAGAAAAGAAAAGCTAGCAATCCAGTCTAGGGGGCAATGTCTTTAAGCATAACCATTCATAATTGATAATTTATTGCGAGTCAGGGAAATTATGATACGGCTTTCCACGATTCGCCTCGCCTACTGCAACCCATCTGCACTACAATGCAATTTTACAGATAGTGGGATTAACTAGTTTTTGCCACTTGGGAATTAGAAGAGAATTGTTGCATCAATAACAGGAGAGATATTTATCGCTAAAGAAACGTTTGAAACGAGGTACCAACACGAAACGAGAAAATTTTCCATGTGAACGACAGTGTAAAGTTGTTCGGTGCATTTTCGAAAGGATTGTTTCTTGATCGTGGCTCTGTGCGAAATCTGGATAATAAACAGTAAAACAAAGATGCATAACAAAAAATACAAAAACGCACAATGAATCCCATCTACTTACCTAAACCTGCTTCCACTAACGAAAGTTTTTTTTTTTTTGTTTTGTTTCCAGTGGCACTAGGTACTATGTAGGGGAATAAGAACCAGCTAATAGGAGAAATGGACCCAATACCGACGAGGAAATAAAGTGTGCTTAGAATGATCCTTTCCCAAATTTGTTTCCAAAAACTGAAATATATTCGTGATTTTTTTTTAACGCCGAGCGAGTACTCACGATAGTATTTCCACGCAGTACTAACAAGCAAACCTACCCACGGGATACACTTCGAGTTTGATCGAAGTCTTAGTGTAGAGCAAAATACGAGAGACATATTACTGTGTACATGCCCATACAGTCGATAAGGGGGTGAAAAACCCCTTGAAAAAAATTGGGTTTAATATTTATGAATGAACACCGTTGAAACGGTAACTTTGTGAAAAAGTCTTATTCTTCGACATCCTCCGTGCCTGGTGCACAATTTCAAAGAGTATTCATCATTTTCTTGAACCAAAAAATTCTGCAGTTCCTCATTATTGTATAAACTTACAACCATGTTAGAAAAATAGTGTACAATTTCAAATACAGAATAATGAAATCTGAAAATTTACAACTTAAAAGAAATTCAACAAATGCAAAAAGGAAACGAGTACAGCTCACGATTAATAGGGATTCCTTTTCATTTAAAATGCCTATTAGTACTTTTCCACGTACGAAACGAAATGAAAGTCCACTTCTTATCTCAAATATACAAAATCGGATAGTAATTAAACTGGAAAATTTCCAGTTTGCTCGGACGTTTAGAGGGTGGACAGATGCGGCAACTAACGACCTCCAGTGGCTGATTCCCGAAGAACTGCATCTTACGAGAACTGAAGGGCGGCATATGCTTATCGTTCCTTGAACAAGGACTTCAGCACTACCGGAAATTATGGCGCTGATAGTTGATAGACTTAAGAGACGACATGACTTCGAATTGATGACGCCGCGACACAAACAGTGCGGTGTGCTAGGATAAACGAAGGACGGTATGTGTTGTAACGTCCCGTCGACGACGACAGGGAAGGGAATCGGCCGTGTCCATTTCTAAGGAATCATTAGGGCATTTTCCTCAAGCAACTTTCGGAAATCTAAAAATGGTTCAAATGTCTCTGAGCACTATGGGACTTAACATCTATGGTCATCAGTCCCCTAGAACTTAGAACTGCTTAAACCTAACTAACCTAAGGACAGTACACAACACCCAGTCATCACGAGGCAGAGAAAATCCCTGGCCCCGCCGGGAACCCGGGCGTGGGAAGCGAGAACGCTACCGCACGACCACGAGCTGCGGACTCGGAAATATAAATTCGGATGGCCAGGCGGGTATCTGCAGCGCCGTACTGCCTAATGCGAGCCCAGTGCGCTAACCAATGCACCGCGGCATCGATGCGATTCTACGGTTGCCTTGAAACTTAGTTCAAATAACAGTAGTTTGGTCGTGGGGATAAACTCAGTCAGCAATCAAAGACACCCATATACCGGGATGTGTTGGTATATTGTTTATACTGATCATAATAATCCCCAGTTTGAAAACGTTACTACGGAAACAGTTGTTAATCATAACGGAAATGTGCACTATTTGCCTGAAGTGTATTGCGTAATTTTTTCAGTCTGTTTTGTTGGTTTCACTTACCCATTCCTATGATAGTTTTGAGAATGTAGTCAAGTGGTTCAAAGGCCCAGAGAGTTACGTGTAGCACATCACATAGCCCAGCGACGAACCATTACAAACCCACCAAAGATCCAAGATCCCCAAATGTAGCTTGTTAGTCGTTAGAATTTATGTTACACTTGTGCGAACAGTGATTCTGTAACGGACGCACAAACTTACATAAATGACAATGAAACAGAATGGTAGTGACATAAGATCAGGAACAAGTGCCCGGAAAAAGGGCAATTTATATCCCAATACAGTGACCGACGGCCAGGAAGAGGTAACAACACACTAGGAACAACCATTAGGGAGAGTACAAAACAGTGGCAACATGCAAAAAGTTTTTTCAACTGGGAACAGCTGTCTTCTTGTTCGTATCTTCCTTATTCGATCACTTATGTGTGTGCACTTTCAGCGATAAAGATAGGGTTTTTTCAAAAAATATTCAAATGTGTGAGAATTCCTAAGGGACCAAATTGCTCAGGTCATCGGTCCCTAGACTTACACACTACTTAAACTACGCTAAGAACAACACACACACCCATGCCCAAGGGAGGACTCGAATTTCCGGCAGGAGGGGTCGCGCAATCCGTGACATAGCTCCTCAAACCGAGCGGCCACTCCGCGCAACTATAGGTTTTTTTAATATTCTATAAAGTAACGCAGTGTGTGATATGAATCCGAAGTGCAACAGTAATGAGAAGCCACTAACGAAATTTCTTTGTGTTACGGAGAGTGAATATAACTTAAATGAACACAGATTTCAGGCAATCTGCAGAGCTCACAACCCACGTCTTTGTCCAGTCGCACGTCAAACAATGTGTGCAGACTTCAAAGCATGCAAACGTCCAAGCACAGGACTTTTATAAAAATCTATATCACGAGGAAATGTAGTTGGAGGTTTTTTGCACGCCAAGGTGAATCAACATGCCATTACATAAGATGATCATTACGTTCGGGCTGATAAGAGTATGCTTAGCAGACGTCCACTTTTGTTGCATACTAAAAAACAATAAAGTATTCAACTGGTCATTAAAACACACAAATAAATATATGGAGTAACTGTATTATCAAAAGCAGTGCATCTTTCTGTACTACTATTCGTATAGTGCGGCTCAAAACTAAGATATCTTTAGGTATTGGCTGAAAACAGCATCTATCGAATAAATGAAGTCTTCACGCTGAGTGAACCTTGCAAGGACAGCATTTACATATTAATGTGGCTTCAAGATCTGCGTTTCCTGCATCTCTAGACCGTAGCACGTTATGTAACTTAGGCCCGCATTTGAAGAGGCTGAAATGGTCTCCGCTGAGACAAGATAATACACAGCCTCTTCTCAAAATTTTAGTCTCCGGAGTATGTTAAGGTCCGTCTCCCCAATAAGCTCACTATGTTGGGCGTTATGATAAGAGGTAAATTATTATCGCGCATATATAAGGCGATGTCCTGATTGACTGACTCATTATCGCCCAACCCCAAATGGAGAAGGTGTGGCTCTTATACTGTAGGTGTCGTTTAAGAAGGTATTTTTGGAAATTCCTGTGCTAAGGGGAGTGAAACGGGGGATGGAAGACTTTTTGAAAGTATATCGCTATTAAGGCAATTTTTAAGTTAGAATGGTATTTGGTTTATCGGTCAGAAATAGTGAAACACGTGTTTCAGCATTTTTGGAAATTCAACCACTAAGAGGGTAAAACAGTGGGTGAAAGTTTTTTGAAAATAAAGAACTACTAAAGAATTTTAAGGTCACATCTATGAGAATTGGTATTTGACTTCTTGGTTAGAAATTAAAAAAAAGAATTATATGTTTTAACGTTTCTGGAAATTCAACCCTTAAGGAAGTACAATAAGCCAGAAAATTTTAAGAAAATATTTCGTTACATTAAAATTTTTAAAGCTAAATTTTTCAAAATTGGTATTTCAATTCTTGCTTAGTGGATGAAAGTTACTATGGAAATACATCCACAAGAACGCAAAAAGCATGATTAACAAAAACTTTGGACTCTAGCCACCAGAATTGCTCTTTGGTCAGAAGTACATTCGGGAAAGATCATATTTATATGGCCTTAATTAGCGTGAAAAGCTTAGAAAGTGTTGCAATTTAAACAACATAAAAATCAACTAAACAAAAAAATATCCTCGGGCTATATAGTCTACGCGGCCAAATAAGCGGGCGCTAAGTCAGTAACACATATTCGGTTAGGACTCCTCTGTCATTAGCGTCTCATTTATGCTAATCTTTTGCTAAGCTTCATCGCGCATCTTCATCCCTTCCTAAATCAATCGACGTTTGAAAAGGGCTCCAATGATGCCGTATACACATTTGCACCTTTTTCATAACAAAAGGTCAGCCAGTTTAGTTTACAAATGATGTTGACATTGCGGGACTGTTTCCACTTCCAATATTTACCTCCGTAAGGTGGTTGTTCTTTTTATGAACATACGTCATCTGTATTGTGTGTTCGGGTGATGATACCTACTAGTAGAAATTTCTGATCATACATAGCTATTTAAAACTTCCTGGCGCTAGACTTTAGCACAAAAATGTCATTTCCCTAACTAGTTTGCAGAGTTTCTTTCGGTTTATTATATCACAATACTTTCTTTACAATGAGACTTTGACCTTCAATGAAAAAGGGGAAAGCTTACATTAAATAAGTTGTGGTAATCATTAGCGAAGACATTAGAAGTGCCTCTTTAACAATCGATTATTGATTTTTTTCGATGTGATTTTATCTTGCAATAACACTGCATTTCTCCTTCTACTAACGTTAGAAGTCATTAGCTCGTCTTCAGGGTGTTCGCTGGTATAACTAAGCACCCTCCACATTAGGCAGCACATAACGGTACATATTCTTGGATACAGGTCATTCAAAAACATTTACTGCATCGCCCTCACCTCGCGGGCGCGTCGTGGATATTCTTGGACACGGACGTGGCCCCCTTACTGTTCTTCGATGAAAATGTAACGTGAGATATGTATGTTTGGTTAAGTAAGGCGGCTATTATTATAATTGGTTACACATTCATTGTTATTTTCATTGCGACAACATCGACTGTTATCACTACATAATTTCCGTTTTTACGTTGTTTACTACAAAGAAATTGTACGACTGCTTATTCGATGTGCGGGTTAGTCTAATGGTTACGAATACGAAGGCACGTCCTTCACCGAGACCTCGTACTTATAAAACTACGCAATCATCAAGTGGTGTACAAACAAGTAATTACCTTGGTGGAACAATAATCTCGAATTGCGGAGGAAGCAGGTAAGAAGACTACTCAAGTTTGTACGAAGGAAAGGGCAGTGGACAAAACATCGACAGGCCCTTGCCAAATACAATCTTGTTATTAATCAAACGAAACTATTATTCTGGAAGGTATTCTGTGAGGAAGTGGAAGATACAGCTGTCTTGTCCAGACTTCACAAAATCCTCAGAATAGCAACAAATCCAGGAGGTACACTAAAAAAGGATAAGGACGAGTATGCAAGGACAGCGCATGAGATGCTGGATATGCTTCCCAAGATTCTCTTCTCTCAATAAACTCTGGCAGATGACACGGAAACATATTCACTTCCTGTGACGTATTGTGGGAACGTTTCAACTGTTCAGGATGTCTAAATGGAATTTTTCTGGCTCTTCTGCAACAGGCATGAGAGAATAAGACTTCTAAGCAGACCGTTTATAGTCAGTCTAGCAGTAGTCTAATGCTTTGAGGACAGCGAAGTCCTTTTTTCTTTTCATTTCGAAGCCAAAGAGAACTTGATCATACTAAGGCTAAGGAGATAAGACAGATCAGTCTGATCTCCTTTCTTTTAAGGCCATTAGGAAAACTGGTTAATGTGGACGCTACGGAAATTATGTCAACTGAAGTTCCTCTACACGAAAACGATTATGCATGTCAGCCAGGAGAATCATGTAAAACAGCACTTTATCAGCCTGATGGGAAGGTTGAAAAAGCTGCACACTTTCAAGAAATTGCTCTCTACATCTTCCTGGATATTCAAATCCATGGTCAGAGGTGCAGAACACTATGGCATTAAGATCCCTATATATACAGGGTGGTCCATTGATACTGACCGGGCCAAATATTTCACGAAATAAGCATGAAACGAAAAAACTACAAAGAACGAAACTCGTCTAGCTTGAAGGGGGAAACCAGATGTCGTTACGGTTGGCCCGCTAGATGGCGCTGCCATAGGTCAAACGGATATCAACTGCGTTTTTTTTTTAAATAGGAACCCCCATTTTTATTACGTATTCGTGTATTACGTAAAGAAATATTAATGTTTTAGTTGGACCACTTTTTCGCTTTGTGATAGATGGCGCTGTAAGTCACAAACGTATAAATACGTGCTATCATGTAATATTCCGCCAGTGCGGACGGTATTTGCTTCGTGGTACATTACCCAGGTTAAAATGTACCGTTTACCAATTGCGGAAATATCGTGTTGATGTATGGATATTGTGATCAAAATGCCCAACTGTCGTGTGCTATGTATGCTGCTCGGTATCCTGGACGACATCATCCAAGTGTCCAGACCGTTCGCCGGATAGGTACGTTATTTAAGGAAACAAGAAGTGTTCAGGCACATGTGAAACGTCAACCACGACCTGCAACAAATGATGATGCACAAGTAGGTGTTTTAACTGCTGTCGCGGCTAATCCGCGCATCAGTAGCAGACAAATTGCACGAGAATCGGGAATCTCGAAAACGTCGGTGTTGAGAATGCGACAACATCGATTGCACCTGTACCATATTTCTATGCGCCAGGAATTGCACGGCGACGCCTTTGAACGTCGTATACAGTTCTGCCACTGGGCACAAGAGAAATTACGAGACGATGACAGATGTTTTGCACGCGTTCTATTTAGCCACGAAGCGTCATTTACCAACAGCGGTAACGTAAACCGGCATAACATGCACTATTGGGCAACGGAAAATCCACGATGGCTGCGACGAGTGGAACATCAACGACCTTGACGGGTTAATGTATGGTGTGGCATTATAGGAGGAGGGATAATTGGCGCCCATTTTATCGATGGCAATCTAAATGGTGCAACGTATGTTGATTTCCTACGTAATGTTCTACCGATGTTACTACAAGATGTTTCACTGCATGACAGAATGGCGATGTACTTCCAACATGATGGATGTCCGGCACATAGCTCGCGTTCGGTTGAAACGGTACTGAATAGTATATTTCATGACAGGTGGATTGGTCGTCGAAGCACCATACCATGGTTCACACGTTCACCGGATCTGACGTCCCCGGATTTCATTTTGTGGGGAAAGTTTAAGGGTATTTGCTATCGTGATCTACCGACAACGCCTGACAACATGCGTCAGCGCATTGTTAATGCATGTGCGAACATTACGGAAGGCGAACTACTCGCTGTTGAGAGGAATGTCGTTACACGTATTGCCAAATGCATTGAGGTTGGCGGACATCATTTTGAGCATTTATTGCATTAATGTGATATTTTCAGGTAATTACGCTGTAACAGCATGTGTTCTCAGAAATGATAAGTTCACAAAGGTACATGTATCACATTGGAACGACCGAAATAAAATGTTCGAACGTACCTACGTTCCGTATTTTAATTTAAAAAACCTACCTGTTACCAACTGTTCCTCTAAAATTGTGAGCCATATGTTTATGACTACTACAGCACCATCTATCACAAAGCGAACAACATGGTCCAACTAAAACATTCATATTTTTTAATATTGATAAAATAAAATATGTAATAAAAAATGGGGGCTCCTATTTTTAAAAAACGCAGTTGATATCCGTTTGACCTATGGCAACGCCATCTAGCGGGCCAACCATAGCGCCATCTTGTTTCCCCTTTCAAGCTAGACAAGTTTTAGTTCTTTGTAGGTTTTTCGTTTGACGCTTATTGCATGAGATATTTGGCCCGGTCACTTTCAATGGGCCACCCTGTATAATTGGATGAAGACCATGTTGAATAGAGTAAAGTCACCTCGATGGACATTCAAAATGGTAACCAACAACATCAGAGTGTGTCCGTAAGGCTGGGTTTTGTCCCCACTACTAAGTAACCTAGTGGTGAGAGAGCTAATTAAAGGGTTTAATGCTAGATGTTACATTTGCCAAGGATACATCGCCGACTTAGTCATGGTAATACACTCCTGGAAATGGAAAAAAGAACACATTGACACAGGTGTGTCAGACCCACCATACTTGCTCCGGACACTGCGAGAGGGCTGTACAAGCAATGATCACACGCACGGCACAGCGGACACACCACGTGTTGGCCGTCGAATGGCGCTAGCTGCGCAGCATTTGTGCACCGCCGCCGTCAGTGTCAGCCAGTTTGCCGTGGCATACGGAGCTCCATCGCAGTCTTTAACACTGGTAGCATGCCGCGACAGCGTGGACGTGAACCGTATGTGCAGTTGACGGACTTTGAGCGAGGGCGTATAGTGGGCATGCGGGAGGCCGGGTGCACGTACCGCCGAATTGCTCAACACGTGGAGCGTGAGGTCTCCACAGTACATCGATGTTGTCGCCAGTGGTCGGCGGAAGGTGCACGTGCCCGTCGACCTGGGACGGGACCGCAGCGACGCACGGATGCACGCCAAGACCGTAGGATCCTACGCAGTGCCGTAGGGGACCGCACCGCCACTTCCCAGCAAATTAGGGACACTGTTGCTCCTGGGGTATCGGCGAGGACCATTCGCAACCGTCTCCATGAAGCTGGGCTACGGTCCCGCACACCGTTAGGCCGTCTTCCGCTCACGCCCCAACATCGTGCAGCCCGCCTCCAGTGGTGTCGCGACAGGTGTGAATGGAGGGACGAATGGAGACGTGTCGTCTTCAGCGATGAAAGTCGCTTCTGCCTTGGTGCCAATGATGGTCGTATGCGTGTTTGGCGCCGTGCAGGTGAGCGCCACAATAAGGACTGCATACGACCGAGGCACACAGGGCCTACACCCGGTATCATGGTGTGGGGAGCGATCTCCTACACTGGCCGTACACCTCTGGTGATCGTCGAGGGGACACTGAATAGTCCACGGTACATCCAAACCGTCATCGAACCCATCGTTCTACCATTCCTAGACCGGCAAGGGAACTTGCTGTTCCAAACGGACAATGCACGTCCGCATGTATCCCGTGCCACCTAACGTGCTCTAGAATGTGTAAGTCAACTACCCTGGCCAGCAACATCTCCGGATCTGTCCCCCACTGAGCATGTTTGGAACTGGATGAAGCGTCGTCTCACGCGGTCTGCACGTCCAGCACGAACGCTGGTCCAACTGAGGCGCCAGGTGGAAATGGCATTGCAAGCCGTTCCACAGGACTACATCCAGCATCTCTACGATCGTCTCCATGAGAGAATAGCAGCCTGCATTGCTGCGAAAGGTGGATATTCACTGTACTAGTGCCGACATTGTGCATGCTCTGTTGCCTGTGTCTATGTGCCTGTGGTTCTGTCAGTGTGATCATGTGATGTATCTGACCCCAGGAATGTGTCAATAAAGTTTCACCTTCCTGGGACAATGAATTCACGGTGTTCTTATTTCAATTTCCAGGAGTGTACTTGGCAAATTTGCAAGTGCCATTAGTCAAATGGCAAAATGCGCTCTAAACATAACGTAAAGCTGGTATAGGAAGCAGGACCTAAGATTAGTCTCAAGAAAACCGTTGAAGTAGGGTTCACGAGAAACTGTATCGAGGTCACGTACTGGAATTTTAGGACTCTTCGACGAAATTCTGCCACTAGATGGAGATAGTGAGGCACCTAAGGATAACGCTGGATGCGAAACTACGATGGATTCCTCACATAAAAGTTCCAAGGGGAAAGATACTCTTGCTAACACTAGATATGCGTGTGGTAAAAACTGGGTGTCTAAATCCCAGGAGTATTAGTGGGTACACACCTCTTAATAAGACCTATGATAATTTACGGGGCTACAGCATAGTGAAATAACGCGGAACGGGAGGTGGCCGCTATGGAGTTTGGAATGGTTCAGAGATTGGTCTGCCAGTCGTAACAGCTGGAATTAGCAGCTCACCTACTGCTGGAATGGAGACCATGCTGGACATGCCCCGATTACATCTGAGTTACAATGGAGACAGCGTCAGGGGCATACAAGTTAAAAACTGGAATCTTTTATAATATCCAGAACCCCACAGTAATATAATGAATGTGGTGAATATAGGTACAGGCGGGGAAATGACGGCTTACTATACTATGGCTTCCAGCTGCTTCAACGATCCTATCAATGTAACAACTGGAAGTAGGGAGCAGTGAAAGACTGAATCACGACAACGTGCAGGAAACATTTTAGTTTACTGACGGGTCGAAAACAGACAAATGTGCTGGAACTACAGCCTATACTATACTGTGCAGTCTCTCTACAGAAAAAAGCTGTGGTATTCCAGACAGAGATACACGGTATTAGAGTAGGTGCACAGGAGAATCTATGTAGATGTTACAAGGATCGTAGCATCTGCACTCGTTCAAACAGCCAAGCAGCTCTGAAATCTTCGTCAGCCCCTGCAACGATCCAAGATGCTACTCCTGGCGGGTGTAAAAATCAATGTGCGCAACGGAAAATAATAACCGCTAAAATGATGATTTGGCCCTGTCTGACTACCCTCTGAAGCAGATCTTAGGATCTATTAAATCCATAAATTTACAATCTAAACATAAATGGCTCTGAGCACTATGGGACTTAACTTCTGAGGTCATCAGTTCCCTAGAACTTAGAACTACTTAAACCTAACTAAACTAAGGACATCACACACATCCTTGCCCGATGCAGGATTCGAACCTGCGACCGTAGTTAAACATAAAAGAATGATGAAGGCAACTAATACTGCTAAATGATAAACGTTGTTTCTTTATTGCAGATTTTTTTTAAAATAACACCCTTTATGACAAATGTCTGTATTTACTAAGTAAAATTTTTATCAATTGCCCAATTCTGCCCCTTTTATAGCCACGCGATCTAACATAAATAACGCGAAATTACTGACATTATCTACGTACCAAACACTAGAAGACACTACTTTCAAAGATGATCTACAGTGGTGTGGAAACTCAGCGGAAATAAACAAACGTGATCACAGCTGTTTAGTTTTATAGCCTTAATAAGCCGAAGCAATTTGCGATATCGCCGTATGTACTGCGTCTGATGCGTCGCCGTGAGAAACGCGAACTCTCAGCCACAAGAACGGAGTTAAGATAACGTCTCAACGTAAGTATAGGCACAGGAAGTGCTCTCAATTACTGAACGCTGCGTACTCAACGACGACTTCCAACCCGGAAGTGAAGTCCAGAATCGTATAGGTTCGCAACAGTACAGTTCCTAACTGTTCTAACTATAAACTATACTGAGAGCAAAGACAGCAAGTCCGTCTGTACCAACAAAAGCTGATATCGAGCGACCGTCACACATGGACGATCACAACGGGAAACCACGTCTCTCCAGCGCTGGCTCCCCAACAAGGCTCGGCTCGCCACCATCGTAGTTCCGAAAACGAATCACATTCCAGAAACCTCGGAGTATTCTGCCTCTCTACAGATTCTTCCGAACGCCGATCAACCTTATTTTAGTCCTTTAACGTACAGCGCGGAAAGTTTGCGAGGAAAAACCTATACTCGTACAATGGTACGCTTCTGAGTAAAAATCCTTGGAAATAACCCAGCCTGTGTAGTTTCCGAGGTGTCGCTTCTTCGTTCCTCTCACCTACGTCCAAGATTTTCAGCGTTCGGAAGTATTATCCGGTTATCCTTCCAGCCCCACTACAATAGCGGCCAGCCATCACCCTATTGTGCGCCAGAGCTCAGATGCCACGGCGTCCGTCTAGCTACTTCCTGTGTTTAAGCAGGATCAACACCTGTGCGGGCCTTCCACCCAAAGCTTGAGTTCTGCCTGCCGTTTCATCTCCTCTGGCGTTCCAACCTCTACTAGTATAGGCAATCATTCATTACGCCGTTTATATAATAAAGACACTCCGTCACCTTTCATGCAATAAGCGTTAATAAATTATTTACAAGACATACGTGACAAAGAAGGCTGTATACATGGAAGAAGCCTGGAGATACTGACAGGTTTCAGATAGATTATATAATGGTAAGACAGAGATTTAGGAACCAGGTTTTAAATTGTAAGACATTTCCAGGGCCAGATGTGGACTCTGACCACAATCTATTGGTTATGACCTGTAGATTAAAACTAAAGGAACTGCAAAAAGGTGGGAATTTAAGGAGATGGGACCTGGATAAAGTAAAAGAACCAGAGGTTGTACAGAGTTTCAGGGAGATCATAAGGGAGCAATTGACAGGAATGGGGGAAAGAAATACGGTGGAAGAAGAATGGGTAGCTTTGAGGGATGAAGTAGTGAAGGCAGCAGAGGATCAAGTAGGTAAAAAGACGAGGGCTAGTAGAAATCCTTGGGTAAGAGAAGAAATATTGAATTTAATTGATGAAAGGAGAAAATATAAAAATGCAGTAAATGAAGCAGGCAAAAATGAATACAAACGTCTCAAAAATGAGATCGACAGGAAGTGCAAAATGGCCAAGCAGGGATGGCTAGAGGACAAATGTAAGGATGTAGAGGCTTATCTCACTTGGGGTAAGGTAGATACTGCCTACAGGAAAATAAAAGAGACCTTTGGAGATAAGAGAACCACTTGTATGAACATCAAGAGCTCAGATGGAAACCCAGTTCTAAGCAAAGAACGGAAAGCAGAAAGGTGGAAGGAGTATACAGAGGGTCTATACAAGGGCGATGTACTTGAGGACAACATTATGGAAATGGCAGAGGATGTAGAAGAAGCCTGAAAGGCAAATCCGTAAGAGTACGACGGGGTGGCCGGCCCAGGTGGCCGAGCAATTCTAGGCGCTACAGTCTGGAACCGCGCGACCGCTACAGTCGCAGGTACGAATCCTGCCTCGGGCATGGATGTGTGTGATGTCCTTATGTTAGTTAGGTTTAAGTAGTCTAAATTCTACGGGATCGATGACCTTAGAAGTTAAGTGCCATAGTGCTAAGAGCCATTTGAACCATTTTGAATGACGGGTTGGAGATCTCTTCTGAACAGTACGTTGCAAGGAATCACAGAATTGCTCAATAACGTTCATGTATGCGGAGTTTGGTGGCCAGCGGAAATGTTTAAATCGGTAGAGTGTTCCTGGACCCACTCTGTAACAATTCTGTATGTTCGGGGTGTTGCACCGTCCTGCTGGAATTGTCCAAGTCAGTCCGAATGTACAATGGACATAAGTGAATGCAGGTGATTAGACAAGATGCTAACATACGTGTCATCTGTCAGAATCTTATCTAGACGTATCACTCCGACTGCACACGCCACACACCATTACAGAGCCTCCTCCAGCTTCAACAGTCCCCTGCCGACATGCAGGAACCACGCATTCGAAAGGTATTCTCGTATCCGTACCGACCATCCGCTCGATACAATTATAAACGAGACTCATCCGACCAGGCAACATGTTTCCAGTCATCGGCAGTCCAACGGCGGTGTTGACGGGCCCACGAGAGGCGTAAAGCCTTGTGTCGTGCAGCCATGAAGGGTACAGTAGTGGGCCTTCAGCTGCGGAAGCCCGTATCGACGATGTTTCGTTGAATGGTTCACGCTGACACTTGTTGGTGGCCCAGAATTGAAATCTGCAGCAATTTGCGAAAACGTTGCACTTCTGTCGTGTTGAACGATTCTCTTAAATCGTCATTTCGTCGTTGGTCCCGTTCTTGAAAGATCTTTTTGCGGGCGCAGCGACGTTGGAGATTTTATATTTTACCGGATTCCCAATATTCACGGTGCACTCGTGAAATGGCCGTACGGAAAATTCCCCACTTCTTCGATACCTCGGAGATGCTGTGTCCCATCGCTCGTGCGACGACTATAACACCACGTTCAAATTCACCTAAATCTTGATAAACTACCATCGTTGCAACAGTAACCCATCAAATAACTACGCCAGGCACTTGTTTTATATTGGCGTGGCCGTCTGCAGCGCCGTATTCTGCCTATTTATGTATCTGTGTATTGGATTATGCATGCCTATACCAGTTTCTTTGGCGCTTCAGTGTAAGAACGGGAGCTAAATATAACTGGCAAGTAATCCATTCCTGAAGTTACTATTTTTGGTTATTTTTGTATTAATGCTTCCTAGGATTATTCTTTGAGGTTGTCCCGAGTACCTGCAAGTGATGTGCTGCCGCTTCCCAAGACGCAGCCACATGATTCTGTGACAGTAGAGCATAGAATTATGATTCCAGTTACGTATTGTTCAGCAGTGAATTTAAATTGTTATTCCGCGTCAAGTGTCGTCTTCTGAATGTTTAGACTTAGAAAAAGGGATGAAAAACTTACTGACGTCCGGTGCCTTTCATTGCAGTTCATATGAGATCAATTTTTGAGTGTAGCATCCCGAAGTGGAAAGAAGCCGTCGTGAACGATCATGAGATATACTCAGTGAAACTCTGGTACACGGTCAAACTTTAATCGAATCTTTCATACATCAAACTGAGGAACCGCACAGTGCCAACTACCGAAAGTTAAAGATCCACGCTTTTAAATGTTTTACTTCTGATACATTGTCAATCTCTATTCGAATTCTGCAGTTTTTCATTAAGAAGCGACAGAATGGAAACACGAGGAACAGCACTACCATCGATTATTTCAATTTCAACTTATGTAGGTCGGGATACACATATTCCCCGCATAGGGCACTTGGCAACACGTACGAAGTCAAAAGTGTACCACAACTCCGCCTGCGAGCAGGATTTACGAGCGGTGCGCATGCTTAAAGTGGCACGAAACTCTTAACAAGGGTTCTGAAATTAGCTGACTATGATGAATGAGTGACGACAGGCGAAGCTTCGGATATAGTTCGTTTGCTTTTAGCGAATTCTGTATAGCTCATCCTGGTCACGATTTATTGTCACTACAAACAAGCATTCCCAGCTTTACCCTCCCATAAGGTCGCGATAGGTTCGTTTCTCACTTCCTGTCCGAGAAAAACAAGCGGCCCATTAAAAAATAAAAAAAAAGCGAAAATGTTGGCGAACCTTCAAGCCAATAACTCACCAAATCATTACTTCTGCGTTACCGAAAGAATGGTTCATCACTTTCAATTAGACCAGTTTCACCATTTATTCGCGAGAAATATCTGACTGTTTTAGCACAATTAACAATTTTTTTTTTACATAAGACTGAACAACCTACACGCCGACGTGAACGTGTCAACCACCAAACAGTCTTCCAAACTTGGTACTCCAAATGCATACCATTTTTCCATTTGCCACAATAGACGGTAACGTATTGTCATACGAGGCTCTAGGCAGAAAATCCACCAAGTGTCTACGTTCATGCATAGACCTATCCGTACATGCAGTCTAGTCAACAGTATGAGAACATCGTATCAGTTTTGTCGTCTTTGTTCATCAAGTTAGAATCGGATTGTGTCGCAATGGAAGGAAGAAAAGTGGCGACCTCTTTTTTTTCTCTCCAGGCCTGACAGTGGGTCAGTGCTTATAGGAAATGTGTCTAGTGAGGGGGAATAACTTCGAGGAACCTTTTGTTTCGTGGAATGCTCCTCTGTCAATAGCTGAAAACTAAATTTATGAAGGAAAACGGCCGTCTGTCGTCCTATCATGCATGGGTCTTGCTCCACCCGCAAGTCTCTCCAGTCCGGCTGACCGCATCAAATTGAGTAAGAGTTAATCTTTTTAGGTATCACCGTCCTTTACACAGGAAAAGATGGTTTACTGTGTCCAAAAAGAGAGACTCTTAAAGTGCAGTTGAAAATATATGGCGATGAGATTGCATCTGTAGCAGTCTGAAAAGTCTGCTCCAGTAGAAGTGGGCAAAGCTTAAAACCCCAATATTTCTTTTACTCAACAGTCATGCCATTAGCAACACAAACGGGCAACTCAAAAACTGCTTTACCAGCAGCGGTTACTGTGTATTTTTTCGAACGATTTTATAGATTATTTAAGGCCCTCAGCCAATTGGGAAAGCTAAGACAGTTTAATTTTGGGATATCATTATACCTTTGTTTATTCGTGAAATATAACGTCACTTCTAACGGCTACAACATTATTTTATAATTCTCTATGACTTCCGCTTTATATAAACGACGGTTAGATTCTTCTATTCTGTTCTGTTTCATTCTGTATCAAATAATGCTGAACAGCAAATGGGAAGTTTCGATTATGTAGGTTCATATCGTACATTGCAATTCTTTGTACGAATTTTGGGACCAAGAAGTAGGCCTATTATTACAGGAATTTCTGCACAGACAAGACCATTTTGTCTCTAATTCCATGGAATAGAAGACGGCAACGGCACACTGAATTAGTGCAGTTTTTTTAATACCTACATAACATGTGAGCAAGTTTTCATTGAACTAATAGTGAGCACGATTTAAGCTAGGATTCTTGCTCGCTTACTAGGTATATAAGTATGAAACTGGGATTTCCCTACAGGGCCCGTGAGACCGAGTCTGCGGCGCCATCTGCTTCCTGTAACGGCTGACGATGAATGTCCACACACACAGTAACCCTAGTTTCATACATAGGTATCTGTTTCAAACCGTAAACATGTCGAGTTTTATACCTTCGAACTACGATTTGCGGACAGCATTGGTTTTCTGTTATCAATTGAAGAAAACTACTGCAGAATCGCATCGAATGCTTGTCAAAGTTTTCGGCGAACATGCTCTTAGGAAAACACAGCGTTTCGAGTGGTTCAAACAATTCAAAAGCAGTGTTTTTGACGTGAGAAAGGACGAGCGCAGGATTCCACCGAAGAAGTTCGAAGACAACGAATTGTAGACCTTATTGGATGAAGATGATACTCAAACTCGACATGAACTGGCGGAACAATTGAATGTGACGCAGAATACCGTTTCTCTTCGGTTGGAAGCTGTAGGAAAGATGCAGAAATTGAGAAAATTGCTTCCGCATGAACTGAATGAGAGGCAACAAGCAAATCGAAAGACCTTTTGTGTAAGTCATTGCTCCATCGAATAGCGACAGGTGTTGAAAAGCTGATATGTTTTGAGAATCCTAAGCGTCGTAAATGATGCGTGAATCCAGGCCAATCATCTTCATCCGCTGCAAGATCAAATCGCTTAGGAAATAACACAATGCTCTGCTTTTGGAGGGATGAGAAGGGTGTTATCTACTATGAGCTGCTAAAACCTGGTGAAACCATCAACGCTGATCACTACAAACAGCAAATGATCGATTTAAATCGAGCATTACGTGAAAAACGACCGGAATATGGAAAAGGCAATACAAAGTCATATTGCTCCAGTATAACGCCCCATTACACACAGCAAAACAGGTCAGGGAAACGATCGAGACGTTCAGTTGGGAAATACTAGGGCATGCGGCCTATTCTCCAGACTTGGCTCCATCCAAATATCAGTATTTGCATCACTGGGACACGCTCTCGCTGAACAACGCTCCATTTCGTATGAAAATGTACAAAGTGGCTCGCTGACTGGTTCGCTTCATAAGAAGAACTGTTTTTCTGGCATGGCATTCATAGCCTGTCGGAGATGTGGGAGAAAGGTATATATGGCAATGGAGATGATTTTGAGTAAAATGTTGTTTATCAGTTTCACACAAAAGACCAAATTCCGGTTTCATACTTCTACACATGGTATACGGTGTTTTGCATCATTTAAAGGGGACCAAGGCGGCAACACACTGCTGAGTTGGTTAAAATTAGTGGCAAAAACACACCATGGTATGAGACGATAGTTAGGTGACGCATGCGCTTATAGTGTGGTCGAACAGCTCTGAATGACGAGGAACGACGTGGGATACCACCTCTCTGCGAAGCACCGGGGTTCGAATACCAGCGTATCACAACCAAAGTGATAGCGGAAAAATTAAAAATCACACATGGATCAGTTTTTTAATATCTCGCACACTTTTAATATGGAAAAGGTCACCACCTGTTGGGTTCTAAGACTGACGACACACATTCAAAATGTCTGTCGAACCGTGGCAGTAGCCGGAATAGTCCAGTGGTTTCGGTCCCAATCCGGGACACCAACTGCTTAATAACTATCTATGAGTGCTGGTTGTATAAATTGAACCCGACACACGACAGGCAAAAAAAGCAGTGGAAACATGTGGATTCATGGCCGCCGACAAAGGAGAAGACCCAATTATCGTCGAGTAAGATGGTGGAAAGTGCTTTTAGGACTGCCATTGCGTGGTGCTAACAGATTTTACTAAAAAGGAGCAAACTGTCACAAGAGGATACTACCGAGATCTGACTAGTTTACGGCAGGCTACCAAGACGAAACGTCAGGGTGTTTTTGACCTTCGCCAACACCCCAGCTCATTACGCACACGACGCAGTCACACAGGCTGCTTCTTTGGGCCATCAAATTTTACTCAACTCCCGACATGGGAATCCGTGACTATTTCCTCTTTCTTCGAATGAAGAAACCATTGCGTGGCAGGCATTCCAGGATGACGACTAGGAGACTTTCGAGCTGGAGCGTTTCTGAACATCCAAAACACTGACTTTTGCAACCAAGGCTTCCGCCAAGTCGTCAGTCTTTGGGGAAAATGTGTCATACCGAAGGGTGACTATGTACGGAAGGGCTGACACCAGCGCCAAGTTTGGTGGCAGCAGTTGGAATTGCCTGGGGGAGCAGCGCCTGACGGCACCTAGCTGGGGCGGGCCGCAGTGCGGTCATATGCACGTACCCCAGACCCCAGGCCGATGCGACATGATCGCGCGGCCCACTTGGCCGGTTGCCGCTGCTGCTAGCGTATCGAGCGACAGCGCCCCGTCTATTACCGGCTCAGGCACCCCCGCAGCGGGCCGCCGGAGGTCCGGGTGCAGCCGACCAATAGCGAACCGCCAAAGCCGGCCCACACTTCCGTATTGGGACGCCAGTCTTCCGCCGCCATTTTGCGGGGCCTTTGGCGAAAATTGACACTGCTGCGCGCCGGGTCCACATACTGGGAAACTCCACCCTGTTCGCTCCAACCAGTCGCCATTTTGAATCCACTGCGATGGGCCCGCTCGTACCTACAAATAAGTATCTACAAATAAGTTATCCATCAGTTTTCGTACTCGGAAACGCATACAGCTTTTGGCATTACGGATCCTTCGTGCTCCACGTAAATAAAGGAACGGCAGAGACCACCAGTAATCGCAGGTTTGGATACCTGCAACATCGAGGGAGATAGTTATTTACTTCAAGTTCCTGCTACCAGTCACCTTTTATTTTATGCTTAATCTAACATAATGCAACGAGTTTCGAACATGTTCTATTCATCTGCAGGCGTTTATATATACATACATAGAGAAATGTTACTTAAAAATAAACAGTCTTAAACTAGATTAATCTAGAACACTTTGTCCATTGTTTTCTACTGTTGCTGCTGGTGTGGCATTTGGGGGGAAGGAGGTGGGGAGTGTATGGCTAGAAATCGAAATCAGTGATGTCTCCTGCTGGTTTTCTTCTTTGTGGTTGACTATGTATATCACAGCCCGTATAGGATGCAGATAGATTTGCATCAGTTATGTGTTACGAAAATAGTGTGAAAGGCTTTTATATGACAGTTGATCACTTGCAATTTCATCATCTTGCTGCTTCACTTGCATCACAGGTGTCATGGCGGAGCTGTTGATTGACATTACACTACTGCATATTATATTTTGTCACTGATTGCCAACGTAATTCACTGCATAAATTGCTTAGATGATATACACACAACACAAGATGGCGGACTGTAGCATGTGAGTCTGTATCGATTACCGAGGTTTTGTATCTATATTCTTGGTACTGACAGATTTGTAGTCAATTATTTACATTGACATATCTTGAAACTTTTGAGTTAGAACTGGCTTAAGACTGTTGAAGAATGTTGAGGTTCTGAATTCGATTATTTCATTAAGAATGTTATCTCCGTGCTTTGCGTTGTGTATGAAAATTTCCATTTCCTCCATGATATCCATTCTTTTACTTTTTCCTATTTTGTGTAAAATTTCGAGGTTGTCTTCGATTTTCAAAGGGCGGCCTGTGTCTTTAATGTGAGTTGCTACTGCTGATTTGTTCCATTTATCAAGCTTGTAGCAGTCTAAATGTTCTTTGAATAGGATTATGAAATTTCTGCCTGTTTGGCGGATATAATATTAATTTCACTGGCTGCAGGTAATTTTGTAAATGCCAGATGCATCAAGACTTGTATCTGGTGGTTTTATATTTTGAATAAGCTTCCTGCTTAGGTTGTTGTTGGTGCTGAAGCTGATTTTTACTTCTGTGTTTTTGAACAGTCTTCCTAATTTGTCAGATACTATTCCGAGATTGGCATTTTTACATATTTAACTGCTGGGGCACTGTCAGTGGTGAATGTAGTTTGATGTTGTTTGCTCAGTTTAGTTTTTATCTACTGTGACATGGTATTAATTATAGAAGGGTCATATCCATTGTTTATTGCATTATATGTTATCAGTGACAAAATATAATGTGCAATAGTGTAATGTCAATCAACAGCTCCACCATTACGCCAGTGATGCAAGTGAAGCAGCAAGATGATGAAATTGTAAGTAATCAACTGTCATATAAAAGCCTTTCACACTATTTTCGTAATACATAACTGATGCAAATCTATCTGCGTCCGATACGGGCTGTGATATACATAGTCGACCACAAAGAAGAAAACCAGCAGAAGACTTCTATGATTTCGATTTCTAGCCATACACTGCCCCCCCCTCCTTCCCCCAAATGCCACACCAGCAGCTACAGTAAAAAACAATGGACAAAGTGTTCTAGATTAATCTAATTTAAATGGTTCAAATGGCTCTGAGCACTATGGGACTTAACATCTATGGTCATCAGTCCCCTAGAACTTAGAACTACTTAAACGTAACTAATCTAAGGACATCACACAACATCCAGCCATCACGAGGCAGAGAAAATCCCTGACCCCGCCGGGAATCGAACCCGGGCGTGGGAAGCGAGAACGCTACCGCACGACCACGAGATGCGGGCTAATCTAGTTTAAGACTGTTTATTTCCAACGAGATCCAACGAGAGCATTACTTAGATGCCCAACTAATCCAGTGGGAGACGCTACAAGAGTCGCTGTACTACACAGAGTGGTGCATTACTGAAATTCTAAGAGAGTACTTTCCGGTAAGTCTGACAACATATTACTCCCTCCCACATACATCTCGCGGAATGACCACAACAAGAAAATCGGAGGAATTAGAGCTAATATGGAGTCTTACCGACAAAGGAAAAGCTAATAGCTCCAGAAGTATCTTCCGCCACACACTGTCGGATGGATTGCGGAGTATTGGTGTAGATTTGACTGTCACTGAAGCACTTCAAATCTGACATAAGCTAACTTAGCTGCTGCAAGACGGACAACAGGATGTGATAAGATTTCACTGTCTCATGAACTTTCACGTCATTAAAGACGAGGCACGAGCCTGGCGGAAAAGGAGGGAAAGCGCTGGCAAACGTTTTCGGGATTCCTATTCGCTGTTTTTGGACAATCAAATATTAAACTGATCTGAGAATTGATCGTTGTTCCTCCCGTATTTGTGACCAGTGCAACAAATAGTGCGGCACCCGGTACATTAATACATTCATCATAACTGAATTACAGCATTGGTGGAGCTGTCATCTGTACTTCTATGATTCACGTGAAAAGGTTTCCGAAGTTACCATGGCCGCATGACGGAAATTAACAAACTTTGAACGCGAAACTGGTAGTTGGAGCTAGACGCATGGGACATCACATTTCGGGAATCGATAGGGAATTCAATATTCCCAGATTCACAGGGTTAATAGTGTGCCGAGTATACCAGATTTCTGGCATTACCTCTCACCTAGCACAATTCAGTGGCCGACGGCCTCCACATAACGACTGAGAGCAGAGGCAGGGGCGTCTGCGTCGAATTATCAGAGCTACCAGGCAGACAACAATGCGTGAAATGCGCCACAGTTGATGGAGGCTACATTGAGTAGGCTCAATGTATAGCTAAATGTTCCAAGTAAGTTCACAAAATATTTCGTTCTCCTCCTGCAAAAAATAAAATAATTAGCGGCGCCTGTGCAAAACTTTTTGAACGCCCTTTGTAATTCGTCAGCACTTAGCTTTATAACCGCTACAGCTGCAACTGCACACTGCAAAATGTAAACATACTACTATGCTTCATGATATATAGTTAATACTAGCTGTTACCCGCTGCTTCGTTCGCAAACCAGTAGTTTTCTAACGATGAGTGATGATGAGTAAGCGAGCTAGTAACTTTACTAGATGTGTGTGTATATTAGTGGTGCAAAAATGGTTCAAATGGCTCTGAGCACTATGGGACTTAACATCTGAGGTCATCAGTCCCCCAGAACTTAGAACTACTTAAACCTAACTAACCTAAAGACATCACACACATCCATGCCAGAGGCAGAATTCGAACCTGCGACTGTAGCATCGCGCGGTTCCGGACTGAAGCGCCTAGAACCGCTCGGATACCAGGGCCGGCTTAGTGGTGCAGAAACGTACGTATAAAAAAATGTATGCAATGCCTGTGTGTAGGTTCATAATGACTATGTTTCTATTATTTTGTTTTCTGTCGAATCTGAAAGCGTGCGTTGTACACTGAAGCGTCAAAGAAACTGGTATAGCCTTGCGTATTCAAATACAGATATGTGAAGGCCTGTGGAGCCGTACGGTTATAGGCGATACTGATTGGAACCGCGTGACCGCTACGGTCGCAGGTTCGAATCCTGCCTCGGGCATGGATGTGTGTGTTGTCCTCAGGTTAGTTAGGTTTAAGAAGTTCTAAATTCTAGGGGACTGATGACCATAGATGTTAAGTCTCATAGTGCTCAGAGCCATTTGAACAGATACATGTAAACAGGAAGAATGAGGCGCTGCGGTCGGCAACGCCTATATAAGACGACAAGCGTCTGGTGCAGTTGTTTAGATCGGGCACTGCTACTACAATGACAGGCTATCAAGATTTAAGTGTGTCTGAACGAGGTGTCATAGTGGGCGCACTAGCGAGGGGACACAGCATCTCGGAGGAAGCGGTGAAATGAGGAATTTCCCGTACGACTATTTCATGAGTGTACAGTGAATATCAGGAATCAAGTAAAACATGAAATCTCCGACATCGCTGCGGCCGGAAAAAGATCCAGCAAGAACGTGACCAACGAAGAAACGACGACTTAAGAGGATCGTTTAACGTGACAGAAGTGCAACCCTTCCGCAAATTACAGTAGATTTCAATGCTGGGCCATCAACAAATGTCAGCGTGCGAACCATTCAACGAAACATCATCGATATGAGCTTTCGGAGCCGAAGGCCCTCTCCTGTGCCCTCGATGACTGCACGACACAAAGCTTTGTGCTTTGCCTGGGCCCGTCAACACCGAAATTGGACTGTTGATGACTGGAAACAGGTTGCCTGGTAGGACGAGTCTCGTTTCAAATTGTATCGAGCGGATGGACGGTACAGGTAGGGAGAAAACCTCATGAATCCATGGACCCTGCATGTCAGCAGGGGACTGTTCAAGCTGGTGGAGGCTCTGTAAGGGTGTGTGGCGTGTGCAGTTGGAGTGATACGTCTCTTGTCGATTTTGACAGGTCAGGACAGTGCAACACCCCGAACATCCAGATTGCTACAGAGTGGGTCCAGGAACACTACTGATTTTAAACCATTTCCGCTGGCCACCAAACTCCGCAGACATGAACATTGTTGAGCAATTCTGTGATTCCTTGCAACGTGCTGTTCAGAAGAGATCTCCACCCCACCGTACTCTTACGGATTTATGGAATGTCCTTCAGGATTCACGGTTTCAATTCCCTCCAGCACTATTTCAGACATTAGTCGAGGCCACGCCACGCTGTGTTGCGGCACTTCTGCGAGCTCGCGGGGGCCCTACACGATATTAAACATGTGTACCAGTTTCTTTGGCTCTTCAGCGTTTTTTTTTTCTAATTATTTTTAAAAATGCCTCGAACCTTTAAATTTGTGCAGCAGCAGAGTTTTTATGGGCTGTTCTGGCTCAAGTAGTACTGGATGTGGGATTCTGCCACCATAGCGCAAACCGTTTCTCCCTTCCTTTCAAGGCATTATGTTGCCTACATTTTTTCTCAATCCTCCTTTAATGACTAATTTATAATTTAACATGTTCAGTTAACAGATCATAATCAAATACAGCCTCTCCAAAAGCCTCTCACGTTCCACACTAACGGTACAACACTCTGTTCGTCGTACAGCCTTTAACTGATGCCGTCATTCCGAGTCTTTAAGCGTCATGGAAGCTGTAAGAGACGCCCGACGCTCAGTGTCTGAAATGCGACGGGCTTGTGGCTGTCGTAATGTCTGTAGTTCTTACGCCCACCTGACGCTCTGCATCGAAGTTCTGGCGGTCATGAGGTTGCTCTGAGGTTTGTTGGATTCGAGTAACTTTCGCAGCTTGGGCTGTCTTACAACTATGCGCTATATCAATCACAGTCTGTGAGGCTTATAGCACTACTTTTGAATACAGTTCTCGGGCTTACTGTCCGGTACTCTTCAGCTATGCCAAGTGGTGTAGGAACAGAATATGATACACCACGTGCACAGTTAACATTGGATTTGCACAGGCACGGAATAATCTACAGACACTAAGAGTCGCCGAACATCGCGCCAGTGTCGCCTGCATGCCACTCACGTGTACTATATTTAAGAATGTCAATAAAATTAAAAAAAACATACACGTTTTTAAAGTAGCCTATGGACTTCCTCTAGGTTCAAGGTATCTCCATACCAAATACCATCGGAATCGATTCAGCGGTAGAGTTGTGAAAAACGTAACAGAGTGAGTTACTTTCGCTATTAATAATACTGGTATTAGTACGGAAGTATGGATTAAAAATGTGGAGAAATGAGTAAGCATTGTATTGATTACGTCCAATCATAGTACGTAAAACATATCAACCAGTTAGAGGACTCTCATAAACATGATACAGTTCAGAAGTTAGAGTAAATAGCTTCTTCAAAGATTAAATATTTTTCCTCAATTTGCCCAATGCTCTTCAAATCAATAAATACCTTTCCTATCTCACGCCAAATTTCATGGACTTCGGTTCAGCGGTTTAGTCGTGTAAATTTAGCAGGCAGAGTTACTTTCACATTTATGAATTGGCATGGATTAAACACATTGAGGATTGTATAAGCACTGTATTCTACGTGTTACCCACGGCTGCGCCCTCGTAACAGTAAAATGAAATGAAATGTGCATATGGTTTTATTTGCCGGGAGACCCCGGTTGGGATGTTCTGGAGCTTGGTGCAGCTTATTTTGGTGAGTTGCACGTCGATGATGATAAAATAATATTAAGGACCAGGCACACATCCAGACGCGGGCAGGAAAAAACCGACCCGGGGATAGTAACGCCAACGGCATGACCACCAGGGATTAAACACGTACAAGATTGTTTAAACACTGTATTCATTACATTGAATCGTAGGATGTAGAACTTATCAATCAATGAAAGCATTTTCACAAATACGATGAAGTTCAGAAATCTAAAAAAGCAAGAAGTTTTTTCAAAGAGGAATTACTGTTCCAAATTTCGCGTTATATACTTCAAATCAATAAATATGTTGTACTACATACTTTATAAAGTAGCTCTTTCTCGACGCTTAGGCTGTCTCCACACCAAATTTTACAAAAATCATTACAGCAGTAAAGTCGTGAAAGCGTAAAAGACAGAGTTACTTTCACATTTCTAATATCAGTGTGGAACTGTGAACGGACACTTACGTGTTGCCGAACGAGTACAAACGAACCTTCCGGATTGGAAATCGCCTGCTCTCTGTGCAGGACACATGTACACTATGTGATCAAAGTATCCGGACACCCCCAAAAACATACGTTTTTCATATTAGGTGCATTGTGCTGCCACCTACTGCCAGGTACTCTATATCAGCGACCTCAGTATTCATCGTGAGAGAGCAGAATGGGGCCCTCCGCGGAACTCACCGACTCCGAACGTGGTAAGGTGATCGAGTGTCACTTGTGTTACACGACTGTACGCGCAATTTCCACACTCCTAAACAACCCTAGGTCCACTGTTTCCGAAGTGTTAGTCATATGGAAACGTGAAGGGACACGTACAGCCCGACCTCGTCTGTTGACTGACAGAGAAAGCTAACAATTGAAGAGGTCGTAATTGTAATAGGCAGACTTCTATCCAGACCATCACACAGGAATTCCAATCTGCATCAGGATCCACTGCAAGTACTATAACAGTTAGGCGGGAGGTGAGAAAACTTGGATTTCATGGTCGAGCGGCTGTTCGTAAATCACGCATCTCGCCGGTAAATGCTGTGGAATGACGAATCACGGTACACAATGCGGCGATCCGATGGCAGGGTGTGGGTATGGCGAATGCCAGGTGAACGTCATTTGCCAGCATGTGTACTGCCAACAGTAAAATTCAGAGGCGGTGGTGCTATGGCTTTGTGTTTTTCATGGAGGGGGCTTGCACCCCTTGTTGTTTTGCGTGGAAATATATCAGCATAGGTCTACATTGATGTTTTAAGCACCTTCTGGCTTCAACTGTTGAAGAGCAACCGGGGATAGCGATGGCATCTTTCAACACGATCGAGTACCTGTTCACAATGTACGGTCTGTGGTGGAGTGGTTACACAACAATAACATCCCTGTAATGGATTGGCCCGCACAGAGTCCTGACCTGAATCCTGCGATACACCTTTGGGATGTTTTGGAACGCCGACTTCGTGCCAGGCCTCATCGACCGACATCGAAACCTCTCCTCTGTGCAGCATTCCGTGAAAAATGGGCTGCCATTCCCCGAGAAACCTTCCAGCAACTGATTGGACGTATGCCTGCTAGAGTGGAAGCTGTCATCAAGGCTAAGGTTGAGCCAACACTATACTGAATTCCAGCATTACCGATGGAGGGTGCCACGAACTTTTAAGTAGTTTTCAGCCAGGTGTCCGGATACTTTTGATCACATAGTGTACAAGAAGAAGGAAAGACGGCAGATTAGGGTTTAATGTTCAGTTAACGAAGAGATTGTTAGGGCTGTTCGCAAGTTATCTTTGCTCAAAGAGAGGGCAGAAATATGGTCGTAGTCTTTTCAAAGGAATCAGTCCAGGATTCTTCATTGCTGTAGTCTTTTTCAGGAAAACTTTCTTTGCCATGACAGCAGGAAGGGCAAATCAATTATTTGTTTCGACCAGTCAAGCGGCCACCTTCAGATCACGTAATTAATGAAAGCATAGGGAAATCGACCACTGAAGCACGACGCTTTGCCACAGTCATGTTTACAATTACAAACTCAAAACTGTAGTTTTCACAAATCGTCTTGATTCAATAGTCGATTACTTCAGCAGTCTATGTAGACTCTGCTTTCTACTATGTAACCTGAAGATGACCCTTTAACTGGTATCCCTCCTTGCGATCTTAGCAAATAAAAAGTTGTCCTAAAGAAGCGCCTCCTTACAACACTGAATGTCAGGTCATTATTATATCCCAGTATTTCATTTATACTACTTAAGAAAACCACGGTACTAAATGCACCACAACATAGTAATAATCTATTCCAACATCTCATGGTTCTCTTTATCTTGATTTTCATTTAGCACATTCTCGGGCTAGAGTTTCAGGTAAAACTACCTGTTCACTTAGTAGTTTTGGTAAGTCTATACGTTCAAAGTTTCATCTAGTAATTTTGTTATGTCTTTGGGTTTCAAGATTGATATTTTCCTTTACCTACGTGTTTTGGCACTACATTTTGCAAGGCGTCTACAAACTGTGGGGAAATGAATTCTCGTGTCCCTCGATGTGAGCTTTTTAAGGTGGCCTCCCTCAACTAGGATGAAGAATATGATACCTTAAAGAACAGTTCACGAGTCCAGTTGAAAACTTCGTAATAGCAAAATTTCTGAAATGTTAATTGTTATCATGTACATCAACTTTTGCTTTGGTATTGAGGTTGGTAACGCTCTTAATGGTTTTGTAATCGTCAGCTTCCATTTTAGAGACTGGAATGCTGAAAACCATGGAACGTGAGGGAGGAAGGCATTCCTCCATGAGCTTTCAGCTTTTACGAAGAAACGGGAGTCGCTGTAGCTAATGAGCGTTACCGCAACAATGAAAATTTGTGCTCTGGGCCCCATATGGAAGTGGATATCAGAGAAATCGGTCAGATAGCTTTTCACAAATGTTTATATAAACACTGTAGGGGTAAGGCGCAGATGAAACTCGTGCACCGGAAGATCAACAAATGGCAGGAGCATACGTACGTGCTACAATCTGAAAATTGACGACTGTATGCTTCACATCCTTATGATTCGCAGGGCATCAAATGTATTTATGTATTTAAATTCCTTTGGCAAAAGGTGTCAAACATATTCACCAGTTCACCGGGCATTTGCAAAAAAAAGTCTTTATAATGCGTGTTGCTGAACACAAATGGAATCGTAGAAACTCACGATCCGCGAGCGATAGCATGTGAAGAGAGTAATACAGTAAAATGTACAAAGACAGGTCTTACGAGAGTCGTCTGTATCCGTCACATTCATTACATACGTATCTCTCGCCCTGAGACCAACTTTTCTAGCATTTGGGTCTGCAAAAGAAAAATGTGATTTTCCTTTGTTTTGGAGAGTGGGGGCGTCAATAATGTAGCAGATTTGTGGAGGCTCTTTAAGAAGTAACGACACTCTGAAACAAAGGAATCATTAGCGATGGCTGTTTAGATTAGTCACATGTATTTCGTATGAACCGAGTCGCAGTGTTTTGGGCCGCAACCATAACGGCGGCGGCGGCGGCGGCGGCGAGTGACGTGGCTGTCGGTGCAGGACGCAGCTGCGCCACATCCGCGCAATTGTGCTAACAGCCGCGCCCGCGCCACGCTCCATTACGTCAATCACGCCTCCCCTCACCAAAGTCACAAAACACCTCACCGCACCGAAAAACTGATACTCTGCCTAGCCCAACTTCTATGCCTCTCGGCATGTCAGCACGCAGAAATAAACCTCCTGAATCGTGAGTTATGAGACTTTCCCGGCTGATTTATGCAATTTATATTTCTGGTTGCAAAGGCGGATTGACGATTTCATTTCTCTGTTTAGTTTACAATAACTCATGAAATCAGCTTCCATTTGGTGCTCCAAACGAAGCTTACGCATACCCAGGATGTGTGGCTTCTAATCGGGGCTCGCCTACCTAAAATCGGGGCTCGCCTACCTAAACTAGACAGAAGAAAAAATATCGTCAGCCCAGTTTCACGTAGCTTACATTTTATTCCTTGCCACAGCATACGATCTCTTCACCAAGCACCTGTACAAAGAGAAAGGTACATGGAATTCTTAGCTAAGACACTCCTGGGTTAATTCAGCCGCCTCGCTAGAGGGCTCTTTTCTCTTGACGCACTACGCCTCCTTTTCTTCGCTACCAATGAAATGTATGCAACTTAGGGTTTAGTAACAATGACTAACGAATACATCTGCAACTTAATGTTTCTGTTGTTGGTAGTGACGACGAGAAATAAATGGGTGGGGGGCCAAATACAGCGCCCACACATCGAATAATACCAAAGGGAATATATAATATATTACACAGAAGTGCACAAAACTATTATGTAATGTTGACAACCGAACGTCTTCCAAAAACCCCTTTCAGCAACCTTGGGTTTCTATGTGCCAATGTTCATCACCAGTTTTCTACTATGTAAGGATATCTTTTGCTTTTCCGTTTACTATGGTCCACCGCCTCCACCTAAATGTCGTTGCACGTGACGCCGTCCTGCACAGCATTCTGTATCTCTTGCTCGCCAATCCTCCCTTACCCTCCACATACTCCTCTTTTTATAAGCCCCTCTTATTTCTTAACGTATGTCCATTTCAGCAACTATTCCTTCTTTTCATTACATTCAGTAATTGCTTTTGCTTTCCCATTCTTCTCAGTATCTCGTCATTCTTCTTTCCATCCATCCATTCAACTTCATCTTTCCACCTCAAAATCTTTCGGCCTAGTGCTATTTCTGGTTAATAATAAGAGTGAATTTAAGAGGAACTGTTAAATTCACAACCACATTAAAGTAACTGCCATGTACGAGGTCATACTGAAAAGTAATGCCTCCGAATTTTTATGTGAAAACTTGTGATGCTTTTTAATTAAAACAAACGTTATTAACATTATACATCTCTATTCTTCGTGACTACGTACTTGCAGCCCTCTGCCACTAGAGGACTGTGAACTGTGGCATGTCAATTTGGTGTACGGTGGTGTGTAACCGTAACTATGGCGATGCGTGAGAAACAGATGCTGTAATCCCGATTCGAATTCGACCATGACAGTGCCAGACAACATACGAGCGCTGCGAAATGTGCAACACTCTGATGCCTTTGGTTCACTGCTATCGATCATCCTCCATACGGTCCCGACTTGGCCCTATCCGATTTTCATCTGCTTCCGAAGCTCAAATAATATCTTCGAGGACTTCACTTTGATAATGATGAGGCGGTACAAACAGAGGTGAGGTGGTTCCTCCATCTGCAGCCAAACACTCTAGTGACAGTATCAACAAACTGGTCTCTCATTGGAAGAATAACATCAGTTTTATTTTAAAAGTTTTGAGAGTTTTCACGAAAAAAAAGGGAGGCATTACTTTTCAGCACGCCCTCATGGACTATGGGTCTCTCTCTCTAGGGTTCTGAATGGAATCTGTTATAGATTGCTGACAGATATCACGCAAAACATCGGAAATCTTCAGATATTCAAAACAACAGTAAAAGAAAACCTTACTAACTGTTATTTCCTTAGTTAACCAGAATATCTGCAACAGGAAATGTAAATAGTCATTATAACTAATCGTCACATTAAACGGAAATTTAGCTTCTCCGGTATAAAGGGAGCTGATACCGATATATAAATTGGGAAAATTACTTACAAGCTTGGCACGAAGTAGCAGAATGAAAACAGCAGATGAATACTGTTAGCGGAATTAGTTGCTTATCTCCTGATAGATGAATTGATCCAGAAGTAAGTTCCATAATAAACAGCGTGAGTAGATTAGCACTAGTCGTAAGTTGTATATTTGACACAAGTTGCTTACAATGACTGCCTCTGCCTCTGAATTTATAACGTGACTCGTTCCAGCTCATCCAAACTATGGTCCTGGATCTTACCCATTGAGACAACTCGATTGATAATTTTATTATGAAGCACGCGTAGTTATTATTTTGCTGCAGGTCAATGTTACTTTATTGTTAACTTCGGCATGTAAAGTAACTCGTACACGAACCAAATGAACGGTAACGAGGATATCAACATTAATTTATAGATCAATGTAACTGACATCCCTCATTTAGACATTCAGTGACTCTCGTTTATCAGTTTAGATGAATGCCGCGAAGGCTCGTGCAAACACCTACACTCTTCGAAAAAAAATTCAAATATCCCTTTGTTCCACTGCTTTATCTTGTGGATTATGTTTATTTCCACACAGCGAAGCAATAAACTTTTGTTTTCTTATTCTGACTTGCGAAGATGGGACAGTAACTTACCAGACTACAGTTCCGCGCGATTTCCTAATGGTGTCAGTTTCTTCACAACAGTTCCACTATTTGGTATGCACTTATTTTCCTTGCAGGATGATCTGCACACGCCACGAATTGAAGCTTCAACGCATTCTTCAAAGACGAGACACTATGCAAACAGAGATCTCAGCTCAGCTATACATTCATTATTATTCTTGTTACCACATGTGACAAAGTAATTTGGGTGAAATAAACGATATTTTTCCGACGCCAGTGTTCTCCACTCCTTTTTAGTTAGCAACTAACAGAACCGAACAACGTGGTTTTGCCGGCGTGTCTAAGAGTCACCAGGGATATTGACCACCTGGGTTCATCAGTCCACCTCATTCGCGGAGCCCCGTTTTGGCTTTATGCTTAACACTGGCCCTTTAAATGAGCGCAGCCGTGGTGTGAACAGAATAAAATAATTATTTGCTCCCGACTTTAAATATAAAGGAGACATTTACTGTTTGTTGACCGTTGAAATTTGTTTACGGTCAGCGCCGAAAAAAAAAACTTACCAATACGGCGAACAACACGCAATGTAAAGGTTTCCGTTGCTGCACTATTGAGAATATTTTTTTCTGGATTGTTTTCAATGACTGGAAAATAAATTCTAGATACATATTTTAATGTTTAAGGAGACAAGACACACAAAATTATAATACCAGTCTAACTTGATTGGTTCAACACTATTAGCCACAAATGGTACAATGTCATGACTTATTTTCTGCCTGATTTGCATTTCAGTCTTCGCACACTGTTGCGAACATACATCAGCAAGCAAGCAAGCAAAACTGTAAACAAATGGAATGAAACGAAATGATACACTCTTTGTACTGGTCAAAGTCGAGGAATATTTCTGAGAATGAGAGGAAATGAGCTGCTTACTAAGGGATAAACAACTGCTTCCAGGAAATACCTGATATTTCTACTTTCTATGACCCATCCTTGGCCGGTACAAATGCGAACCTTATGCATGCTATCTCCATAGGATCAGAATACGTCTATGGGTAAGGACGGCTAACAAACTATATTTCCTTCGATCGATCCGTTGGAGCTCTTATAGGATATTTTAAGAATGGTGTTTCGGTTTTATTCCGAGTTTTTCAACAAACATTTTCGATTCAGTTATTAAATTATGAACTTGATTATGGAACAAGCATCACTCAATGGTTCTGTCTCCAAGTAGAAGAAGTGACATTGTACCAGTTATATAACTAATCTCATCGCTAAATCTAACATCAGTATATCACAACCTACGATGGTGGTGGTTTTTTTTTTATCATCACTAGTTTACTGCACTTTCCGTCGTACCTTTGTTTCCTTCATTTTACTTTTTCTCCATCAGCGATTTCTTTTGCGTAACAAACCAATATAAACAATAAGAATAAAATTTCGTATGATCATCGATGCATGAAATACTCTTTAAATGAAGAAAAACACTTATGCATCTCACGGTCAGAAATCGTTTTTTAACAGTCAATCAAGCCATCAACTTTTTTTCTCTTTTTTGCTGTCAGAAACTTTTTAAAAAGCCAAAGGCGTCTGACGAGGTCTGCACCGTGCCCGGTAACTTATATATAAATAATATAAATACAATCTGATATTTAGGTACGTCAAGGATCAGAAACAGCCGTCAATCACGCTAGAAACGCAGCGCACAACGGAGGAATTCTTTTTGGGATTAGATCGTTACAGGAACTGAATCTTTGTAACGTTCATGCAGAAACTAAATTTATTTCCTATTTCATTAAAATATTAGTAACAACATTTTGCATCCGTAGGGGACATTTGGTGCTCCTGATGTTCTGAAGCATAGTATCTGTACTATGTTGGCTGCACTATTTTTTCACGGTTGGTCACGCTGGTTTTTTGGGGTGGCATGAAAATATATTTCCAGCAGTTGGTTTCAAGATCTTTACATTGCCTTATGCACTCAAAGAAAATACTACTACTACTACTACTACTACTACTACTACTACGACAATGCAAGTAAAAGGTTTTGACCACTCCGGTTTCATCATGTTAATCGAACATTTATTTCCGAAGTGAAAGCAATTTTCATATTTTCATGTATATCATTAGGTAATAATTGTAAAAGCAAATGCAACAACAGACTACAATAAATATATTTATTGAACGTCTTTAAATTGTGCAGTACATGATATGGATTGGTTTCATGATCGACATACAACCGTTTGGATGCTGATCCGTTTATCCATAAGACTGACGCCATCGGGTGAAGATTCAAAGATAAAAATTAATACATGGATACGTACATCGCTTTACCAGCAATGGTCTACTGCAGGGCTAGGCCTTTAAATTGAGACACCGAGCAGGTTACACATTCCAAAATCCTATTACAAGCTTCTACGGGTTGTAGAGGGCATTCAGTGGATAAAGTTTTGATATGAAGCACGTGTTCGGGAGTGTACCGTTTGGATGCCAAAAAGTTTGAATCGCATAACTTTGAAATCTCCCGCTTCACGGTACGCACGTGACGGACAAAATGAGCTTTGACTTGTACGTTCTACAGCAACTGGTCCAAGTGGCGATCCTGCTGTTTGTGGCACAAATCGTATCTATGATGCATGCCTTTATCCACGCGGCCCACAAACCCCGGTGCGCGTCCGTGCAGCACCATAGGCAGCCCTCTTAGTTGCGCACGTACGTTTTCTCGCGTCAGTGCTGTAGTCGGGCGAATGTAGTATGTGATGACTATTACAAACGATCCGGTAAACGTTGGTAATACACGCGTTGTGCAGCTCTACCGTTACGTACCTTACTGTGAAGCAGGAGGTTTGAAAGTGACTATCTGTAAACTTATTTTATATCGAAAAGGTACATTTCCGAACATTTAGTCCGTATCGAAACTTGATTCACGAAGTTTTCTCTACAACCGCTAAGAAGCCTGTAATAGGTACTGTGAAACATCCTAGAAGGGTTTATAGCTACGGCACTAGAATATTAACACGCTCTATGTGTACCGCAAAGAATTATAACAAATTATAGAAAAACTGGCAGGACATAAAAATCATGTGTCTATGCGTATCAAAAATTGTCAACAAATTCAGGCGTATACATTTCCAACACGTTAACGTATGAAAGACGGACGCATGATTTGCTGACAAGTAAAATAATTTAAAAGTCAAGTATTAAAATGTGACTCGGGGAAGGCGGGGCCCAGGTCGCGCAACGGCGGAGCGGAGTGACCCGAAAACACGACGCGGAATCAATACGTCTCTAGCGGCTAATGACGCAAGCACAATGAAACATTTAAGGAGCGTCAACGACCGGCCTTGGTTGGAGTGATCGTTCTAAAGATAAACGCTACCGACGAAACAGAATGGAACGTAAAGCACATTAGGCCACTGCTATACAATGTTGGGTTGCTACTTCTTTACTACATACATTAACCGATAAATTTAGATATCCCACATTTTGTAAAAGTACAGAATTATTACATTACAGAAAGTACATGGGCAGTATGTAGGCGAGTTCTATCTGTTGACTATGCGTTAGTCTTCTCTTTCAGTTCAGCACGAACAGAAGGCCAATATCACCATACTTATTGTGTTGCCTAGCGTGATGCATTTAATATTGTGGGTGTGATCCCGTTTGATCACATTGTTGATATTTATTTTTCCATTCCTCTAGTTCAATTTGCAGTTTAGCTTAAAACAATACGTCGGTAAGTTATAACTGGAATCGGTAACAAATTTTCGCACGCTGTAGTCTCAAAAGCAACAATCACATGGAATGCCACTAAAACGCCACATATGGGCTACATCATTCCTCAGTTCAATGAATAATTCTCGGTAAACATTACAGATCATGCACAATATAACTGTCAGGATTAAATTAATAGCAGGTGCACAACGGAACTATTTCCTAATTCGTAATCAATATCTCTTGTAAAAGTTTCTTGGCATGAATTCTGCGCGTGGTAGGGCCTCAAATCCTTAAAAACTAAGTTCAAGTCTTGGTGCACCACGCAACTTTAATCTGTCAGAATGATTAATTTCAGGGAACACTGCGTTGTCGAACGACAGCTTCAATCCGGAACCAACCAACAGGGTGGTCACTATGCTATCCCTCCATGAGTGTTGAAGCAGCAGATTACCTGGGCGCGTCTTTGTGGAGTTCATGAAACTGGACGAGATTAACATATTATCTGTGCGGTGACCCGAATGATGTACAGTGTACACAGAGTGTTAACAGTGGAAAGCAAGTTCTAGATGCGGAAAAAAAGAAAGGTTTAGCGTTCAACTACTTATCGACAGGGTTGAACATCGATAGGATACGATATGGATAGAAGAACTAATTTGGCCACTTCCCTGTCAAAGGAACGATCCTAGCATTCATCTTAATCGATTTAGGGCAACGATGGTAAACACAACTGAACTGCAGGTCGAGATTTTGCACACTGACCCTTCCAAATGTGAGTCTGGTCCCTATACAGTGTGTCACATCGCCCAAGATACAAACTGTTGTCTCGGTTCGACATACAAATAAATTTGTCAGGAAGGTACGAATTTTGTTTCGTTCGAGTTTTCTGTGGGGATTACTTGGTCGGACAACATACTTTTCACACTGAACACTGTTGCTCACATTCGTGTTTTACTGCATAAATCGCTGTGTCCGTATCAGATGAATTTTTAGAACGCCAAGACAGATTTCACCTTTACAACAAAGGCGTTGAAAGATCCTAAACTTTGCGGAGGGAAGTGAAATTTTATAAAAAATTATTTTAGGATAGCAGTGTACTTCCATGTCGAACAAACATGAAGGACGAGCCACTAGCGGAAATTTCTGAATCTGCGAATGTAGCTAATAGATTTCGCACGTTTACGTAACTCAGGCAGCGTTACATCAGACGATTGCGTATCACAGGTGGCTACGCAACTGTTGGTTCACGGAAGTTGTATGTTATTGCTAACATCGCCATATATCCAATACGCAAAAATAAATTAGCTTTGTTATGCGCTCTCTGGGAAAAAAAAGGTTCAAATGGTTCTCAGCACTATGGGACTTAACTTCTGAGGTTTTCAGTCCCCTAGACCTTAGAACTACTTAAACCTAACTAACCTACGGCCATCACACACATCCATGCCCGAGGCAAGATTAGAACCTGTGACTGTAACGGTCGCGCGGTTCCAGACTGTAGCGCCTAGAACCTCGCGGCCTCTCCGGCCGGCTGCGCTCTCTAAAGATGAACATGTTTACGCAATAATAAAAACATTTTTTCTTCTGTAGTACTCAAATAGGTCCGAGGTTCAAATAAAATATTTGTTGAATCCTAAAGCTTTTTTTAGTTCTGTTTATTAACGACGCATCTAATGGAAAAATTGTTTACGTAGTCATAATAACTTGTAATTTGAATATAATAAGAAGCACAACAAAACGGCTACGTGGGGTTTCCTACAAGGGTGCAGCAGGTAGCGAAGCTATCCCGAGCAACCGGTTCCCTAATTAGGTGTTTGCGAACTGAACCTCCCCCACTGCTTATCTACCCCAGTCGCTCACCCTCAGTGCAGGTGTCGTCACCGTTTCTCAGACAGTGTCGTCGTCGATAGCTTTCGTTTAGTGCGTTTTCCTATACGACTTCTGTTCTATGCAGTGTACACGATGGAAGTGATAACAAAAACGAAAGGGAGGCCGTGTCTTATCAAGGATGGTCATCGCTACCGTATTTATAGGAAAAATGAAGAATATATGAACTGGATGTGCGTCAATTATGAATGGAGCAGGTACAAAGGCCGTTGAAAAATTGCAAACGGTGAAATCGTTGCTCAACAGCAACATTCTTGTCCACCTGATAAAACAGATGTGGAGATAAAGAAAAAACTACATAATTGCAGGAAAAGAGTTCGTGAAGAAAATACAGTGCCTATAGCCCAAATTTTTAAGCAGGAATTTCAAGATTTGAAAGATAAAGGATTAGAATACGTGGCATATATTCCGAATTATGACAGCTCCAAGACTCAATTGTGTAAGGCGAGAAGAGGAGCTATTGGGACAAACCAGAACCCTGGCTCTAGTTCGGAAATTCACCTTAGCGAAGACTTTTTGAAATTAACAGAAGATAATAGTTTTTTGTAGATTGATGATGGCTCTGTTCCAGGCAAGAGACTTCTAGTATTTGCTTGTGAAGAAGCAGTGAAAAATCCTTTTTGACAATGGAACTGTGCTTATGGATGGGGCATTTGACAGCTGTTCGAAACAGTTCAAACAATTGTACACAATCCATGTCGACATCGGAAGTACAGAAGAGGCAGCTAAGATATTTCCTGTTTTATTTGCTTTGCTGCCAGACAAAAGTCAAAATTCATACGAAAGACTTTTTTCTGGATTGAAACCTAAGATGGAAATGTCTACAATTAAAGCAATGAATTCAGTGTACCCTGAAAGGCAACTTTCCGGTTGTAATTTTCACTTTAACCAGTGTCTGTGGAAGAAGATACAGGAACTGGGATTAACGGAACACTACAGGGGTAGGGAGGAAGTCCGATTGTTTTGTCGCATTGTGATGCAGTGGCACGTCTTCCACTTAACTCTGTCGATGAAGTGCGGTTTTAAATAATGGAACAAATGCCCAGTGGAGTGAAGATCACAGCATTTTCAGACTATATGGTTGATCAGTGGATGGCAAATCCTAATATACCTTTTGAAATGGGGAATGTTTTTAACCAACGACACAGATCGACTAATGCTGTCGAAGGTTGGCATAGAAAACTGAACTCAATAAATCGAAACATCCAAAAGTGTACATTCTGATTCAAATGCTGAAGGAGGGGGCAGTGAAAACTATTATTAAAATTAAAAGATATTCCATTGGCCTGCCTTCTCAAAAAGAAAGAAAAGGTACATAGATCTTGACCAAAGATTAAAAAGCATTATGAAAACTCTGAAGACTCTGGAGATTTACAAAGGTGTTTAAAATCTCTAGCCTTTTTACAAAAAATTGAATAAGAAATTACGATTGATAAGGAAAAAAGGTTATCAATTTGCTCCTGTAATGTTGAACAGCAAAAATAACAACAAAAACAACACAAAATAAACAACAATAACAACAAAAAATAAATACAATGAAAAAAATTTAACATGCCTATGTACTACGTGCATAGACAGTCCTAAGCCTGGATAAAATATGAAGGGATGTTCTTATTTTCGTGTCAGTCGGAAAGTTCACGGAGACGATATTTATTTATGGTCGGAAACAAGAGCGTCACCACGGAGGGGGTCTAGAGATTCGAAAAGTTGGATGATAAAAATTTACTGTGATGTTCTGTGTGAAAAATTCTGGGATTTGCTGCGGACCTTTAAAATATTGTTGTATCAAAACGGTATGTGTAAATACAGCACACATTTTGCCAGAATCAATAATTTCGCAAAGTTAACTGCCGATTCTGGAGTTTCGTCATATATGTCATACGAAACTAATTATTTGTATTTTGCCGAACTCATTCACAAAAGTACGCTTATAACGGTATTTCTAAAGTTCTAATATAATACAAAATCTGCTATTTATTGAATTTTTAACTAAATAAAACTGAAATTTTACTTGGTCAATTTCTTACATAATATGGTCACTCGTCCTGTGAAGCTTCCAGAATTTTTGCTGAGGAAGGCGGAATGAGGACTCTGGCAGCTGGTTGCCCACTTTTCTGTTAGTCTATTAAACACGATCATATTTGCCTTTATTGTGCTCCAACGTCATATTTGCCTTTATTGTGCTCCAACAGGAGCCTTTTTCCAACTGATTATTATGTAGTTCATTTTATAAAGATGAAATTCCAACTGGATGAACTTTGGTGGAGTAATCTTTATTAAGCAGCGAATTTTATCACCTTTAGACATCAAGAACAACACTCTAGTTATCGAGACTTTATACGCCCCATCTAACCATAGGAAAATATTCTGTAACTTATTTCAGATGAACACGCCCATTGTCGCGTACATCTTTATCTAATTACTAATAGTAAACCCGGCGTTGCGTTTAATCATCTCAGTTTTGTCAGTTCATCTCTTCCCTCATCTCTCTTGTCCATTTAGTCCTATCTCGTCTCTCTATCCACCTCCTCCTTCCGCCCATCCGTCTCTCTTTCCATCTCCTCCATCTGCCCCCCCCCCCTCTTTCACAACACTTCCTCCTCCTCCTCTCCCTCTCCATCCATCTTTGCGTCTCTGTACACCACCTCCTCCGCTTTTTCCAATAGTAGATCAAAATCACAATAACACAACTAATTTAAGTATTTATTACAGTGTTCCATTAGTCATTCGCCACCTTCCCCCTTTCTCTGTTTACCTGCTGCTCCCTCTCTCTTTTAATCTGCTTTCTCACTTCTCTGGATGCACCTCCTCCTCCCCCCACGCCCCCACCACGTTTTCCTCTTTCCGTATATTTCCTCCTCCGCCTCCGTCATGTCATCTCTTTTTTCCCCATCTATGAAAAAATACGTATATCTGCCAACTTTAATGTTCATTGACGAAACGATGTTGAATTTATTTAAAGGTAGGACAACCCTCCGCCATCCAGCATACGTTGGCTTGTATAAATGCCTTCACCACGAAAACATACATACATGAGCGAACTCCCAAGCTGATCAGTCAAACGGTGTGTAATTCTGTTTTAAGGTACCCTCCGCCATACACCGTATGAAATTTCACGTAGATTGTGAGATTCCCTTTGTTTTGAAGATCAAATGTACAAATTTTCGTCAAGATCGGAGCAGCACTGTGGCTTTTGTTGAAATCCGTAAGTGAAGTACCCTCCACCATGCACTGAACGAAGTTTTATGTAGACAGTGACTTTCCTCTTGGTTTGGGAAATAGGGATTCATTTTTATACACCCTGCTCGCTCTACGCCGACTTAGTTGCGAAACATAAATAATAGATTCGAACAACAGAAATCATGTAATGATTTCTGTCGTATAAGGGGCAACATAGCTGTTAAATAGTAGCAACGAGATTACGAGAGACGTCACTTTCGGTGTTACGTAAAATAACGTTATACCTTTTGAATTATCACGACACAAAATGAAGATAATAAGAAACGTGGGACTTCCTTCCGTTTGCGTTTGAAACTCTCGGAGAACTCCTGTGTGGTGAGAAGGGTGGGAAGAAGCAACACCGGGAGCCTAAATTTGTTTTGCCGCCCGGGCCTCTGACAGGTTTAGTGCGCCACTGCTGGTAGGAAACCCCACGACACCCAACAAAACCCTATCATAACGAAGCTCTGTGGTGCATGAATGAGGCAAGACGTTAATAGACGCAGGCCTCCAAAGGATATTCACACAATATTAAGTCGCTATTGATCACAAGCACAGAAAAGACGGTTCGAGCGTGGGAAAACTTTTGACTTAATGTTATCTTGTCTGAGTATTTCTTATACATTTTTTTACACTGGGCAAACACTTCCTGAAATATCCAGACTGTTGAAATCATCAGATGGAATCATTCTGAGTTTCAAAAGTGCTACCAGGAGTCCAGCTAACACAATGACTGTGCTCAGGCAGTTAAAAAGGGTGGGGTACAATGGTGGAGCCGCTCCTGAAAAGTCACACATTTCTATAAAGAATGTTAAGCGACGTTTGAGGTGATGTAAAGAGTAAAGCCACTGAACACTGGTGACGAAACGAGTGACTGGGCGGAAGCATCACGCTATACCCGTGATAACCCGATGCGAGGATTTGGCGAGTACCTGAAGAACGTTACCTGGCCACCCAATGTAGTGCCGACAATGAAGTACAAAGCGGATGGTGTTAGGGTATGGAGGTGTTTTCCTGTTTAGCATGTAGTCCTCTTATTGCGCTTAAGAAAGCGCTACGTGCGGAAATATATGAACGTCATATTTCACAGAATTTTGTTCTTTGTACAGTAGAGGAACAACTCTGAGACTATAACTGCTTGTATCACTACATAAAGGAGCATCTTGAGGGATAGTGATTTGTGGACAATAGCATTCCTGAGATGGAATGGCCTGCCCAGAGCGCCGATATGAAGCCAATGGAATACCTTTGGGATGAATTAGGGGACCTTGCTCCAGACCCCAGCGTCGAACATCACTACCTCTCTGATATGGATCTTGAGAATCAAAAGGCATGCTCTGCAGTTCTGTGCGTAATCGCGGCCGTATATCTGAGAAGCGTGGCAGCACTCGCCGCAGTCTTTCTGGTGGCGCACTCCTCACTGATGCAATCTAGTCACAAACACCGGCAACATGCAGCAACCTAACAGTACGGTTTACTTCTCGCGAAGAAAGGTGTAGTGTGTCGCCATGCCACGTGGCACGACGTTGGAATCTGATGTATAGTTCTAGGTGCATTTGCGTTGATAAGCTTCTTGGTTCCGGTCACGACCGATGTGTGATGATACTTAAGGGACAGGGGACGGCATCAATAGAAATACCGACTATAACAAATTTCTTTTAAAAACTCTCCATCCATTTCGTTTCATTCTTACTTGCCTACATACTTTTAGCATACTAATAACAACGGAATCCAGCAGCTATTGATACCAACAATGAAACTATTGCGTCAATTAACATTTAGAGTTTTTTGTAGTTTTGACAGAAACCCACCAAGCTGAATCAAGAAAAAGGTTTTCTGTTAATCACACGGCGACATCACAATCAATAGCGCATTCGGTACAAGCGTACACATAAATATAAGAGCGTCTTTACTATCAGTAGTTAATAGCTGACTTTCTAAATATGTCAGTGAAACTGTTTCTCATTACTGCCCCCACTGACTTAATGCACACTCATATGAGAGCCAATACACAAAATTCCATTTTACCCAAAAACAAATTTGAAATATATTTTGTCACACAAGTGTCGATACCTTCATTTCAGCCTGACTTGTAAAGCGGTTAGTGAGTGTTATACGTAAGTCGTGTAGCTGACAAAATTATTCTCCCACAAGCAACTATTTGCTAAGGGCTGTTAAGTCTCATTGTATGACTATGTGCAGATTGTATTTCTGATGCATAGAGTCTCAGTGTCTAACAACGAGAAAAACGACGACAGTGTACAAAAGAAATCAAGAATTGTCACTGAAATCTTGTGATAATTAACAGTATTACCAAAACTTCAAACACGTCTAAAGATATAACCCGTAGTTTCCCGCCGGAAAGCGCAATGCTAAAGGCGGAAAAGAACAGCTTTAAGTTGCACTTATTATTATAAATTTTTTACTAACCCTCATAGATAGTACGTTCCCAATGACTTTCTCTTGACGCTGGTCCATGCTAAACGATGGAGACCAAAGCCTGTCACAACACTACAGACAAGGCGGAAAGCGCCTGCATTGGTCACATTTTTCTTCTGCCGGAAAACTTGTTTCCAACAGTAAGTACGTTATGAAATAACGAAGAGATTAAGTCCTTAAAGTAGCAAGTGGGCTTCGTATGAATAAGTTGGGTAGTGTATTAAATTAGACTTTCTATTACAGTGAGGCGAAAAAATGTCATCGATGGCGAAATGCGCATCTGCAGATGGCGGTAGGATCGTGTACACAATGTATAAAAGCGCAGTGCATTGGCAGAGTTGCGTAGAGTTGTCAGTGCTAACACACAAGCAGCACTGCATGATATAACCACAGAAATCTATGTGGGATGTGCGACGAACGTATCCACCAGGAGAGTGCAGTGAAATATGGCGTTAACGGGATAAGGCAGCAGACGACAGACGGCTTTGCTAACAGTAAGACATCGCCTGCAGCGCCTCTCCTGTGCTCAGGACCATACCTGTTGGAACCTAGGCGACTCGAAAACCGTGGTCTGGTCAGGTGAGCCCTGATTTCAGTTGTTAATAGTTGAGGCACTGTGCAAGCTGGTGCCGGCTCTGTAATGATGCGGGAGGGCTATGTTCGCATGGAACGGATTAGTCCCTCTGAACCATCTCAACCGACCATTGGCAGGAAATGGTTATGTTCGGCTACTTAGATATCATTTGCAGCCATCCACGGAGTTCATGCACGCAAACAACGATGGAATTTTTATGTTACCGAGCTACAACTGTTCGCGATCCGTTTGGTTTGAAGAACATTCTGGATAATTCTACTCAGATTGAATTCTCAACGTGGACTTCACCTTTACGCATCGGTGAGTTTCTGTAAGCTTCGGCCATTCTAAACCTTGGTAAATAAGACAAGTGTCTCATTGTGTTATTCCATCTTGTCGAAGTCTGAGGTGTGTGCAGTATAGATCAGAAGAAATGCCTAAAGTGAAGAAAAGTAGTAAAGTAAAATTACTGCAGTTCACCCATCTCAATATGATGAAGTATTTTCGACTGATGGTAAAATATTGTATTGCAAATTGTGCGACGCGGAGAAATCATTTAACGTTTAGCAGCAACTGCCAACGTAAAAACATCAACATGTAATCAACTGATTCAAAACTGAAAACGCAACAGCAAATGTTCTAAGGGGAACCCCACTAATGTTATTCGCCATTCTATGAAGAACATAAATAAGGTTATCGATTGACGAAACCACAATTACCTTACCACTATTTCCCATTCTGACAAGATGGGGGTCGAGGATAAACGCTGCAGCTCTTCCTGCCAGAACCAAGGTTTTGAAAGTCATCATTGATTCATTCGATAGCCGTGAACTGGCTTCAGTTGGACTAGCCCAAGAATTGATGCCTAATGCTGAAATTTCAGGTTAAAAACAGAAGCGCCACTAGCGAAGTAGATAGAACGAGTGAAAGAAACTGTGTATAATTAAAAGCTGTTTGTGGTAAAGTGGGAAAAGAAGTGTCAAAATGGAAAAGGCGTTAGAAGAAAATACAGCGCATCAAACACTGTGACACATTTAAATGATTCTGCTGTATGAAAAGTTCTATTTTAATCATTTGGAGTTAGGTTCTGTACATTTTAAAATGCTTGTGTTGTCTGAAGTACAAATACTCTTTTCAAAGTACAGCTTTTGTTGACTGACAATAGGAAATTATTTTATTGGAAAATTTACACATGGTATTCAATGCATATTGCAATTCACAACACATAAATTGAAATAAAAATGGAGAAGAAAAAACTGGGTTAATTACGTTTAGATAACATTAATAAAAAGCACACTACAACATCAGCTTTCATAGTTGCTTCTCTTGTGCATTTTATTCATAAATAGTTCCTTATAATAAACTGATGTATTAATTTATTTTACAACATAAATTTTACCTCATTTAATATTGTTAGGTCATATTTTTATGTTATTGTGCATATTTTTGTAAAGGAGGGAGAGAGGATGAGGAATGGAATGCTAAGTGTAATAGTGAAAGAGGAACCCTTGCAAAGCAAGACAGAAATATCAAGGCTAACATGATATGAGCACTTACAGTGAGAGAGTGGAAAACAAGATGATACCTGAAAAGGAGATGCGAAGGAAACGACCAAGACGAAGACCAAGGTACGGAGAAGTCTATTGAAAAAAGAGGGGAGGAGTGGACCAGAGTGAACACAGAAAGATGGGAAAACAGGACTAGATGGCGAGGCTTATGTTCCAAATGGACCCAGCCTGAATATGGAGTGAATTCAAGATGATGATCATCACCATTATCATCATAACAACATACTTTTATACATATTAAGGTGACTTTTAGGTCATAAAAATCTCAGCCCTAGTTCAAATGGCTCTAAGCACTATGCGACTTAACTTCTGAGGTCATCAGTCGCCTAGAACTTAGAACTACTTAAACCTAACAAACCTAAGGACATCACACACATCCATGCCGAAGGCAGGATTCGAACCTGCGATCGTAGCGGTCGCTCGGCTCCAGACTGTAGCGCCTAGAACCGCACGGCCACTCCGACCGGCTTCAGCCCTAGTCATGACACTAAGCAGGAAATGTCAAATTCGAAATTTCATCATCGCCCACATCATGTATCAAATAGGTTACAAATACTGTGTATGGTACAACCGCAGACCTATACAGGAAAGTCACTAGTTGATTAAAAACAATGTAAATGCTACTTCCATTCTGAAATGCAAATACAGCCCGTTTTATGCGAGACATATTTCGTGCTATTTTTTCAAATAATGATGTTATTGGAAAACCGTGTCTGTTATATGACACAAAATGTTTATAATATGGGGCAGTAACCGATCACATTTTAGTTTTGGTTTACCAGTTCTTTATTGAAGAAGCACTGTCACCAGTTGCCAATCTATACACTGATCTTCAGATGCCTTTCGTGCTTGTATAAAAACAAATGGACGTCGATTCAAAACCACTAACGGCGCTTCTTCAATAAAGTAAACAAAAATCAAACTGTGGTAATAATAAAATTGGTAATACACATACATATTAACAAAAATATTATTTTTTGCAATAGGAAGAAACGGATAATGACAAAGTGAACAAGAGTGTGAAATTACAGTATACAGGACGAATGAAACTATTAGAACCAGCTGAAAATGCTCCTGTCGGAGCACAAAAAAGCAGACATGTTCGTCTTTCGAAGACTGACAAAAGTCGCTAACCACCAGCCTCAATCCTCATTCCACCTTCCTCACCATAAATTTTGGTATGTGAATATTTTCACGCTCTTTTAATACAGAACATTCTAAAGCCTTTTACTCAGTCTCTCTTTGTGCCGACGCCTTCGTACTCAGCATGTCCTCTCTCACTGCCAGTGTCTATGCACAGTATGTGTTTCTCCAACTGTCTTCTTTTTCTCCCACTGCCACTTTCTCCTGTCTGTCTCTTCCACCAATCATTGTTTCCATCCCTTTCTGTCGTTCTTCCTTACCACTGTCCTTCCTTACCACTGTCTCCTCTGCCACTTTCACTGGCTTAGTCTTTGTCCCCTTCTTTCCTCCGCTTTCTTTTTGGATTATAGTCTGCTGCCTCCCTCTCTTCAATCACCACAGTCTCCTCTATACACATGTTCTTGGGGATAGTTTGCTCGGGTTTTATACCGCTACACCGGGAAAGTTTAACGCAGGGTTACAGAAAAAAATTTGTCCTGTTGAAGTTCGCAGATGGAGGGGAGGGGGCTACATATGGCCTCCATATTTCTCTCTTCTTCGTTTCCATTGTCTCTTGTCTCTTGCTCCCACTGCTACTGTCTCCACCTATATCTCCTTTCTTTCACTGCCATTGCTTCATCTACCATCACTATCTGCTCTCTCTTCGGCTCCCACTGATACTGTCTTCAATTCTCTCTCTCTCTCTCTCTCTCTCTCTCTCTCTCTCTCTCTCTCTCTCTCTGCCGTTATCACAGTCTGCTTTCTCCTTCTCTTACCACCGCTATTGCAACTCTACTACTCTCTTCCAGCACAAAAAAGCGCGAATATGTTCGAATGCCAAAATTTTTACTGAGGAAGGCGGAATGACGACTGAGGCAGCTAGTTCCCCACTTTTCTATCAGTGTATTTTGAAGGAGAGCATATTCGCCTTTTGTGTGTTGCAAGAGGAGCTTTTTTCAGCCGGTTCTCTTCTTTTTCCTGTCACGGCAAAATGTGCTGCACATATAAAACGAATTCCGTGCGTCAGTAAAGTTCTGACAGTTTATTTATGCGCTTCGACACATTTACAACTTAGACACGTAAACAACAAATAAGTAAGAATAATGTACGGCTAAAAGAAATTCGTCTCCTTTCCAGCGCAGGTTCACTTTACGTACTTTACATAGAAATGCACAACATTTTTAGGCGACACTTACAGTGTACCAAAAAATTGGGTGTTTTGATATGCAAGTACAAAGAATTTGTGTGACAATTTTTTGTGAAGTGATTACAACTCAAGGTAGCACCACTGAGTAATTTCCAGGTCAAGAAAGCCTGTACAAGCGGGAAGTGTCCATTATACAGAGACAACGCCTCAAAGTTTTATTGGTGAAAAAAATGACGATGGAAGCATAGTTTGTTCTCCTGGGGATCCTTGCGATGAGTTCACTGCGTCAGTTAAACCTACATTTACGCCTCAGACAGGATGTTACGTGCGTCAAGTATGGCAACATTTTCTCGGGACTTGCTCACGAAGCAATGGTGCTCTTTATAAGCGTCTATGGCTCACTCTAGATCATACCTTATGCAAAAGAACCAACCTATTTGAATGGCCTGGAGGAAGAGTATGATGTTAAATTTTGATCCTGTAATATAGTTGGCTACAGTGTGACCATTTTCTTACGGGTATACAAATGATTGCTAGGCCAAGGTCTATCCAAAACACTTAGCCCGCTATCTCTGTGCTCAATAGAACACGCTATATCACCCCCCTGAAAAATCGCATTTTCGGGGGCTGCTCATAGGAACACAATGGTATCGTGCACTGTTTACTGCACTATTGTTGCTCTGTATGCCACTCATGTTTACAATGTCTCAGTTCCATATTCCACTGTACCTATCCTGTCCCTTCCCTCCTGGAATAATAAAAACGAAGCAGTGTGTGTGTGTGTGTGTGTGTGTGTGTGTGTGTGTGTGTGTGTGTGTGTGTGTGCGTGTGCGTGCGTGCGTGCGTGCGCGCGCTCGCGAGAGAGGGGGATGTGCGTAACCGTGAGAATTAAATTAGACTGCTATTGTGACAATTTGACCAACATTAGTGAATGATTGATACGTAGCAAAAAGGTTTCTGTTTGCCTTGGTCGAACCTTTTGCGCAGATTGGTACAACAAGGGCCACTACCGCGGTTTCGTTGGGGGTACTCTTCACTGTTCGCTGGGAGCTAGGTGAGATCCATTGCTCACAAGACTTCAGTCCAGCTGAACCGCTAATTCTTTTCTCCTGCAGATTTATAGTCTATTAGTTCATCTGACTAATATTTTTATAATATTGTGTTCAATATTTCGAAATTTATGTGATTTCGTAGGCTAGTCACTTTAACACACAGAAGTATGTCGAACTAGTTAACGATTCAGTTCTATCAGCTGCTCATTTTTCTAACCGCGATTGTGTATACATTTTGCTTCTGATTATTCAATAAGTTTTATTCTGTAGCTTCCACTGTTCGGCACTTGCTTTTGTTCATTAATATCACGAGTTAGTGTAAATGTTTAAGAGACTTCAGCTGTTGTCACCTTTACGAAAATTAAATGCAGTTCCAATACATTTATCCGGAAATTCCTATTTGTTCGGTACTTGGCTCTGTTCGTTACCGCCAAATCCTCGTATTCTGGCGTAAAAACTTTTTGTGCGATAGTTTCTATAATCTTCCACTCTTCCACGATACATTTAAAAATTAATCGTGTGTTTTAAAAAATAGTTCAAATGGCTCTGAGCACTAAGGGACTCAACATCTGAGGTCATCAATCTCCTAGAACTTAGAACTACTTAAACCTAACTAACCTAAGGACATCACACACATCCATGCCCGAGGCAGGATTCGAACCTGCGACCGTAGCGGTCACGTGGTTCCAAACTGAAGCGCCTAGAACCGCACGGCCACAACCGACCGGCTCGAGTGTTTTAGTTCATGTCTGATCTCTATCTGTGTATTTCAAAGGTAACCTTACATGTTCATTCCTTGTGTTTAAATCGAGGTAGCAAGATCTCGTCGTGGTACGGTCACGGTGAAGAGTCTTTGTTCTTTTCTTTTAGCCTCAGTGTAAACCTCATCAACTACATGTGGGTGTTGAGTGTGTAAGTAGTGAACAAATCCTTTGATTATTCCCGTTTCATAAACCACGAATTTAAAAGCGGATTCAGAAGCAAGATTTAATATTTACCAAGTATGGAACTTAAGATGTATCAGGCACCAGCAATTGTCACAAAATGTTCACAAATATTCCTAGTTAGCTTATCGAAATCAATAAATGTTCATTTTACCCATAATTACATTGAAGCTTTCCAAAACTGAAATTGTCCCACACCCCATCCAGTTCTGATCCTGGGCGCATCCTCCAGCACTTCCCTTGCGCAATAACTGAATACAACCATTGTTTTTCCATGAATTACGAATTATTTAAATTATCCTAAGGTTAGACAGGCTAGCTCTTACATTTTTTAAGCGCACGGCCTTGACTACTAAACCGGAGCCAAGGCTGTAGCCGCAATACTTACGCCAGCTAATGTCCGCGCAGTACGCGAGCTACCGTAAGTAGCAGCGGTCACTGTGCTTCCGTACTTAATGTTAGAACCCTTACAATAATATAGCAACCTTTTAACGTATCTTAAGCGGTTCGGGAAACATATAAAGTGAACACGTAGATGAATCACCCTGAATACTGTAAATTATTCCCTTTCACCATGTTTCTCTATAGCGTGTATCACATTACTGCAAATAAATGTCGCTAACAACTTAATGTATCCAACATGTAATATCAGTCTGGTACACTACTGGCCATTAAAATTGCTACACCACGAAGATGAAGTGCTACAGACGCGAAATTTAACCGACAGGAAGATGATGATGTGATATGCAAATGACTCATTCACAAGGTTGGCACCGGTGGCGATACCTACAACGTGCTGACATGAGGAAAGTTTCAAACCGATTTCTCATACTCAAACAGCAGTTGACCGGCGTTGCCTGGTCAAACGTTGTTGCGATGCCTCGTGTTAGGAGGAGAAATGCGTACCATCACGTTTCCGACTTCGATACAGGTAGGATTGTAGCCCATCGCGATTGCCGTTTACCGTATAGCGACATTGCTGCTCGAGTTGGTTGAGATCCAATGACTGTTAACAGAATATGGAATCGGTGGGTTCAGGAGGGTAATACGGAACGCCGTACTGGATCCCAACGACCTCGTATCACTAGCAGTCGAGATGACAGGCATCTTATCCGCATGGCTGTAACGGATCGTGCAGCAACGTCTCGATCCCTGAGTCAACAGATGGTTTGCAGCAGCATGGACTATCAGCTCGGAGACCATGGCTGCGGTTACCCTTGACGCTGCATCACAGATAGGAGCGCCTGCGATGGTGTACTCGACGACGAACCTGGTTGCACGAATGGCAAAACGTCATTTTTTTTCGGATGAATCCAGGTTCTGTTTACAGCATCATGATGGTCGCATCCGTATTTGGCGACATCGCGGTGAATGCACATTGGAAGCGTATATTCATCATCGCCGTACTGGCGTATCACCCGGCGTGAACACGTATTATGTTCGAGTATAATGACTTTTCTGGAGACTAGAAATCTACTCTGTAGGAATCAGCATGGGTTTCAAAAAAGACGGCCGTGTGAAACCCAGCTCGCGCTATTCGTCCACGAGACTCAGAGGGCCATAGACAGGGGTTCACAGGTAGATGCCGTGTTTCTTGACTTCCGCAAGGCGTTTGACACAGTTCTCCACAGTCGTTTAATGAACAAAGTAAGAGCATACGGACTATCAGACCAATTGTGTGATTGGATTGAGGAGTTCCTAAATAACAGAACGCAGCATGTCATTCTCAATGGAAAGAAGTCTTCCGAAGTAAGAGTGATTTCAGGTGTGCCGCAGGGAGTGTCATAGGACCGTTGCTATTCACAATATACATAAATGACCTGGTGGATGACATCGGAAGTTCACTGAGGCTTTTTGCAGCTGATGCTGTGGTGTATCGAGAGGTTGCAACAATGAAAAATTGTATTGAAATGCAGGAGGATCTGCAGCGAATTGACGCATAGTGCAGGGAATGGCAATTGAATCTAAATGTAGACGAGTTAAAAGATAATGTGCTGCGAATACATAGAAAAATATATCCCTTATGGTTTAGCTACAAAATAGCAGGTCAGCAACTGGAAGCAGTTAATTCCATAAATTCTCTGGGAGTACACATTACGAGTGATTTGAAATGTAATGATCATATAAAGTTGATCGTTGGTAAAGCAGATGCCAGACTGAGATTCATTGGAAAAATCCTAAGGAAATGCAATCCGAAAATAAAGGAAGTAGGTTACAGTACGCTTGTTCGCCCACTGCTTGAGTACTGCTCAACAGTGTGGGATCCGTACCAGATAGGGTTGATAGAAGAGAGAGAGAAGATCCAACGGAGAGCAGCGCGCTTCGTTACAGGATCAATTAGTAATCGCGAAAGCGTTACGGAGATGATAGATAAACTCCAGTGGAAGACTCTGCAGGAGAGAAGCTCAGTAGCTCGGTACGGGCTTTTGTTAAAGTTTCGAGAACATACCTTCACCGAAGAGTCAAGCAGTATATTGCTCCCTCCTACGTATATCTCGCGAAGAGACCATGAGGATAAAATCAGAGAGATTAGAGCCCACACAGAAGCATACCGACAATCCTTTCCACGAACAATACGAGACTGGAATAGAAGGGAGAACCGATAGAGGTACTCAGGGTACCCTCCGCCACACACCGTAAAGTAGCTTGCGGAGTATGGATGTAGATGTATGGGGTGCCATTGGTTACACGTCTCTGTCACATCTTGTTCGCACTGACGGCACTTTGAACAGTGGACGTTACCTTTCAGATGTGTTACGACCCGTGGATCTACCCTTCATTCGATCCCTGCGAAACCCTACATTTCAGCAGGATAATGCATGACCGCATGTTGCAGGTCCTGTACGGGCTTTCTGGATACAGAAAATGTTCGAGTGCTGCCCTGACCAGCACATTCTCCAGATCTCTCACCAATTGAAAACGTCTGGTCAATGGTGGCCGAGCAACTGGCTCGTCACAATACGCCGGTCACTACTCTTGATGAACTGTGGTATCGTGTTGAAGCTGCATGGACAGCTGTACCTGTACACGCCATCCAAGCTCTGTTTGACTTAGTGCCCAGGCGTATCAAGGCCGTTATTACGGCCAGAGGTGGTTGTTCTGGGTACTGATTTCTCAGAATCTATGCACCCAAATTGCGTGAAATTGTAATCACATGTCAGTTGTTGTATAATATATTTGTGCAATGAATACCCGTTTATCATTTGCATTTCTTCTTGATGTAGCAATGTTAATTGGCAGTAGTGTATTATCTTCAGTTTTCAAGTTGTTGACCGCTCCCTGGGTATTTCACAAAACTGATTTGTAATAAACAAATATTACTAGAAAGAAAGTCAAGTTTGACCCTTAAATATGAAACTGTTCTAGCACACAAGTGTCGCAAGAATCCACGACGGTGAGGTGGAGGGAAGCGAGGGAATAACAGATGCCGTGAGAGCTAGTGCAGTACTTTTGGCCTGGGTGACGTGGCCGCACTGCAGGGTGGGGCGAGGCGGGGCAGGGCAGGGTGGAGTGGGGTGGGGTGGGGCGGGGCGGCGCGGCGGTGTCCGGCGGCAGCGAAAGTGCCCGACGCCCGCAGACTGCCGCCCACGGTCGCCGCCCGCGCTGCGTCGCGTCGCGTCCCGTCGATCAATACGCGCCGCACACGTAGACCGCCTGCCGCCCACGCTACACCTGCCGCCACTCTCTCCTCGCGTCTGCTAACTACATTCGCCACTTACCGACGTGTTTCCTCTTAGTGATAGACTAGACAATTGGTGCACAAACCATTGCTGCGCCAGCACTCCAGGATCACTTGAACGAAAAATCTTTTGATTCGTTGTGTCCAACAGAGGTATTTAGCGCTTTTCCCCTCTTATTCTCACACTCACTCTTCATTCGTTCACTGTTTATCTTTTATGTTATTCGGTCCTTCCTGAAATGTGTCGGACAGGCTTCTCAGCAAATTTGTGTCTGTGAAATAAGGTTCTAAATTTAGTTCAATCACTAATGATTTCTTCATGAATGCCATATTATTTTAGGTCTTCATTAACTTCCAGACTGTTGTATTACGTCTATAAGATTAAGTTCAGAATAACTTTCTCTGCCAGTTGTTCACTCTATATACCGGGTGATCAAGAGGTCAGTATAAATTTGAAAACTGAATAAATCACGGAATAATGTAGATAGAGAGGTACAAATTGACACACATGCTTGGAATGACATGGGGTTTTATTAGAACCAAAAAATACAAAACTTAAAAAAATATCCGACAGACGGCACTTCATCTGATCAGAATACCAATAATTAGTGTAACAAAGTAAGACAAAGCAAAGATGATGTTCTTCACAGGAAATGCTCAATATGTCCACCATCATTCCTCAACAATAGCTGTAGTCGAGGAATAATGTTATGAACAGCACTGTAAAGCATGTCCGGAGTTATGGTGAGGCATTGGCGTCGGAGGTTGTCTTTTAACATCCCTAGAGATGTCGGTCCATCGCGATACACTTGCGACTTCAGGTAACCCCAAAGCCAATAATCGCACGCACTGAGGTCTGGGGACCTGGGAGGCCAAGCATGACGAAAGTGGCGGCTGAGCACACGATCATCACCAAACGACGCGCGCAAGAGATCTTTCACACGTCTAGTAAAATGGGGTGGAGCGCCATCCCGCAATTTGGTTCTAATAAAACCAAAGGAAATTCCAAGCATGTGTGTCAATTTTTACCTCTCTACCTACATTATTCCGTGGTTTATTAAGTTTCCAAATTTATTTTAGTTACCTTTGAGATTGGGCGTGGTGAGTTGGTGTTAGTCAGGAGTGCCTTGAACGCGATGAAGACGTCATTGTCACCATCTCATTGAGTTTGAACGAGGTCGTGTAATAGGACTACGAGAGGCTGGATGAAGCGATATTGCAGAGAGACTTAGTATAAAATCAGTCAGTGTACACGACTGCTGACAGCGGTGGACACGTTATTGGAGCAATCGTGAATGCTGAAGTTGTAGCAAAACAACTTTCTTTTGTAGAATGCAGATCCTGAGGATAACTCCAATGTGGAATACTTGTTGGAGATCAAAAGTTGGAACGAGGACTTCTTTGTTCTCTGGTGTATTTTGCAAAATTTTTTTGCCGGTAGCAGCCTTTGGGTGATGTTCTGACTTTAGTGTCATTTTTGTATTTCAGCTTGTTGCGCTTCAATTCTAATTGAGTCGTAGTCCTTACATGTGTCTGTCTTACGAGCTTTGAATCCTATATTAAATTATTACGTAAATACAGGTTGACACAGAAAAACGGGAACATTTTCACAATCCAATAAAATTAGAAGGATGAATGAAAGAAATTTTATTCATAGTAATTGAAACCTTATGATTTTGCCGTTTACTTAACATTGATGGCATTTATCATTTTTTAAAAAAATACGTATTTTAGTTTGCGTCCTTCTGTATGAATACATTCGTGAAATCTGCTGTTGAGATTCTCGCACATATGCCATTGATTGCCGTGCAGTGTATGATGTAGCTCCGTCCTGTTGAAATCAGGCTTCTTGAACGTTTGGAAAGTTGTTCCATGCAGGTGTAACGAAGGTTCGTAACATCTCCACGTAACGATCGGCATTAATAGTTATTGTGTTTCCTTGTTCATTTGCGAAAAAATACGGTGCGATGATCCCATGTGATGAAATACCACATCATCCTGTCACTTTACTAGCGTGTAAAGGGTGCTCATGAACGTCATTAGGATTTGTGGTTGCCCAGTAACACACAGCCTGTGAGATGAAATGTGCCTCATCTGTCATCCATAACTTGTTTAGAAATTCATCGTCATTATTTATTTTTGTTATCATTTGTTGACAGAATCCTAATAGGAACTGGTAATCGTTTCCTTCAATTGTTGCATCGTCTGTAGTTCGTACGGATGAAATTTTAAATCAAGACGAAGAATTCTGCGAACACTCTCCCGGGACATTTCAACCACTGCTGCTTGCTTACGAAATGAACGCCTGGGCTCCGTAAGACAGACTCGCGTACATCATCAATGCCGCTGCAGAACGCACACTTCTTGGTCGTTCTGTTGGTTTCTTCCTGAGGGCAGATCCAGTCTCTCCAAAGTTATTAATCCCACATTTTATCGCGTGACTCACACTGCACGTATTTCGTCTTTGGGTGCCAACCTAGTCAAAAAAGAATGGGCCAATGATGAACGTAGCCTTGAAGCCACACCATACGCCGACACGTTCACCATACGGAGGTACTTCATGCACAGTGACTGCAGGTGAAGATCCCCACACTGTTCAATTCTTTGTGTTCACCTCACCCGTCCGAGAAAAATGATCTCCGTCTGTCTATAGGATGGTCCAGGCCAGCCGTCGTCAACTTCCGAGAAAGTGAAGTCAACACGTCGTTGTGCGTCCTGCAGTGCAAGCTGCTGTACGATAGGGATTTTGTACGGATACCATTTGAGGACGATTCGAAGAACTTTCCGTACAGTGGACCACAGGATGTTCAACTGTTGTGACACAGCACGCGTAATGTCTGACGATCGGGAATTGCGCGCAGCGCTTTCTGCCATAGCAACACCGATTTCATCTATTACCTGTGGTGCAACCGGACGTCGGCCTCTTTCCGGAGCAACGCCCATTTCTCCAGATGATTCGACCTTTTCATCATGCTCCCCACAGTAATCCTTTCAGCCGGCGATATTCTCGAGGCGCAGCTACAGCATTACTGTTGGTTGGTTATAGAGCTTCATCAATAATATCCTGCTCCTTTTGTCCAAGCTCATGTTGACTCGTCAACAAGTGCACTTCGACTGGTCAGGTGTGAGATTAGGAATGACTGATCGCGGCAACTGGTGGCCGTAGTTGGAACTGGATGGTGGCGTGTTATAACGTGTTACATGGGGAATGTTTAATTATAACCATCCGGTAATTCTACTTTTTGCCCTTCAACCAAAATATTGTAACAGTAAATTTTCTTCCTGAGGGACTTCCACTCGTTTTCGCTTTTCTGGCAGTTTTTTTAACATCTAGTACACCAAACAGATAAGAGTTTTGGACGTTATAGTTTCCTTATAAACTGAACTCCTCAAACCAGAGTGTCGTCCGACGGCATCAATTTTTTTAAAAAAAAATTTATTACAAAGGCCTGTGTGTCGAGGGACTTGTGGATTTCAAAAAAAAATGGTTCAAATGGCTCTGAGCACTATGGGACTCAACTGCTGTGGTCATTAGTCCCCTAGAACTTAGAACTACTTAAACCTAACTAACCTAAAGACATCACACACATCCATGCCCGAGGCAGGATTCGAACCTGCGACCGTAGCAGTCGAGCGGTTCCGGACTGCGCGCCTAGAACCGCGACACCACCGCGGCCGGCGGACTTGTGGATTTCCTTTCCCTCGTAAGACAAATAGCTATTACTTAAATTTATTAATGTTTTATGCTTTTCCTGTTTATCCTGTTTCTTTTTTCTATATTTTTGTTAGTTTTTTCATGGTTTTCTACGGTATCTTTTTGTTCAAGACGTGCCGACGATCCTGCATGTCGGACTGGACTAGGCGGATTAGATTTCCCAACAAGCAGCAGGCATTGTTTCCATATGACTGATGTTTGTGGACATACTGGCAGATGGTCTAGATTCACAGCCCTGTAGATATTGAGCACGGTCTATTTCTGAAACAAAACACGGAAAACTTGTTTCCAAAGGCTAGTATCCTTTTTAAAACAAATAATAAAAGGGATAATAATAAAAATTTCGTGTGGCTCAGATCCTGGCGCTAGTCAATCAACTTGAAGCCACTTTGGAGGTTCCCGTGTCCCCAACATGCCACCGAAGTCCTGCGAGGAAAAGAGCTCTACAGTTTAAAGTGGAAGCCGAACCACGGCTGTAACTGGCGTACTTCGTATCTTGTTGAGAGGAGAACGGCCGGTCTGAAGATTAGCTGAAAACGTTTCGCGATCCGACCATGAATCGGTTTCATGGACTTCGGTTTGTTAATCAAATGCGTAAGTCGCACACTACAGGGCGTGCGGTAAAAGTGTTGTGTTTACATTTCAGGTGAACAGTTTTTCTGGGGAGCTGAGTTATACCATAACAGACAATACCCAGAGAGGATTCAACCTAATGGATGTAAAACATGGTAACTGCAGAAGATATCACGTGCACCTTCGCACATATTTATAACCTGCGAACCAAAATGAAGCCTATTTCGGTTATTGCAAATACTACATCGTGTTTATGTTTTACCTAGATCAGTTACGACATATTCGATTCACATTTGCTAAAAGGAATCTACAGAATTTGCGTTTTTGAATAGGTTAAATGCTTGGAACAAGCTGTATAACTTGCTAAGTGCAGTACGTACCTTATTTTACTTTAAAACAGGTTAAGAAGTAAAGCATCCTAGGAGTGATTTGCATCCGATTTGTTTGCACTCATAAACAGGATAATATTCCGGGTCTTCATCTTCGTCACTGCAGACAGAGCTGTTATCATATCTACTGCTAGCGCTCGGAACATTATATTCCAAGTTCATCTGTACGAAACAAACTGCGTCTGGCGGCCATGTTTCTTAGTTACAATGTTTTACCTCCAACCAGCTGTCATTTACGATAACTTAATACCGATAACATACACATTTTCTACAGATTCTTTCACCAGCCTATGAAATCAGCTGTAAGGAATCCGATGTTACCAAAAACACCAATTAGCAAAAAATATTAGATACCATGTTTTACGACCGAGTTTCTCATTGTGCTTTGCGATTATATTTATATTTGATTTTATACACATGTTGGTCTAATAAAGAGAGAATAATTTCCACTTTTCGCTTTTGTATATTGAACAAGCTATTTCGTGTTAAATGAGAGCCTTTACGAAAGTACATAAAACAATCAATACTTCGCAATGCTGTCGGTGTCGATATTTCCGTTCTGCGATTAAGGTGTGGATAGGGGTTTAAATTTTGATACTGATATCAAATGCTTGCTGGAACGTCCCTCTGCAAAGATGGGCAAACACTGAAATAGATGTAGGGGAAGGCGAGGCAAGACGGGGAGGTGGGGTAAGACGGGGAAGGGCTATAAGCTACAGTTAGAATACTGCCATCTATGGATAGCTACGTCAACATCATCAATACACAGGTCACAGTGTGTTGACATTGCTGAACCTTAGTTTCAGCGGCGGTTTCTGTGAGCTTTTCAAGGCACGTACAATTGTTATACTGATCTGCAATGTTTTACACCTTTCGAAGTCCTAAAGCATGTGTTTCGTAAACATTTGTCCAGACTGTATATACAGCACTGAATAGTACGTCTTATTAACAGGACTCTGCTGTGTCAGTAGTCAATGTTCACTACACAGTGTTCATGTAGGCGTTATATAACCTGACAGAATGGTAGGGGGCAAGATGGGGAGCTTCCCCCGTCTTGCCCATACTATTTGTCCAACCATTACGTTCTTATCGTCTCCTGCGTTTACCTCGCTGCGGGTTTTGAACACGTACATTATACGTTGAATACAATTGTAAATATAATGGTATTCGTTATTCCAACTTTTCCTAATTAATTACAAAGTATACCTTAGGCTATATGGTGAATAAAAATACACAAAACGTTCAAAGTCAGTATTCTTGCCATGCTTTAACGACTGACTATTGGAAATATGGTATTTACTGTATAATATAGATTACCAGGAATGATCTGACTCAATAGTACGTTCCACGTGTTTTATTTCAGATGGTCGCAAGTATCGGCGACAAACGTCTAGGCAAGATTGGTCATTGGAGTCAATGGAAGGCGCTGTAAATGCTGTTATGGAAGATCATATGGGTTCTTTCAGGGCTGCTCCTCGACAGTTCAAACGTGCCACAGAAATGTGTGTTTCAGCGTCGGGGTGCCCACGACACTTGTGCAGGGACAGATAGTGATGATGACGAGGCTTTCTACACTTGTGTACTATGTGAAAGTAAGAGGCCTAAATAAAACGTAATACGTGATTCTACAATTCGCAGAACCATGTTTCTAAACCTTATCGTCACATGATTTCGTTATTTCAGTCCTTATTTAAGCTTTAGAGATGAATTAATGCTAGTTCCCCATCTTACCCCGCATATGGGGCAAGATGGGGAATTGGTAGTTTATGTTTCAAATCGAGATATTTCTAACTAAGTGTAACAAGTTTGCAGGTTTCTTAGCATGCTATTGTAATTCAATTGTTAAACAAACAAATGATAATCAAACGTACTTGAATTTGTTTGTTTTTGTCCCTTTTGTAAGGGTTTAAAGTTAGCTTCCCCATCTTGCCCCGCCTTCCCCTATGAAACGAAAGTTTTGTCTAATTCGACCCCTGATTAGTTCTTGGCGCTCTACACAATGAAAGCAATATTCGCCAAAGACGAAGGGCATACTGAAGACTCACCACTCCCTCTAGATGAAATATGGAACGGAGACTTTTTAAAAATCCATTATACCTCCACACAAAATCGACGCTATCATCGACGGTGATATACGTACCTGCACGTAGTGTTGCCTGTGAAAAGAACTGCGAGGCTGGAAGCACATCGGAGGCCTTGGGCCGCGAGCAGTGGTGGCCGGCCTTGCTGCTGTGAAACAACGGTACAGCAACAGAGCGGAAGGCGCAAGGACACTGCCGAAACAGACAGCCGGGCGAGCAGCACAAAGCGGCCGCGCCGGGCGTCTGCTGGGTACACAGACTCCCGGCGGCCAGCAGACGACCGGGGTCGATACGGAAATATACTCAAAGCTTTCAACGCGGGACATTACAGTGATGTGGAATTGTCACCTGGCGAGGGGAAGTGCTGAGACAACGCGACAACCACCTTCGAAGACCGCATTAATAGCGGTATGTTCCAGGAAGTATCGGAGTTATCGAGTAGGACAGAAATGGGAAGTAATATTTTAAAAAATATTTACGGTCTACTTTATGTAGAACTTATTATAGGGGACGTACTCCACGTAAACATGAAGATATATCGATTTCCAGAATGAAATTTTGACACTGCGGCGGAGTGTGTGCTGATCTGAAACTTCCTGGAAGATTAATACTGAGTGCCGGACGGAGACTCTAAATAGATTACTTTGAGTACGGATCGTTAGACCTGCTTGGGTAGCTCAGTCGGTAGAGCGCTTGTCCATGAAAGGTCCCGAGTTCGAGTTTCGATCCGGCACACATCTTTAATCTGCTAGTAAGTTTCATATAGATCGATTTATTTTTTATTTTGAAAAGGAGTGAGACGAGATACTGGCAGAAGTAAAGCTGTGAGGACGGGGCGTGAGTCGTGCTTGGGTAGCTCAGTTGGTAGAGCACTTGCCCGCGAAAGGCAAAGGTCCCGGGTTCGAGTCTCGATCCGGCACACAGTTTAAATCGGCCAGGAAGTTTCAAGGAGTGCTCTGATTGAAACTACTATTCCACACATCATACAATGTCGAAAATTACCGATATATGGAATAATAGCGACTACGATGGTAATCACGCAACAGCAAACTCCAACGACGGGCATATGATAAAAATTAAACTGTGTATTATTTCTTTTATAGTTTTTACGTAATACATATACGCAGAGTTGTTTCTTCTTTAGATTATTCGAATTGCCCCAGATTTTTTAAAATTAAATACGTACTTTCCGTTACCAGAGAAACTTTCGCTAAACATTACCACTGTTTCTGAACTACATGAAATGGAGAACTCTGTGACAATTTTCATTTAGTTAAAATGAAGTTACGTTAGTCCCGCAATAGACCTCATGATGTCTTCGTACGTGCAAAGAAATTTAACCACCCGAATGTTTATCTACTGTACCTACACTTAACGGTTATCTAGATAAAGGAAAACAAAGACAGGAAACAGAAGCTGTATCGCTCTGGCCGCCGACGGGCCAGCCGGGGCCGACGTGTCATCCTCAGCCAATGGAGTCATTTGGCTGTGGTATGAAGGGGCAGGAGTGTAGCGCACCGCTCATTCATATTTCCCTGTGCAATTACTTTAGCTCCTTGTCGTTTGACTTACGTTTAATCCCACTTATGGCACCTTTCACACTTTCTCAGTTATCTTAACCCTCGCAATATTCCCGGCGGGGTCAGGGATTTTCCCTGCCTCGTGATGGCTGCATGTTGTGTGATGTCCTTAGGTTAGTTAGGTTTAAGTAGTTCTAAGTTCTAGGGGACTGATGACCATAGATGTTAAGTCCCATAGTGCTCAGAGCCATTTGACCCCTCGCAATATCAAGGAAGAGTGGGGGGAAGAGAGACTTATTGTCCATCTCTTGGAAATATTGTAATATAGTCAGTTGCAGAAAACGTATTTGTTTTTAATTCCTCTAGCAAATTCCATATGTTTCAAATTTTTCATCTAAAAGTAACCAAAAATTTAAGTTCTCACTTTCCCCAATGATTGCCGTACTAAAAATTTCTACGTTTTGGGCCTTAGTTACATATCAATATCTCTTTAAAAAGCATGTCGAGAATAAAAATCAACGACAATGAATTAAATTGACATTTTAAAATGTTTGGGGATGGTCATGATGTCGGTAGTACATGTTATTGAAAGTCCGTTGATACTGCTACGAGTGTGCTAAAAGGTATTTTTCAGATTCTGGACCCTACTTACACATCAGTAGCTCTTTAAAAAGTGTGCTGTTAATATAATCAGACAATTAACGAATTTTTTTCGGGTGGGAAAAAAAACTCCCTCCGCTTGGTAATGCGCGTTAGGGAAAATGCCTTGGTATTGCTAAGGTCAAGGCGTGTAAGATACAATGACTGTGTGGGCCAACACGAATGAGTTGGGATTGAATGGGAGTCATTTTGTAGTTTTAGTCCTCACTGTGTTATATTTTTGGCCATTTTATTCACATTCGTTTCTTTTAATATTTGCGAGGGCGACGATCACTTCGGCAGAGTGCGGAGCATAAACTTCGTGTATATCAGCTAGCACAGATCACGCGGAGAAAATTTTGGAAACTTTTCTTGTAGTTCGGTTATTTATTTACGATATTGTGCTCTTCTGTGACATACTACAGGTATTCCTGCATCGTCCCTGTCTTATGAGTTAGAACAAAGAGTATATACTGTCCTATACGCCATAGCGCGCTATTTTTCTTTGTTCAGATGCGAAGGCGGGCAAGAAAACATTAACTAGGTAGAAAATGTGGAGCGACGGAGGGGGGGGGGGGGGGGGGGGAAGTTGATTTGAACCGAGCAGCAGTTTATATTGGTGCCACTGAGGATGTGGTATGCTGTGGCTTTACTACCATTAAGTTATCTATATTAACTGATACTTTGGCCTGTTGCTTCACTACTAAATTCCAGGGTTCGATCTCTAGTCAGTAACAGGGTCGCCTCTCTCACATCTGACAATGATTTGTTATTACGAAAAAGTCAAGCTGTTCCGACGTTCGGAGTCTAAACTGTACGTCCTCCTACAAAGCGGCCAGGCAAGCCCCTTTGTCGCGGGAAGCAATGGGCTACCTCCGTCGGGAGCACTGAGGTGTTCAAGTCAACCATCAGGATTAGGGCAGCTTTTTACTACTTTCATTGAATGCCATCACAGTTAGGATACCTGTTTTAAGCTGATACGATCATTGAATTTCCTTTCAGTTCTATAAATGTTAACTTTTCCAGCCGTCAATCTGGTATCAGGTGGCCACTGGGTCTTATCTTACAGCCATTTGCTAATCTCTGCATGGACATTCCATAAATGTAAACTCTTTTTCCCGTGTAAAGAATGTCAATATTTCCTGTCACGATGGTCAAAACTGTCACGAATGTGATGAATGTAAGAAGCAATGTGATACGTGTGCGGCCCCTAGGAAAATCACACATCTTATGATGTCTATTTCAGGTGAATCGGCAACCCAGAATGCGAATCTGGAAGAAAAGACAACTAACTTCCAACGAAAATTGTTTTTCATACTAACGATCAGTTTATTTCGCAACTTATGACCACAAGAAATTGTTCCACGCAGACACCTGTATAGCAGATGTAAAAATAAGCCTGCATCTTCAGTGCAGTTCAGTACATGACGCTGTGACTCCGGCTGTAAATGGGGCATGCGACTTGCTTTATGGCTGCTATTAACAAATATCGCTCGCAAGTATCCCAAGGACAACGCAACAAAACTGCCTCTTTGCAGCCAACTGGGAGGGCTGCCGGCTCAGGCAGTAGGTAACTCTCTCCATACGATCAATTTTCCCTTTCGACGTCCACTACGAACAACAGTATAAGCCCCTCCGCGTCGAGGCGTGCAGCGAAGATGGGCAAATGAACATGTGGAATTTAATCTGGATGAACAGCGTCGGGCTCCCTTCACAGACGAGTGCAAGATTCGTAAAAAGACATCGGAGACGGCCAAGCGTCAATGGCATGCAGCCCGTATGTTCGGCAGGGATGTACTTCAGCCACATTTTGGACTGGTATTATGGAGTGATTTACAACGTCTCTCATCGCTTCGGAGAGAAATTTGTCAGCTGCGCAGAAACAGCACAGGATCATCCAACCAATTGCCCAGCTATCCAATCAACATTTCGGCGATAGGTTCGTCTTTCAAGGAAATAATGAAAGAGAACACCTGGCACAGCTCGTGAGTACACCATTCTCCGGGAAGCAGAAATCAACCGACTAGAATGGCAGGCAGCATCTGATGACCTTAATCCGACTGAGTATGTTAGGGGCCAGCTAAAACTTGCAGTGCAACGTCGTACTCTCCTCACCAAGTGGATGCCTTCTGTTGTGTCGCCGTCTAAAAATGAGTGGATTTCCGCAGAAACGCCACGTCAACCCTGTCGAGTACCATGCATAAAAAGATCCAATCCGCGCGGTCTAAGGCGCTGCAGTCATGGACTGTGCGGCTGGTCCCGGCGAAGGTTTGAGTCCTCTCTCGGGCATATGTGCGTGTGTGTGTGTGTGTGTGTGTGTGTGTGTGTGTGTGTGTGTGTGTGTGTGTGTGTGTGTCCTTAGGATAATTTAGGTTAAGTAGTGTGTAAGCTTAGGGACTGATGACCTTAGCAGTTAAGTCCCATAAGATTACACACAAGAAAGATCCAAACATGTTAAAAAGAATGTGATGAGGAAACGCCGCGTTGAATGTTACCTAACAGAATATTTCGAATTCGTAAACGTGCACTTTCGAACAGGTTGCCTTTAATTCGAAACTTTGTGGCATATTAAAACTGTGTGCCGGAGTGGGTCTCTATGATCTTTGTCTTTCGAGGCCAAGTGCTCAACCGACTGAACTATGCAAGCACGACTCACGATAGGCTTCCTGTGAAATCTGGAAGGTAGGATATGAGTTACTCTTGGGCGTAATGTTATGCGTGCTATTACTGAACGGTGCCGACTTAATATTGCTGTAGCGGCCCTCTCTAACGTACCTCCGAAGTCGGAAAACGTGGACCGAGAATCTTCATATAGGTCTGCACTAAACCTCGGCACGGTAGTACGTTAAGATATCACATATTTATAAAAGTTTGAGATAATTATATGCTAAATTTAGACTCGTCTGGGGCGTCCATTTAGCGGCATTTACTTGGACACCTCTTCCTGCATCATGCCGAGTGTCGCTGACGTTCTTATCGATGGCCGGCAGGAGTGGCCGAGCGATTCTAGGCGCTACTGTCTGGAACCACGCGACCGCTACTGCCGCAGGTTCGAATCCTGCCTCGATCTTGGATGTGTGTGATGTCCTTAGGTTACTTAGGTTTAAGTAGTTCTAAGTTCTAGGGGCCTCAGAAGTTAAGTCCCATAGTGCTCAGAGCCATTTCAATCTTATCGATGGTCACCACCGTTATGGTGCAGCACAATTGGCGTCCATCCGTGAAATAAATTTCCAGACATCCGTTGTGAGGAGCTTAGTACCGATCAGTGGTGTGAAGTACCTCCATGAGAACAGAAATGAACCGAATGTCATTTTCAGCTCATAACATTTCATCTATTACTTTTGTAAATTTTCTTCCCATTATATGCTAACAACTTGAAAGCTATTTAGAAACAGACACTAACCAGTTAATTGTTAAGGGGCTTCGGAAACTTCAAAATCATGAAATGTTCAATTTGAACTTTTTTGCATTTTAATAATCTATATACTTTTCCCTTTCAATTGATATATAAGATTACAACTACTTTTAAAATAGTTTTGAAAAATGTTCTGCATGGGCGTGACCCACTGTGGCGCTGTTAAGCTGCTGTCAAATGCTGTACTCACGAATCTACATGCTCATATACACTTTAGTGATGAGAGAGAAAGTAATTCTTACCAAGTAAATGTTGTGGCTAACCTTCGATAGTTCGACATATATCGCTCGCTCGATTGTCGTGTTTCATCTTTCTACACATCTACACTTATACTCCGCAAACCACCCAACGGTGTGTGGCGGAGGGCACTTTACGTGCCACTGTCATTACCTCTCTTTCCTATTCCAGTCCCGTATGGTTCGCGGGAAGAACGACTGTCTGAAAGCCTCCGTGCGCGCTCTAATCTCTCTAATTTTACATTCGTGATCTCTTTATTTACTCTTCTGTAACCCTGAAAATATTCGTAATGAATTCGGTTCATTGAAGTCTCCGTTTTATTCAAGGATGATCATGGGTAAACGTAAAGTGACTAGAAATGCTCTGAAGACTTCTAAGTAAAGGAGAACTGTTGGAAAGCCGAAGGTAGGTGGTGTTACCGCAAACAATAAAGACGATAACCCAGTATGTGAGCTTAACCTTGCTGGTACATCTGCTCACTGCAATGAAAGTGAGAAAGAACGAACTTCACAAAAATCACGTAGGACTTGCCAGCGACATGGAAATAAAGTGTGGTAAGTGTTCATATATGCCCACCTTTTGGAACAGTATTGCAGTAACGCCAAATGAAGAAAATGGTATCAAAATACAGGAACACAACATTAGATTTGTTTATGCCATGCGTATGGCTATTAAGGGTGCTACTGCAGGTACAGCCTTCTGTGGCATGATGAATCTTCCAATTCCCCAACCAAATTTTCTAACTATAATAGATTTATAGGGTCTAAAGCAGAAGATGTCTGTATAGAATCTATGAAGAAAGCTGTGGAAGTGACAGTAACAAAAAACAGTGGTAACAGAGACTTTAATGCGGCATTCGCTGGTACCTGGCATAAACGGGGGCACACAGCTCTTCATGGTGTAGTATCTGACCTCAATATGTGTACATGGAAAGTTTTAGATGTAGCAGTAATGTTTGAATATTGTAGCTGTCCACAAAAAATAAAGGTAGACATGAAAATAATTGCACAGCTAATCATAGTGGCAGTAGAGGAGGAATTGAAGTGGCTGGTACTGCTAGTATATTTCAACATTATGTTGAAAATATATTCAAGAACACAAGCCCTATAGTGACGACGTTGTAGTGCAGAAATCTGAGTGTACTGGACACGTACAGAAACTAATGGGATCAAGATTTCAGCGACTGAAAGATTCATACAAAAAACTAAAGTGATAGTAAAGGGTTGGATGGGAAGAGAAGGATAACTGACTGTCTAATTAACAAAATACGTAACTATTATGGAATGGCTATTATGCGACACACACACACACATATATATATATATATATATTATATACGCATAGTGTCGATGAAATGAAGGCTGTTTGGCTCTTTTTTTAATACTTTTTAAAGCGTTGGAAAGTCTCCATCATTACTTGTGTCCCAAAGGAGAAAACAGTTGGTGTACACTCACAAACATAGTCCGATGCAGTAATGGAGGAGATAAAACCTATCTTCAGAAACTTAGCAGCACTGAACTGTTGAAAATGTTTTCTCAGGATCTACCAAACCAATTTGCTTTAAATTTTCAGGAAATTTTACACACTGCCTTCTGCGTAACTTAACGCAGCCTTTTTCCAAAAACCTGTACACTGTTTAAGTTCTAAACAAAAACTGGCACAAAAAGTAGTGATTTTCATTACAGTAGAAAAAATTAATCTCTAACAACTGAACACCTCTGTTAAGTTGTAGCCAATACTCCAATAAACAACCTGTAAAAATTTCAACTTCCTAGCTCACTCGTTTTCTGAGGCAACAAGCAGTTTATAAGCGATATTTTAACACTGGCTTTCTGGAGCCCCTTAATGATTTCTCTCCAAACGGGAAAGAAGGTCAAATAGTTGCAAGTAAACATTGAAACATTCACCATGTGGTGTTTGCGTTTCCTGCCTGGAAGGAAATGACAGTTTTTGAGTCATGTAGCCGGCCGCGGTGGTCTCGCGGTTCTAGGCGCGCAGTCCGGAACCGTGCGACTGCTACGGTCGCAGGTTCGAATCCTGCCTCGGGCATGGATGTGTGTGATGTCCTTAGGTTGGTTAGGTTTAAGTAGTTCTAAGTTCTAGGGGACTAATGACCACAGCAGTTGAGTCCCATAGTGCTCAGAGCCATTTGAACCATTTTTTTTTTTTTGAGTCATGTAACAGTTATCTACTGTCAGAAGAAAGAGAGTAAAGATAATGTGCCACCCAACGACGTTAACAAGCAGTATTCAACTGGTCTTGATTAGCTTGTCACTCAAGTGATAAACGATCCGACTACTTGTGCTGCTGCCGCAAAGATGATAAAATCGTAGCTCATGTATAGTAACGCTAACCTTCAACACTCGCTACGTGTTTCCTCGGAACAAAACATACAGTTACGCGAAATTTAGGAAACGTACCGTTCAGGCGACAGAGACAACGTTTATAACATTATTCATTTGCGATTTTTTTTTAATTTTCTAGTGTAACATGTGACATGGCATTAGTAGATCACGAACGCGTAGTTACAGACGCATGCTCTGTGTTTTAACATATTTAACCCTGGAATACTAAACCCTCGTAACATTTACTATTGCAGTTGGTATCTCTTCTTATTTCCCGCCAACTTAGATACATTAGCGACACGTGCTCTTGAGTACGTTCATGGAAAACATCAGTTAACAATGTCTGAACTATTTTTTGCCGGACTCTAAGAGGTTTGCTGCACTGATGCCCTTGACGTTAACATTACAAATATTTAGTAAAAGTGTGTGTGTGTGTGTGTGTGTGTGTGTGTGTGTGTGTGTGTGTGTGTGTGTGTGTGTGTGTGTTTTCTAATACTCGACATACTTTATTTATCGCTTAGAATTTATCTCAGTATGGCATCGTACGTGAAAAATCAAGCAGTCACAGAAGAGTGTTAACTTATATCACGTTGGTCCTCTTCAATGCTTATCTCGTCTTTTTCTACTGAAACTAGCACAATATGTGTGGGGCTGAGTTTCATTTTGACACTAACATACTGAGTGATTCGGTTTAAGAAGCTGATGAGGGCACAGACAATGGAGAATTTAGTGTATTGCAAGATTTTCTTCGAGAAGATAATTTTGAGTGTACACATGACAGTGATGTATAACTAGACGTTGAAGCATTAAAAATTCACAATAATTTGTAACTTGTGCATAGCATAAATTATGACTTTTATCAAAATAACATTCTATATAATAAAACTGCACTAATGTAAAACTGAGCAGTTTGTTATTTTGTACGTAATACTCCACTGGAGATCTAATAATTGACATTAACTTATGTATGAACTACAAACTGTGATTTAATTTGAATAAACTTTGGTGTAGCAAAATTTACGATGGTTTCGTAATAATACAGTATTCTCTCCCTTTAGTCCTCTAGCGTTAAAATTTTCAGTGCAAGTCCGTCAGCGCAGCATACCACCGTGTAACATCTGGATGTGCTCAACTCTTAACATAAATACAATAATACGTGAAGCCATTAATGGCTGTGTCTAACACTTCTGTAACCCCTTGCTAACACGCTAAGCTGTGCGGCAAAGGTCTGGGAAAGACTATGGGTAATAACTGCCACCCGACATCATCCACATATACTCTTTTAGATTTTTGTCAAGAGATCAATTTCACCGCTCTACGACGCTACCGTAATTTGACCGAGTATTGTCTTCTTGAGTGACAGCATCAACTTTATCAGTATAACGACGTTCATGAAAGATGTGACCTCTACAGGCTGCACAAAATTTGATCTGAAACAACATAAAGGTGCACCGTACCAGTCACAAAATACTGCGTCATTCTAAAACATTCATTTTACGGATGTGTCGTGATGTGCAATAGGTTCCGGCATATCGCTAAATTTAAACATGTCAGTGAAGAGAACCGTCCTCAAATGATCTGCACCCCAATGAATATGATGGTGCGTATAGAGCGAATGCCCCATCCTATGCATTACTCGCCTACATAGAGCCTTCATGACATTTCTGAGCCTCCGGCGCATGTACTCCACTACACAGCGCTTTTGGTGGAAAAGGGAAAACTTTCTAGTAATTCTCGTGAGGTTAGATGCTGATGCCATTGCTAAGTACAGACGATTCAAGTTAAGTGCAGTGTGGGTAGTTTGCGTTTGGTAGTTATGTTAAGCACTACTGATAAAACTTGCTTAAATTCTGTATCAATTTTTGTTGTTATCCCTCATCAGTGTTGTTTTTATAATTCACGGAAATAATTATCGTCCTCTAACACTGATGCTATCAACTTATAGACTTTGACATGCAAGTGGATCGATACATCATCTTAACGTAGATATCTGAAAGAACCATGAACTATAAATGCATTTCTATATTTCCGCTATGTAACGGAGAATGTTCTACGTGAATTAGCTACAATAATGAGAAAAATACGAAGCTGTTTGGCGGAGAATTCAAGTCTTCCATCCTTGGAAATGCTTTTCTATTTTTTTTTATCCTGCGACAAACATCGCTTTGGCGAGCGACGGTGACAATTTCAGCAATCATCTGCGTGTTAAAATTTGTTGGTGCTCAAAACTTTCTGAAATGATGCATGCAAGCGTTACACTTAGAAGCGGTGCGCTTCACAACCAAAGTTCAGATCCGTACGAAAACGCGATTGAATATAAGTCAGTCATCAAAAATACAGAACGGCTCTCTTTTGCGGCGCCACCCAAGGGTGGTATGCTGGACCTGTATCAACAACTACTTTCATTCCAGGGTTTGGATACTATTTTCTGATAGTCAATCTAATTAATCTACTGAATGTTGCAATAATATTAAAGGCAAAGTCACGATTTTGAGGTTTCCGCAACGTAGCCGGAGCCTGACACAAAGTACTTTACATGACACAATAAATCACAAATACAATGAGAATGAAAAAAAGCATGATGGACAGTGATAAGCGTAATTTTACTCCTACACATCATTGTGATCAGTTGAGGATGTTCCATTTACTTTCAGCCTGAGCCTTCGAATTTCTCTAGGCGAACAGGACAAGCGAGAATGACTTTTCTTTGGAGCTTTTAAAATATAGCTCCTGCAACTGATAGTCAACGTTTCCGTGGAGTATACAAACAGGAATATTTTACTGACCAGTCAAAAATCATGTGGTAAGCACACACGAACCCTTTCACTAATCCTCCTTGTTAACATATCACATTACTTTTCTCTTGATACACAAGAGTGAAATCTAATCTTGTTGTTCAACTATTTATTATCCAATGACCTTCATTCTCGAGCTCATAAAAGTTACACATGATTCTAGATAACGGTGATTGAGGCTTCTTTGATGTGCGTCACTCGACATACTCAGTGAACGATATTTCCTCGTCGGGCACTGTACTGTATCTATATGAGACAAGCAGTAGAGACTGACAAGAGGGACGACCCAGTGGAACGTGCAACAGCACAGTCCGAGATCAATATGGGAGGATTTGCTGCATTCAAACGACCCCAATGGACTGTTGCAGGAAGGATTGTAACAATTCCCGGTGTGATTTTGGAATATAGTATCATCAACAAGCTATTATTGAAATGATTATTACTGTCAAAGGGAGCCACACCTACGATGTTGTCTATTATATGGCTACCCGTTTCGATGCTTTAGTACACTATTGCAGGCCTTAATTGACGGTAACGGGGTTATCTCCAATCGTATACGCGATTCCATCAGTGGCCAACAGCTGTGAACCTGTTTTCGCAGAGTGCGATTGGAGTGGGGGGAAAGTGTGATGTCATGACAAAAGAAAGTTGTTGTTAACTAAGGAACTGTTGATCGCACGCACTGTCAACTCAGTGCAGCAGGCAGAAAGCACTTACACACAGCCCCAGGAGCTGAGCTAAACAGATCCACTTCACCAACGAATATTACCTGGGATGATGCTAATGATTCTAGTGGCCGCTTTTCCGACAGAACCACTTCACGAAGACTGTGCAGTGTCTTTTCGAAAGGTGAGCAATGCAGCCCACCGTCTCTCAGCCAGCGTCTTGCCGAACTGAAGTGTTGTGTTGTGTTTCTCATCGTGACTGAGGTCTGCGCTAGAGTTCTGTTTGACAACGAATCCAACTGTAAAGAAACATTCTGGACACCAGCTGACGTGGGTAACACAAAAAAGTGCCACGATACTCACAAACATAATCGATCATAACTTCTATGGTGGAGGTGTATTCATGATGCAAGAAGTTGCTATGATAACTATAAGAACGCCGAACCCTATTCTCGCGGTAGGATTGATCATCACGAGATAACGTGATGTAATAAAATGGAACACCTACAACCGCACCTACGATGTTATTTGTTATATGGCTACAAGTTTCGGTGCTTTAGTACACTATTTCAGGCCTTGACTGACGGTGACGGAGTCAACTCCAATCGCAAAACGCGATTCCATCAAAATGGTTCAAATAGCTCTGAGCACTATGGGACTTAACTTCTGAGGTCATCAGTCCCCTCTACCTAAACTTAACTAACCTAAGGACAGCACACACATCCATGCCCGAGGTAGGATTCGAACCTGCGAGCGTACCAGCAGCATGTTCCGGCGATTCCATCAGTGGCCAACAGCTATGAACCGGTTTTCGCAGACTACCTGTAACAACGATGTTGTGTCTCCAACCATCAACTACTTGATACCCCGAGATAGTGGAAGATATTCGATTTTCAGTGGTGCAGTGGACGTTGACTTCAATTTCAAACTACGCTCTCACAGAATAACCTGCGTTTTTAAGGCAATTAGTAGAAACAAATAGTATCCAAACTAGGCGCACGGGACTCCCATAAAGCACTCAAGGAACACACACTGCAGACATCCTGCGCAGGGGATGCCAAATCTCTGACTCTTCGAGACACGGTGCGTCCTCAACACACTCCGTAAGGCGGTTTGCGGGAGGAGATATTTTGATATAGATTCTAATTGTATTGAAGGACCTGCGGCACATCCGTCTACAGAACTTCTGAAAAGCCATACTGATTGTGTCCCAAACAGATAAGCGGTGTTGCATTGCTATTCTTGGTGGGAATATAACTTAGTTTTTTTGGTTTGCATGGAATAACAACTGGAGAATTATCTATGTCTGATTTGTGTATTACGACTGATGTCGCTATCACTGTAGGGGAGACAAAGTAACGTCACATTTAATCCACGCTGCTCCGAAGATGGCTTTGTTTTCGGTGCCTAATGCTTGTACCTAAGTCCGCCAATTCTATAACTGTTTGATGGCCTAGTACTAATATTAACAAAAATTACACATTATAATACGTGGTTGTACCTCAGTAACAATCACACGAAGGTATTTCCCCCTTACCCCCGAAGCTGTTTATTCTGCTGACCAACACAGCATCAGCAGCAGTCGTAGTACAGGGTGTTGGCTAAACTTGAGTAATAGCTCCGATGGTAAGGAAGTTGCCAATGATATACTACTCCTCAATTTCCAGGTCAGTTAAGACATTGTGGCAGCATACAGGCCGAAAATGGGATTTTTAAAAAGTACGCTTCCATACGATAAAGTTTTGAATGAAATGTATACTGTTATACGCGCGTAAGCAGAAAAGCCTTTTCAACTGACACACAACGACAGAAAAATGTGAAAATTTATTCCGAAGTTAACACACAACACAGAACACAATCTCGCAGCCAGCCATTATTTGTGTCTTAGAACCAAACTTCATGCAGCAACAGTTTACCTTGCCTAAGTCATATCCGTAACATGACAGCGAATTATTTACCATTTCTATTTTTTCAGGGGGTCTCTAGGTCTCGATATGTACGTAACAGCTGAAACAGTTCTTAGTAGGAAAACAAGAACAGTTTTTGAAAGCCATTGATGACTCTCCTCTGATGATGCGTTATTTAGCAGCCGGCGAGGAGTATTAAAGTCGCCGATCAGCGCTCATGGCATCGCGCGGAGACAGTTCCGCCAATAGACCTGTACACTGTCAGAGCTAGGCGCATAAACCCTCTGTCGAGACCAGTTTACCCCAAGTTCTCAGCTATTTCCCAGGCATCAGAGTACTAGTGTTGGTGAGATTTATCGCCCCTCGTCCGACGAGTCAACGCCGAGGCTTATTTCTACGGCATTAGGTACAGGTCAGGAGCGGAACTAAGGAAACATCATGACTCCCTCCTCCTCCTCCGCCAGCAGCACAAAAAACCGCCTGCATAAAACATTCAAGCGATTTAGAGACTCGCCACGTCTACAGCCAACAGTAAATCCGACACGATGCGGGAGAGCACAGGTAGCAACGGCAAAGAAAAATTCAGTGATGCAACACAAAGGGGAAAGATCCTAACAACGAAGACTAACTTCCCAAATGTAGGTATAAACGACTGAAAGATACAGAATTCCTCCAATTTACATGTTGGCACAGCTACAGTCTGCGCACTTGTGTTCACAATCGCGATTCTAAGTGAAATATTGGTGAGTACACAATACGACTTTGTACTGTGTTAGTTATGACGCCAAAGTTGAGTTTGCTGCTGTTACAGTTCTTAAATTAATTGTATGAAATATTTACTTCTCAAAGTGCCGATGTAAACATATGATTATACATTAGAGCATTTTATACACCGAGGTGACAAAGGTCATGGAGTAACGATATGCACATACACAGACGGCGGTAGCGTAACGTACACAATGTACAAAAAAGGCAGTCCATTGGCGGAGCTGTCATTTGTACTCAGGTGATTCATGTGAAAAGGCTTCCGACGTGATTATGGCACCGCGACGGAAATTCACAAACTTTGAACGCGGAATGCTAGTTAGAACAAGAGGCATGGAAAATTCCATTTCGGAAAAAGAGAATTCAATATTCCAAAATCCAGTGTCAAGAGCGTGTCGAGAACACCAAATTTCAGGCGTTACCTCACTTAATGAGCGAGAGCAGCGGCGTTTCCACGTCGTCGTCAGTGCTAAGAGGCATGCAACACTGCGTGAAATAACCGCAGAAATAGATTGTGCCGAACGTACCCGTTAGGACAGTGCAGCGAAATTTGGCGTTAACGGGCTATTGCAGCAGACGACAGACTCGAGTATCTTTAATAACAGCACGACATCGCCTCTCTTGGGCTCGGGACCGAATCAGTTGGACCGTAGGTGACTGGGAAACGGTTGGCTGGTCAGCTGAGTTCCGATTTCACATGGTAAGAGCTGATGGTAGGGTTGGAGTATGGCGAAGACTCCCCGAAGCCATGGACCCGAGTAGTCAACAACGCACTGTGTAAGCTGGAGGTGGCTCCATAATGGTGTGGGCTGTTTTTACATGCAATGGATTGTGTACTTTGGTCCATCTGAACCGATAACTCACTGGAAATAGTTATGCACGGACTTCATGTTCCCAAACAAGGATGGCTGATAATGCGCCATATCATAGGGACACAATTGTTCACATCTGGTTTGAAGTACATTATGGACAGGTCCAGCAAATGATTTGGCCAACCAAATAGCCCGATGTGAATCCCAACGAACATTTATGGGGCATAATTTAGAGGTCAGGTCGTACACAAAATCCTGCAACAGCAACACTTTAGAAATTATGTGTGGACGGCTACAGAGGAAGGCAGTATGGCTTAATATTTCTGCAGGGGAATTGCAACGGTTTGTTGAGTCCATGTCAGGTCATGTTACTGCACTACGCCTGGCAAAGGGACGTCCGACACGATATTAGAAAGTATCTTGAGACTTTTGTCACCCGAGTGTATATTTTATCATTATTATTAAAATAGTTGGAGTCTATAGATCGTTAAAAGTAGGCGTGACGTCAAATTATATCGGGGTGGTGGCGACGAAAGACAGTAATAAACTGTGACCCCAGATCCGAACACCTTTGCAAGCGTGGGACTAGGTGGTCAAAAAGAGACCTCAGGGGCGAAGGCCGTGAGGTCGGTCCAGTGGCGGCGTCGCGGCCCCTCTCAGATACTAGTGAACCTAACCATGAGAACGACTGTGCCAGCGAGCACGGCGCGGTAGAGAGACAGATCTACTCTGGCAGTATAGTAATTATTGCATTGGCTGGCTGTGAGTGACGCGGAAACCCTGACAGGTGGTGGACGGCGAGCGAGGGGTAAGGGTGCGGAGGGGTGTTCGATCGGCCTTGACCCCGGCGGCACTGCGCCGTCCTCCTCCGGTATCGACCTGACCCAGCCATGGCGCGCCATCTTGAGGGGGGCGCGGGCGCGAACCCGGCCGGGGCACACCTAACGTGGCTAGCGCTGGGGTCAGCTCACGAACATGACCATAGCCTCTCATCGCTTTAAAGTCTATCTCGTACAAAAATATATAAAAAATCAAGATCTCGTTTTGTTTCGATCTGTCTAATGCCTTTAAGCACATCAAAAATCTTATTTAGAGCCGCGTTTAAGTTAGTTAGTTTTAAGTATGTGACTACTTCTCGTTTTTGAATCGGTGTCAAAGTTGTCAAATCATTTCTCGAAAGTATTGAACTCTGATTTTGTTTACGCTGATCGGCAAGATACCTCACGGCCACTTCCAAAGCTATGTATCAGACTGCGTTTACAGCGTATACGTTCGGAACCTCGCGTTTTTTTTTTTTTTTCAGTTTTGCCAATACTTAAATTTTAACAACCATGGCGTATAAAGTGTATACATCCTACAAAAATAACAAAATTCTAAAATTCGCAAACAGTAAGTCCATGACTACAGTTTGTGTAACCAGGACGGAAAGCTATTTTAATCGGGTCTAAAGCTACGATTTTTTCTTGAAACTGGAGAAATATTTTTGCGGAGCGCTATCATTTCTACCCTCCGAGGAAAGAATAAAATTGTAAGCAGTCGTGAGTATTTCACACGTCAAATAGTTACAAATAACATTGCTACACCCCATGCATACATTTCGCTTGGATGGAAACAAACGTTTAATTACATTTCCATGTAATTACGAGTACGGCCGTTATGGAGTAACGGTCTGCTTTTAACAAATAACGATACGCTATAAGTTTGGCAACTGCGAGGTGGTACCCGACATGGTCTTAAAAGGTGACAGCGCCATCTGTGATCGGGTGACGGGAGTAATGAATATCAACACCCGCATACTGGTAGCCAATTGCCTGAGTTATTGAGTACAATATTTTTCTTATGTGCTGATAATTACTTAAAACAGTATAATTTTCATACAGGTGAATGTAGAACTTGTGTTGTACCGTATGCGAAAGGTAGAAAGAGAGACGGAATAACGTGTCACAGTACGATTTAGTATTAAAGCAACGTGCTGCTTACGACTTTCATTTCACACTCGATAGCGATCCGCTCCTCGAAAAATGAAGTCCGATATCTTCATCGTTGTGTAATCTCAAATGTTACTAAAAGAACAAATAAATGAATGACAATATTTGAGTGAACAGTAATTCAGCTCGAATTTGAGGTTTTCGTTACCTATTTTCTGACTCCAATTTTGTTACAAGTCAAACCTGCGGCTGCATTTTTTGTTCCCGAAATAAACAGCGACGTTTGTTCCCAGCGAATATGATCGCCAAACACACACTGCACTTATTAAAGATGGTTAAAACACACGTGCGATGCCAGTATGGCTAGACACGTCCGAGTTTTTCTGGTAATACAACACGGACACAAGTCATCTGTAAGATAGCCCCTTCTGTCAGCGAGAAAATTATGAAAAACGAAACCGGTACACTTTCGGAGTTTAATGCTGCACAGATGTGGTACAGCGCAAACACCTAGTTCATGCAACTGCAGAGACGCACCGTCCGAAAACTTATCATTAAATAAAAGAAGAAAATTCAGTAGGACCGATACAGCTAAAGCTAACGAGTTGCTAGCAGAGCAAGAAGTGAAGTCTAGGAAAGAAACGTCATACGACACGTTGAAAACGAACTCTGGCGAAGACGGTGAGTTTCTGACGAGTTAAGGGAGTCTTCACTGACCTAAGACCGTTCGTCTGATGCCAGATTTCCGTCACAGCAACGCGCTAAACAAGAGATGTGGCCTTGGTATGCTTTCAGCCCCGTCCCTCTTAATTATGTTTGCCTTGCGCTGACAGGTTTCTCGACGGGGCGCAAGAGCAAACTCCAGTTCCATCTTTGTCCATCGACTGCGAGTTTCTACAGTGACAACGTCACTGTTTGCCACTCGAGAGAGAGAGAGAGAGAGAGAGAGAGAGAGAGAGAGAGAGAGAGATCAATGAAACACTTCATCCCACTCTCTTGGTTAAAAGGCATAAGATGTGCAACAAGCAGATTTTCATTTAAAACATTAAGAAACGAATTCAATAATTTGTGTGATGAACATATTTAACGATCCCGATATTGACAGGGCAAACCATATTGTTTCTTCCTTTTTACTTATATCAGGACAGTTTGTTGGCCATTCTGCGAATCTGCTCCTTCATGATTTCCATATTTACTTGATGCTGAAGACAGTTTTTCCAAGCTATTCTAGCACAGACATGTTTTCTATCAAGCACTATGCCTATTTGAATTTTTTTTGGGATCACTTAGTAGGGGAATCTGGGTAGTGCATCCACTGTATCATAAGATTCAAGTCACAGTAAAGCAATCTCAATTTTTTGGCCTTAATATGAAGGAACAGAATGACATCCTACAATGCAAAGCGTTGATGGTGGGAAACATTTTCCAAACCTTCCAGTTTTTTTTTTATGTAACGAAACAGAGTGAAATTCTATTTGCAGGAGTAATTACTTTGAACCCAAGAGCATATTGTTTCTGTCACCACAGTGGCTACTGGCTTTATTTGCTGTATTATGTACTTCCATAATAATTCTCTGTTTGATACTACATAACCAGTCATTCCTCACAGAAGGCAACATTCATGCAAAAATGTTTCATCACCTACTATCCAGGTTGTTCTAGACTTTAACTGGCATGCCATCCATTATGCACTCATGAAAATTCAAAAACACTCCTTATATGAATCAAGTAATACAGGTATAACAGTCAGGCAGTCTTTCGCCCCCCCCCCCCCCACCCACCCACCACCTGTGAAAGGAAATAGCATATTTACCATGTATCCTCTGTAAACACACTGAGACAGATTACACATTAACATTACACCTCTTGCTATGCTGATATTAAATGCAATAACCTGTATGAACCACACATATGCAACCAACTAAGGCAACACAAATATCACAATAACTTTTAAACTCCGTAAAAGAAGATTATGACACAATGTATTCAACATTAACTTAGTGAATAAACTTTATGCCATCATTCAATTAGGCTCTATTGTGACATTTATTTATATTAGACATTTGTTTGCCATTTTCCTTCTCCTAAAGTAAAAGTCATGTGCACACAATGTTATCACAATATACGAAGTCATATACATAATTCTCACAATGTGAACTTTTAATTCAAACCAGTTACAGCAAATGTGTGTGTCATTTTACTTAATTTCGTTACACAGAAAGCCACCAAGTTGTTCTCATACCTACATTAATGAAACACATCATTCTTTTTATTTCAAACATTTCTTCTATCAGATGCATATAACGACTAACAGATACTGACACTGCTATTGTTTTAGTTCCGAACATAATGAATGCTTTAAGACTTCTCAACGGTTCATTTAAGTGACTTCGTTAACTTTTGCCTAGAGTACAAATTACAAGGAAATAGTTTATCATCTCGTAAATGTTAGTGTCAATTCACTAAACATTACACATTTTGGATTAACCGCACACTACTAGGCAACAATAAGAAAGAACAAGGTTTTAGACTGTACCAGAATGTTTGATGAAATTTCTGTATTTGTTGCTATCCTAACGAAGTGAATTGTAAACAATCTGATTATGGGTTCACGCTGTCCATGTTAGTAACTTATAGGCACTGCACTGCACATTTATTATGCAGAAAACCTTACCTAAGAAGAATCCCTGTTATGCCTCACTAGTGAAGTCAAAAAATGCTTCAAATGGCTTTGAGTACTATGGGACTCAACATCGGAGGTCATCAGTACCCTAGAACTTAGAACTAGTTAAACCTAACTAACCTAAGGACAACACACACATCCATGCCCGAGGCAGGATTTGGACCTACGACCGTAGCAGTCGCGCGGTTCCTGACTGATGCGCCTAGAACTGCTCGGCCACTACGGCCGGCTAGTAAAGTCACTTCCATTTGAACTGTGTGACAAGATCCGGGCTTGTTTATGGTCCAGCGACACAAATGGTCACTTGAGGTGCTCGAGTGCATATCTGTGGTGGATATCATAATTAGTAGTGAAAGATATCATTGATACAAGTATATAACGGAAAAAGAAGCATGAACACTACCACTCAGCTCCAGACACAACTGAAATGAGTAATAGGGCCAGGAGAGCCAACTAATGTCTGTGAGAAGGGAGTGGGACTGGCAAGTGCCAATGATACGATGCTTGTGTGCAAAAATGTTCTCGCATAGGCCCTGGCCAACACTAGTTTACTACCTCAAGCAGCTTGTTAATTGCCGTCACAAAGATGGGTGGACTCTGTTCCACGCTATTACATTTCAGGGTAATTTGAATGGTTATGTAATAGATTCATGGCAGCATAGTTATGGTCCTAACAGCTGTGCAGGGTTAAGTGCAGTGAGAAGTGTGAAAAATCTGAATGAACAGTGCTTAATTATTTCCTCTTTCATTCGGCTAACCTGTAACGTACACCCAACTGAAAAGCACATTTGTTAAGACACTGGTCCCAGATTTGGAAGGGTGAAGACTTCAGGCTATTCTAATTTAAGTTTTGCTGAATCATTTCAGGGAAATGCAGGGATGGTTACCTCAACAGTCCTGTTCTCTCCTTATTAAACATGTATGTTTACATGTCTGTATAGTTGACATTTTTTCTTGTTGTAAGCTGATAAGGCCTGCATCAATGTAAAATGATACATGGCCAAATAAATAACTGATACTTAATCACCCACACTTCAACATATCTTTGAGAAAGAGTACAAACAAGTACACACTCAATATAGATAGGAAACAGTCTGTATCTTTATTGTATTAATTAGGCAATAATCACTACTCCCATATCAAAAGTTTGCATCATGAACGAAATTTATAAGAACAAGAACAAAATATCTGATGTTAAGTTGCTATGAATATTTTTCTATTGCTCACAAAGCATTATTTATGATGTTACTTTCAAAATAATAGTAAAGTAATGATAGAAATAATGCCTCATCACAAATTATGACAAGACTAATTAACAGAATTGAAATGACGATATGGTATTTCTGAGCAGGAGACCCAGTCTGGTAGTGTTCAGCCCCTGATGGACATCTTGGGCAAGGGGGTTAAGCGGGATTAAACAATGAGGTGATCAGTCCCTTCTTTTTTTATAATCAAATATAAAAACATTTCATGAGAAGCAGGTTGACATCCAATTTGAGTTTTTATTATATCTCAGGCATAGAGCCACATAAGTGTGGGGAAAAAAAAGAACTAGTAAGGAAGAGTAGGAATAATGTCCTGTTGATGACAGTGTTACCTGACGGAGCATCACAGATTATGAAAGAATGACAAAGGAAATCATACATCTGGATGCACAGATAGCAACTTGAACCCAAACCCAATTACAGTGTATCAGAGTGAAGGAAAAACAACCAAAGGAAGTAATAAAATGCAGTGAGATGTTAATATCAACTGGTCAAAACTAGTCACATGCCCCGTGGGGGCTTATCTCGTGGTGGAAGGTCAGATTTGGCACCAGACTGAGAGTTCCTTAGTCTATTAGCAAAATACTCACGCAAAGCATAAAAACACTAAACCCCTGTATTGAGGAAAGCTACTGATCAGAGGGCAACTACACATCCACTAGTGCTCTCATGTGCAGAGAAAAAAAACACACACGCACACACTATATATATATATATATATATATATATATAATAGAAAGAAACTTCCACATGGGAAAAATATATTAAAAACAAAGATTCCAAGACTTACCAAGTGGGAAAGCGCCGGCAGACAGGCACATGAACAAAACACACAAACACACACACAGAATCACGAGCTTTCGCAACTCTCTTTCCTTCTGTTCATGTGCCTGTCTGCCGGCGCTTTCCCGCTTGGTAAGTCTTGGAATCTTTGCTTTTAATATATATATATATATCTCCGCAGAATTTCCCGTTCTCCCGATTTAAATTGAGTACGAAATGTTAAAAAAACAACCAGTAAGGAAGAGTAGGAATAATGTCCTGTGTCCTGTTGATGACAGTGTTACCTGGCAGAGCACCATAGATTATGAAAGAATGACATAAGAAATCACACATCTGGATCCACAGATTGTGACTTGAACACAAACCAGATTACAGTGTATCTGCCAACGTACTATCTTGCTTTATTTAAAAGCTAATGTTTTTCCATTTAAAAAACAAAAAATAAATTAATTTACACTTGCTACTGATGATGTTCTCACTTGCAAGATAAAAAGGAATTTATGCCATGAAAAACAGTATATTTGTAATTTTAAATATTGTAACAAATAAGAACCCTATGTTAAGGATAACAAGAAGCAATCAGTGACAGGCACCAGATTATATGATTTGCAAATTGTATCCGACAGGGTATCATGTTTGCATTCTGCTGCCAATAACAATGTTAATCAAAAATCATGTAGATAATGATTAAAAAACATATGTTCAACTTATATTTCATGGCTGCAAACACAATTGTATCACATTAACTTTACTTCAGAGAAATAGGAACTTAACGTTTGGCAATAACTGACAACAGATTGTCCTTATGATTGATCCTGATGATTGCAGCATTATAATGACAGATTTACCCAAACTGGAAAGGTCTTAATTTTCTTGATAAACTGTTGTGTGAAAGTGGGCAGCGGCATAGCCATTGACATTTTGAAGGAATGCTAGATCTACACTTGGTGAAAGCAAGCCACAGAGACAGCGATACTATGTGTACACATAATTAATGCGGAAAAATGGATGTATGATCAACCTTTAGTAGGATTTGTGTTCGAAGCAGAAATCTTGCACCAAAATGCCTGCATATGGAAATTGGTGGCAAATTCAGCGATGGACTTAATCAGGTTACTTGAATATTACAATAATATCGCATTTCCTCCTAGAAAATTTTAACTTGGTTAGTCGTGGGAAAACCAATTCTGGCCACATAGGGCCTACAGAAGTTTGGACTTATTTTTGAGTTAATTCTAAAGTTGTTTACTAACAATCACAAGATGCGACTCTACAATGTTACACAGAACCACAGTCGAGTCCTCGAGATGGTCCATGGAATGAAACATAGAATAGGAAAGTAATAAAACGTCACAAACATTTTTTTTAAAAAATTTCGTTTCCAAACCACAAACAGTCTAAATTATATGTAACGATTTTAAATAATGTTTTTTCTGGTGCAGCCAATTCTTCTGCTTGACGCGCAACAGTTCCCCAGCATGCCTACTGCACAACGCGAATTTTGCGACTTCTCACACTGCTTCACAATAGCACTCATTGCTTCATTATGATTACAGCGATATGCTACGTGTATCGACTGCAAGATTGAATACAATCTTCAATTTATTACTGGCTTGATTACGCACGAAAACTACCAACATCCCACGTTACACTCGACACAAACAGCACCAGCGCCATCACCCACCCACACACACAAACACACACGCTCACCAGGTGATGCACATAACCTCAAAATTACTGTCATGAAATTGTTATCGAAATGATTCATCAATTTTACCAGCCCCAAAATTGCGTAATACTATACAAAATAAGCCTACGAACTAACCTCTGTCAAACTTCTTTCCTTCAGGATCAATATCTTTCACATTAAATATATCTTCAAACAACACGCCCGCCATCACGAACCGGAAACAATAACATACAACCACCAACTTTGGTACACCGTCTTTGATATCGACGTGATTCATGTAATCTTCAATGCATTTAGTAAGTATATTACTTACTTCGAGATACTCTACGACAGATTTTTGAAGTGTTACATATAATAATTTATATTTTTCCTAAAGTAATATAAAAAATAATATCGAATAATATCTTTGATAAAGTTGACATTTTCTCTATAATCTTTGAACTGTATATGTTATGGTTGATAGTTCAGCAAATGAAATGGCGACATTACCCCCAAGGAAAAACGCGACACCTACAAAAATATCAAGACAGTATCTATCACCATTGCAAATACTTTTGCAGATGGGATTTCCCAAACATAGAGCGTAAGGTCACGTTTTAAAATTTTGAATGTCTATATCAATGTTTGTTGTTCGATTAAAAATGTCTGGTTGCCAATACTCTTTCATTAATAAAGAATATTCCCTGTGAATTTGTATTGACGGGTGACGGAAGCGAAAGTTTAATCTTCTATATAAATTAACAGAGGGAACTTGTTTCCTAGATTGTCTATTGACAAAAAAAGGCGCAGAAAGAACAATTACGGTGCCAGTTTTGATTCGGTGGTATGCATTTCAGGGAGAAGGCATTAGCAGCAACCGGCCATAGAGGTGTTCAGCTTGCATCTGACTGGCTGCTAGCTCATGTGAATGACCCGACACTGGATGACAATAGCCCACGAGAGTACATATTATATGCATGCCCAACAGGCCCATTCTTTGAACAACTGGAAAATTTTTGGAATTTGTCGCTTGCACAGTGTGGTTGGAATGGTGCACACAGTTTCATGCCTCATATAACATTAGTTTCATTTTTTAAGGTATGGAGAGAGAAAATTGGTTACTGTTAATTGATGTAGGTTCGATAGCTTCACTGAAGTTTTTGTGGCATGTTGATTCAGGCTCCTGATGAAAGTGCCCAGCAGTTAGCACGAACTCTCAAGCATGTTGTTGAACTGCAAAGAGTGAATTTAAAGGAACCCTTGAAACTGGAAACGTATGTCTCGCAGAACTTCATGGGTTTTTTTGTGCATGAGGAGCATGCTGATATTCTGAAAAGGATTGCCCTGCAATATGTTAAAGAGGTGTCAAATGCAAGTAAGTAATTTCTTAGTTACTGAATGAATCATAGTCAAAATACTTTCTGAAATTTCCCTCTGGTAAAAAAAGAGGAAGTTGATTTTAGTGAGATGCCAAACAAAGTTGTGATGAGCTGCATGTTGTGACAAAATACTTTCCTTACTCTTTTTTCTGTACTTAGTGCCTTTCCTATACTCTGTGTTCCTTTACAGTCATAAATGATAATTACGAACACCTCGACGCACTGTCAGCTTGTTTTCCATGGTGCACCACAGCTACTGATAGATATGTTCCTCGTGGAGTCAAATGTAAGCTCACTATGGGTTGAATGACATATATTTCATTATGATTTGGCATGATGTTGAAGTGCATGATACTGCTCAGTAATTCTGTGTCATCTAAGGTACTGACCTTTCATCAGCTTAATATAACCAAGGCCATTCAAATAGCTGAATAGTTTTGCCTAAGGATGTAAGTATTACCAGAGCACATGGGAGAATTAAGGGTATTTCATCTTTTTTACCATTTTGCTTTCATTTTTGCTGTTACATTTTGCAGTCGATCCACTGTTTCTTTAATTTATGTGAAATTCCTCCAGTTTTTCAGTCTCTTCAGTTGGGCAAATATTTTACACTCTCTTTTTGGTTTTGTTCTCCTGTGGAACAAGTTTTTATTATTATTATTTTTTATTTGTACTTCATTGTGTGTGCTGCTTCACTGTCTGGTACAGTTCAGAAATATTGTACTAATACTCAACAAGACTGTGCCTATATAGAGGCTATGTTTAAGGTATTCCTGTTCAACTAACTTTCCAGCTTGTTTTTTAGTGCTTAGTATTCCTGAATTAAGGCGTCCCATAATCCAGCTTGTGTGCATACTTCTGGTGACCAAAGGCTGTATCCAGCTTCAGTGTAGTATATGTTGCATGGCTTCTTTGGCAGTTTCCTTTCAGTTATGAGAAACTGTGGTTCAGTTATAGTTAATATTGACTCGGTATCAGGCATTGCTGTTAGTTTGTGTATGTGTGTGTGTTGCTGTTACTACCAATAAATTCCATGGTCTGTACTTTTGTGATCTTTCCATTGCTGTGGCTTTTAAGTGTTACATTTCATTATTTTCTGTCTACCCATGGCACAGAAGAATTATGTAGAAGTTAAATTGTTTTCTTTCTTGCTAGTGTTGACATGGAAAAATATCTGATTCTTCCACTGCCTACGTTGCCACAATCAGTATGCCAGTAAATTGTATGAATTTTCTGATGGCCTTTTCATGATGATTTCAACTATATTTGTTAGTTGACTAATGTGTGGAATAATTTTGAAACCTGTGTGTACTTCTGCATTCAACATAAATTATCATTTTATATATTTCATTGTTCTGTTATGCAGAAAAAAAAGAAAATAGCTTAACACTGAATCCTGTTTGACTGGAGATTAGATAGTGTACTTCAGGGGTATTTACTTTGTGAGCAGTATTAATTAACCCACTCATATAGTTAAGATCCCATGATTGAGAATTTCAAAGGGTGTTAAATTGTAATATATTGTTAAACTGCTATATTCCCTTTGTTTGCATAGGCAACTTAAATAAATTATAGTAACAGAAAACCAACTACCTGGGTAAAGTTTGCTACTTTTACAGTTATATTAACGTACTGTTACTGTGTGTTTAATATTTATAATAATAATGGAAATTCCTGGATAGAACAATATGTAAAATAAGGAAAAGCCAACCACTCATCTATAGCAGACTGATGTGTGGCGCATACACACACATAACAGGAAACAGCGTTCACTAGCTTTTGAGCTCCAGCTTTTTTTTCTAGTAGAAAACATCTGTGTCCACGTACTACTGTGGCTGCAGCATCAATGAATAACAGTAATCTTGCAGCCCACATCCGAATTGCTTTGATGCATTTAATCCAACCTGGTAGGCATCCCAAACACTCAAGCAGTACAAGAATAGATTGCACTGGTGTTCTTTTCACAGTCTGCTTTACAAATGAACCATGTTTTCCTAAAATTCTACCAATGAACTAAAGCTGACAATTAGCCTTCTGTACTACACTCTGTACATGATTGTTCCTTTTCGTATTACTTTGCAAAGTTATGCCTCGATATTTAATCAGTGTGATTGTGTCAAGCGTTCACTAATCACCTGCATTAACTTAACAATTTTCTGCATTTATTATTATAATACATCACATTGATCAGCCATGTCCCTGCTTTCAGGACCACTCAAGAAGTAGAACTTGATATGTTGTTCTTGGTATTCTGATCATGGAAAGTGAACTAAACACTGGGCATTGGTTGGTGAAGTGTGATTCTGCATTGGAACATGAGGACATGCCTCGGATGAAAGGGATTTATCTGTGGGTGGAAGTAATGGAGTGGAGTGAAATGGGTAAAGAGTTATAGAATGGGGTTGTTGGTAACCACATAAATTTCATATTTCAAGTTGAACTATTTTGATGGCTGCTGAAGAAAATACATTGATGTGAGATACCTAGCCAGGTTTTCAGATGAAGAGAGAATTTTTTGACAGGCTGCCTGCAGCAAATCATATCAACAGGTAGTCATTAACTGAAACAGCAGAAAGTTCAGTACTCACCCAGAGGAGCCTGATAAAACCACTACTATTAATGTCTGATATAAATAATAAAACAATGGAAAGTACAGGATGTACAAAATTGTTTAGTTAATGCAGGTGATTAGGAGTTGTGCTCGAATACAGCATCAGTAGTGACACAAACACACTGATTAAATATCTAGGCATAATTTTGCAAAGCAGTACAAAAAGGAACAATCATGTACCAACTGTAGTAAAGAAAATGAATTGTTGACTTTAGCTTATTGCTAGAATTTTAGGGAAACATGGTTCATTTGTAAAGCAGATATAAATAAAGAGCAGGTAATATTATTGCAGTCTCTCGCTTACTGCAAGTGGAGTGATTATGTACAAATAAAAGTTACCTTAAAAAATTGTGTTAGGTATCCACTGAGACATTGACACAATGTCAACTTGATGTAAATACTGGAAATGAGGTTTAAATATAGACTAATGGAAAATTACGGACTTCACAACATGTAAGGAAGTAGAACACTTGCTGGGAACATGAAGATTTGAAAGGGAATGGCAGGGTTTGACGCATTAGTAGACTGATTGAAAATTGTGGTTTGCTTGAGAGAGAGAGAGGGGGGCTGACTGCTTATGAACTTATGAAACCCCCATTTTACCTCTGCAGGAAAACAAATATGCGGTGTCTATCTCAAGCTGAACTAACAGAAGACATTCAGCATACAGAGACAAGACCAATAAATTTTTTCTGGAGTGCTTCACTACTGGAACAGTAGCACAAAGCTTTTGTACTGTAGGCATTTGGAAACATGTTGGTGGAAACTAAACTTTGAGGTGAAATCTGTGTACTGTTGCTTCACAGTCACATAAATGTTACCATTCACATATATGTAGATTCGACAAGTGTGCATGATAGTCTGCACAATAATTTTATGCAAGCACTGTCAAAGCTACATGAGGCTGTATCAATTTTCAATTATTCGAGCATGTACGGGCATACTGACATACACATATTTTAGCCTTGAACCTGACAGTATATAGGCATCTAGAAGCAAATGAGTTTTGAGGAAATCATTGTAGCAGTAGTATATCCAGTGAATTGGAACAAATCAATTGCAAGTTCCTGGACAAGTTTAGAAATAGTATTTGAAAGGCTGCCTTGCCTCAGGAATTTTAAATTAAAAAAAATCTATTGCTATAATACAAAAAGGAATGTTGCGTATATTGTACTTTGATAATCAACAAAGCATTTAACTTGTCATAGACAGACAATTTGTTATTTAAATTATAAAACCAACAGGAGTTGATAAAAAAGGAAGACATGTAGAAATCTGACATAGGAAGAGATGAGGTTCAAAAATCATCACTCGTCACACATATGTATAGCTGGTTATTCCTCTAAGAGAAATCAAAATATGGCTTTCATGTGGTGTTACAACTTCTTTCTTCATTGGATCCTCCTTTTTACAGATGATGACAGGTTCTGATATGTTGTTCCACTGAGACTGAAATAATTACCAATAATGTGGGTACATTTTCAGCTCACAGAATAATTTATTGTGAGAATAAATATTTCATCAACATGTCACTACAGTGCACATCATATTTCTTCTTTAATTTTTTGTTTTGACATCATAAAAGCAAAGCCAGCCAAACTGAGCAGGCCAAAGTTGTCTTAGCACCATGTGTTTGAAGAACAAGCTAACGCTTAGACAAACATGCTTGTCAAGCTTGCAGTTGTGTGTGTGGTCACCTTAACAGCCAATACAGGTTGCCTTGATATCTGTGTCCATAAATGGAATAAACACAAATTTAAATATATGTACCATAAAACTACCGCTGCTGCATACTTTATAGTGATTACACAAGCCGAACAAATTTTGAGTTTCAAACAAAGTTTTTTGTGAATTTAGCTATTTTTACTATGTTTTTAAGTGTGCTGAATCCAAAAATGTTCTCAATTTTTCTGTACAATATGCCATTTTTTGCAGTATTTGATTTTATTTTCCATTGCATACAGTTATGTTGTAGTACCATATTAAAGACTTAGTAAAAGATTCGTGACATAAAATTGTTGTGTTATAATATTACATACCAACTCTCTAGAACATATTTATCACCATTAACATTCCCATACTAATGTGTCCTCCTCCTCTTCTCTGTAAAAGTCCATATGTTGCTCTTCCTCATATGAGATTACTCTGGATTTTCTCAATGCAGTGACTGGCAAAAGTCACAAATTACAGAAACATTCCAGTTTTCAAAGAGATTTTGGGATTGCAGCTGGTCATCGTTAACTTCACTCCATGATATTTCAACTGGACACATGGCAGTCATCTTTAGGTGAGCCATCAAAAACTGACAAGAATGTTCTCTGCTCCGTCTTATACAGCAAACTGATAGTACTGCTGCGCATGCATCAGAGTCACGGTGATAGAAGGTCCACAAAGCCTGGCAGCAGCGCCCTCGCTATTGGAACTGCAAGGACCAACTGTCTTCGGTGTTGCTGTTCACCGCAGTTATCAAGAGTATTCTGGTGTCTCCGTCTGGAGCAAATCTAAGAGATGATGGGATTCCATGCATTCTCCAGCTGGTAGCCATTGTCACAGTTCATTAGATTTTCTGTGGTGTGTTTTTCAGTCGATTCTTTTATAATGGTGTCCCAAAAAGATGTTGTGGCCAAAATTAAAGTTTTGTATACTCCATTAAATGTCCGTTGGAGATAGAATGTTCCGCAATTGCAGACTTGCTGGATTGCAGAAGGCAAGTGCAGCATTTATGTTCTGTGCACAGTTCTTCCACTGTGTGTGTTGTTTGCCCTCTTTAGTCCATACCACACTGGCAAAGTGTTTTGTAAACTTTTGCCTTCCACAATAACAAATTACCCTTCATTGGTCCCAGCAGGTTCAAAATCTTAGGTGGTGGGCAGAAAATCATCTTCATCTGAAAATTATTAAGGATTCTTGGTATTTAGAAGTAAATACAGTAAAACTTGTCAAAATGGAAAAGCACGGGACTGAAACAATTTTCCAAATTGGACAAGTTTCCGGATTACACAAAACTCATTAGGCTACATAAAATTGGGCAGAAATCATGCACAAAAGTATGAATTTGTAATTATGCACTTATTTACATACCTTCACTCCTGCACGGAAGATGTTCATTTATTGTGTGATGTATAACAGAACACTTGACTTTACAAACAAATAACACTGCATTTCTGTATTGTTTCTCTAACTTTAAATTTGTTTATTGTTGTATGTATATACATATTATTCTCACATTTATTTGCCTTACATTTCACTTTTTTTTGCCACTTTTTTCCTGTTCAGAAATGTTTAATCTATGCAACTTTTTGCACTATAAAATGATTCCAATAGCTTGGGAGGATTTGTGTGTGCTGCAAATTGCGTAACATCGATTATGCATGCAGTAGCTTCTATTTTTCTAGGGATATCATTTCCTCCTCTTCTTCTCCATTTGTTTCTTCCTTATCAGCTTCCGTGATGTGGATTTCTGTTATATCTGTTGCTGTTGCCATCGCTTTGAATGTTGTCTTCTGTGGTACACGGAATGTTTCACATTTTAATTAATTTGCTATTAGGTTGTACAGTGTGTAGCATGGAGAGCTGCATCAAACCAGTCTCAGGACTGAAGACCACAACAACAAACATTGTACAGTATTACACTGTATTGCTACTCTTTCCTGCACATTCTCAGCTTTCCCTCACACTTCATGTTGCACATTGTGGTGATCAGCTATTAAACTGTGTTGAACTCCTCATTTCCAAGCTCTTTAACGACTTTCAGAACTTTACTCTCCAACATGGTTCTAGACATATCTAAGTTTTTTTTTCTTTTGCTCGCACGCTTATGAACCATTCCCACACTATGTCGTTAATTTCTTCATTTCCCATCTTCTTCCCTTTCATTTCCCCGTTCCCTTTCATCCACCTTTTCCCTTTGAAAATTTGTGTTTTACCGCTTTCAAATGCAGCATCATTTCGTCCAGAGAGAGTTTCTTTCTCGCACACCTCGACTACCTTAATCTTTTCGTTAAATGTTACCAGCACATATTTTTTATTTGACATCATGTTACCAGTGTCACTTAAAGTGCTCCTAGTGAACTGAAACTGACAGATAATGCACACAGTGCATTGATATGGAATGCTTGACCTTACTGGGTAAAATCATTGTTTAATTTTACAACACCCACCTCTATCACTGCTCGTATTGCAGCAGTGTGTTCGTAAGTGCGCACGGTGTTTGTGTGTTCCAGTGCGCATCAGTAATAATGGAAAACAAGAAAAGCTGACAAATGAGTGAACCATTTCCTTCAGTGTACCAACACTGAACCCAACATGCTCATTGTTGCACTGAGCGGCGCAGTTTGATGGCACACCAGCAACACAGCCCTGTGCCGGAACTCTCTTTTTCTGATTTTGATCTGCTCAGCAGCATAGTCAGTTGTGTTAAAAATAGTGTTCTTAAAATTTGCATTCCATTTCCACATTAGGCACATTCTGCTTTAGGTGAAATAATAGTGTATTGAATGTATCAGGACTGAAATAATTGTACGGTTTGGGCAGATTTCCAAGTTCTACATGTTCCGCTTTGATCAAGTTGTACTGTATTTCCAACGAAGGGAAGAAAAACTAGGAACTTTACTGGCACATTCTCCTCTTTATCCACGTCACGGTTCTTGGTTTGAGCTGAGAATGCTCTGTTAATTTGCCAGGTTGAGCATCCATTGTCTCTGAACACTATCCATAAATGTACAAGTTCTTTAGGTAAACTTTTTGTATCCAACACTGTATGGGCCCTGTTTACAAGCATTTTATGCACACTCAGGTTACTTTGTAAGAGAGCAAAACTTTCAAGTTCTTTAAGTTTTTAATGAATGGTGGTACCATGGCATTATACAAAAATTTGCCAGAGTGACACATTTTTTTTAAGACGGTCACTGCACGGAAGATAACGGGGAAGGCAAGTCACACTTTTGTGAATGAGAGGCTTTGTCATATGAGACGAAGGTTGAATACCATTTCATTAGGACTGTTCCACCTACGCCTAAAGATTGCAGCACATATTTCTCCTGTGTCATGGGACTGGGGTGATGGATTGATTTCAGCCAAGCTTGATTGGGTATATAAGGATGCAAGATCTTGGCAAATGTTGAAATTTGATCACTTCGTGCCACAATAGCTGTTGTGTGTGTTTGAGGTTTACGGGCGCTAAACAGCGTGGTCATCAGTGCCCACACTTTAGCTGTTGCCATCACAGGGAATAATTACATAATGTTCTGTTGTTAACTTCACCAAGAAGAATTTGGAAGATGCAACACTGTCTAGTTTGGGTAAAGGACTAAATTTTGCACCTACTCCAAGTGCAGACTTCTGATAAGTTTTGTGAGCGGTGCTGAAGAAGCTGTACAATGCCTTCCTATGGATGCTGTTGAAGAAATATCAGGGTGAGTCAAATGAAAACCTAAAATTTTTAATAACAAATCAAAATTTCATGCTGTTATCTTGTAAGTTGGTAAGCGTTCTACAAACAGTGTGCAGAATGGCCTATAGGTGGCAGCATATTGCAGATGCACACATACCGTCACGGTATCAGTATAAAGATGGCCGACTTGCACTAGGAAAGAACAGCATTCTGTTATTCGGTTTTTGCGAAGTGAAGGTGTGAAATCTATTGAAATTCATCGACGAATGAAGGTTCAGTATGGTGATGCATGTTTGTTACAGCAGCAAGTATACGAATGGAGTAGGAAGTTCGCAAATGGTGTGACTTCAGTGGAAGATGCTCTGCAAATGGTGTGACTTCAGTCCAGGTCCAGGTCAGGCACAACAAGTTGTGGCTTCACAGAACATTGCAGCATTTGTAGCATGTTTTTCAGATTGGCCACATTGTGCATGATGTGCTCCAGTTTCACAAAGAGTCTGCAAGGTGGGTGGAGTGCCGCGGCAGCTGACTCCTGAAATGAGAGAACGACGTGTTAATGCTTGTGAAGTACTTCTTCGGCGCTTTGAACGAGAAGGTGATGGCTTCCTTGCAAGAATTGTTACTGAGGACAAAACCTGGGTTCACTTCCACCAACCGGAAATGAAGAGAGCAGGCAAGGAATGGCGCGAATCCTCATCACCAAAACCAAAGAAGTTTCGAACAGAACCATCGGCAGGAAAGGTTATGCTGGCTCTCTTTTGGCACGAAAAAGGTGTCATTTTGAAACATTACATGCCTAGAGGGACCACTGTCACCAGTGCATCATACACAGATCTCCTAAAATATCATCTGTGGTCTGCAATCGAATCAAAGTGACATGGATTGCTGTCAGCAGGTGTCCTTTTGCAACATGACAATGTAAGGCCCCACACTTTACGTACAACAGTTGCGACAATCATAGATCTGCATTTTGAGTGCCTTCCTCATCCACCATACTCAAAAGACCTTGCCCCAAGTGATTTCCATATGTTTGGACCACTCAATGACGCAATGGGAGGAAAGAAGTTCCGTTCTGATGAAGAGGTACGCCAAGCGGCGCATGAGTGGTCGCACGGACTACCAAAAGAATTTTTTTCTAAAGGAATTTATGCACTTTGTAAGTGCTGGAGGACTTGCATTGAGCGTGGGGGGGATTAAGTTTAAAAGTGATACAGCTTTGTACCACTTTCGCACAATAAATAATATTTAAAAAAATATTTAAGGTTTTTATTTGACTCACCCTCGGAAGAAGAGAACTTGCCATGCTCTTTTGAAAGCTCCTCCTCAGCGCTGTAATATTACCTCTGAAGAAAGGGCTGCACTACGAAATCTCCAAGAGGATCCGGACACAGTGGTGCTGAAGGCTGATAAAGGTAACTCAACTGTTCTGTTACCTCATAGTTTGTATTTGGAGAAGATGTGTGGTCTGCTTAGTGATGCTATGTATAGGAGATTGATCACAACTGTACAGCATGTGTGCAACGGAAGATGTGTACACTCCTGAATTCTTCCTCGTTATCTCCCGAGACCATCAAGCGGTTAAGACCACATGGCAATGTACCACGAAGACCGTATGGTCTTCCTAAAGTGCACAAAGGAGGTTTTCCTTTACGGCCTATAGTGAGTAATATTGAAGCCCCACATATGATATAGCCAAACATCTAGTTTCTTGCTGAGACCATAGGTTAGCAAAAGTCCACATCATATATGGAACTATGCCGATTTTATCAGCTGACTGGGGGCTCTCCACCTAAGTAGTTTGGATCTTCTAGTGAGCTTTGATGTAGTATCTCTTTTTAAAAATGAACCTCTTGCTGATTCCTTGGCTCTAATTGGTAAACAGTTTGTCGGATGTCATTGTTTTGTTTTGACAGGCTCTTTCTGTAACCTATTTTATGTTTAACCAAGAAATGTTTTGAACAAAGTGATGGCATCAACATGGGGAGCCACTTGCCTCCCCTAGTGGCTAACTTTTTTTTGTGGAGGATTTTGAAGAAAGAGCACTTGAGTCAGCAGTTTCTAAACCAACAGTTTTTTGGAGGTATGTGGATGATACTTTTGTAGTGCAGTCCCATGGAAAAGATTACTTCATGGAGTTTTTACATCATCTTAACGCCATTCATGAGAACATTCGAATTATATGGAATTAGAGAAATGTGATTGTCTCCCATTTGTTTTGGTTAGACAGACGAGTGATGGCTTTTCGGGACATTCTGTTTACCATAAGACCACTCACACTGATTTGTACTTGCCCTCCTTAACTTGCCATCACCCATCCCAAACAATGAGTGCGATTAAAACCCTTGTACACAGGGCCCGTACAGTATCAATTGCAGATAGTGTACCTAAAGAGCTTGCACATTTAAGGACAGTGTTCAGAGACAATAGATACTCAACCTGGTAAATTAATAGGGCATTCTCAGCTCAAACCAAGAACTGGGAAGTGAATAAAGAACACAATGTGCCAGCAAAGTCCCTAGTTTTTCTTTCCTTTGTTGGAAATATTTCCTTCAAAATAACAAGAATTCTTAATAATTTTCAGAAGAAAGTGATTTTCTGCCCACCATCAAAGATTTCAGACCTGCTGGGATCAGTGAAGGATAATTTGTTATTGCGAAAGGTGGGAATTTACAAAATACCTTGCCAGTTTGGTTTGACCTATGTAGGACAAACAACACTCACAGTGGAAGAACATTTCACAGAATATAAATGTTGCTCTCTCCTTCTGCAATCTAGCAAGTCTGCATTTGAGAAACATTTTATCTCCAACAGACATTCAATGGAGTATGACCGAACGTTAATTTTCGCCACAGAAACATCTTTTTGGGACTCCTTTTTAAAAGAATCCATTGAAATACACATTGCGGAAAATCTAATAAACCATGACAGCGGTTACCAGCTGGATAATGTGTGGAATCCCATCATTTCTAAGATTTGCTCCAGATGAAGATGCCAGAATACTCAGGTAACTGTGGCGAGTGACATCGCCTAAGGCAGTTAATCCTTGGAGTTCCAATAACAAGGGCACTGCCATCGGACGGTGTGGTCCTTCTGACACCATGACTCTGACACATGCGTGGCAATACTATAAGTGCGCTGTATAAGGTGTAGCGAAGAACAACTTCCACAGTCTTTGATGGCTCACTGGAAAATGACTGGCAGGCGTCCAGTCGAAACACGGAATGTTTCAAAATGAATGTATGGGTTTTAAGGATTTGTAGCACTTATTACATTCACCTTATAATTATAGATAATACATCAAATGAAGGAGCAACTCAAGCAGTTTTGTTTGTGTACCCATATGCAAAGGGAAGAGAATGGAATGAGCCAAAAGTGACTGAACAATGTGTTGAATGAGTGAGAGCCTTTCATGCATAGCCCCAATAAATCAGTTCGGAAGGATAGCCGTGAATTAGCAGTTCCAGTGACATCTGTGTGAGTACTTAATGAGACCCGTGCAACTACATCCTTATTGTCTGCAGTTGTTACAAGCTCCTAAGCCTACAGAGTACTGTTTATGTACCAACTTTGCTGCATGGCGATGAAGATTTTCTGGATCGTGTCGTCTTTGGTGGTGCATCGACATTTCACTTAAGTGGAAATGTGAACACAAGTAATGTGCGCATCTTGGGTTCAACATATCCCCACAAGACGGTATAGCTGGAAAGAGACTAAGCAGATTTTTTCTGTGCCATATCCTGGCGGAAAGTTTTTGAGGAGCCTTTCTTTCTCGGTGAAGCAACTATAACTGATGTTTCTTATCGTGAAGCTCCAAATTGTGGCAGACAAATGGTAAGAAAATTGTAAGAAAAACTGTTTCAGCTGCTCTTTTATTTGATGTTTTATTTATAATTGTAAGTTGAAACTAACAAATGCTGCAGAGTCTTGGAACCCGTATATTCATTTTGAAATGCCCTGTATTGTGAAATGAAGTTAATGATGACCAGCTGCAATTCTGAAATCTCTTCAAACATTTATTTCACAGGGAAAATTTTAAATTCCACACATTCCAGTGTCCTTCATATCTTCTCTCCATGACGCAAATGTCCTGATGAAAATTTTCCCTCTGATGCTCTGAAATTTTCAGGAAGTAATTCCAAATGTTATTTAAGAATGCAAAGTTTCAAGCCCATTAGACAGTCCAGTTTTTCAAACTTCTCAAGCATGTTTTGAACAATACTTTTGTAATCTGCATCCTTTGTATTCCCCAAGAAATCGAAGATGACATCTCTGAATGCAGTCCATGCCTCGTCTTCATCATATGTCATTGTAGCAACAAATTCGTCATCACACATTAATCTACAGATGCCAAGTCCAACAGAAACACCTTCTTTGAGTTTGGCCTCTGAAAAGTTAGGAAAATATTCTCACAAACATGTGAAACATCTCCCAGTTTTAAGGAGTGCTTCGTCGTACCTAGCTTAATATGTATTGGGGGTAGGGGGAATAGGAGTTTTTCACAGTCAATAAGGCTCAATCGCAACATTTTTAGTTCCACGAGCAAGATTTTGGAAAACTCTCCATTTGTCTCTACTTCGGTGTTGATATCTGGCTCTGTTGTTCCACTCATGCAGAAAACTTGGGTACTTTGTAAATCCTGCCAGCTGGCCAAGTACCGTACATATAACCTTTGAGTCCCCACAGGTCATTTGCTTATGATCTGAGTGTTTTACTTTTGTAAGGGAGATGCTGAGTCACAAATAGGTACAACAAAAAGACTGTCACAATATAGGCTTTTGGCCATCAGGAATTTTGTCGAAAATAAATGACACACCCATGAAAGTGACACGCGCGCGCGCACACAATAAAAACACACACACACACACACACACACACACACACACACACACACACACACACACACACACGAACACACGACTGCAGCCTCTGGCTGCTGAAGTCACAAGATTTCGTAATATTGCTACATTCCATCCTGGATTTTCCATTGTTTACTTTTGTAAGAATCAGTTTTCGGCTTCTTTTAGAAGAATCAGTAAAACGCCTCTGAGGTTTTTTTTTCATACTCTATTCCAAACTCAAGCATTAATCCAGGTATGTCAGAACAAAATGCCAAGTCACCTTCATTTTCAAAGTAAGGTGTAAACTGCAACTCACTCTCTCTCTCTCTCTCTCTCTCTCTCTCTCTTTCTCTTCCTATAGAAATGAGCAGACATACCTTCAGCCATTATTTTGTTTTCTTCTTTCTCTCCCAATGTAGTTCTACCTTTTCTTTGCTTACATGTAGGCCCTCTCACAAGGTTACTGAGTACAGATTGAGTAAACACCTCAAGGTTCAGATGTCTGGCATGCTTGAAAGTGGTATCTGCTTCATCATTTGAATCTGATGGGTCACCATCACTTGACATGTTTGTAGGGAGTATAATTTTGTGTAGTGACTCTGGAGGTTGAGGTATTTGGAGTGCTGGACCATGAGGAATTGGGGGTGGGGGCAGATGGAAGGTGTAGGTATACAGTGTATTTTTTGTTTGTGGAATTATAATCACCAATATCAGTGCAAGAAAAGTAACAGTTGTCACAGTGATTCGTGTGCTCCTGCCACACCATTGGGATGCCGAATGTGAAACTTTTTCATTTCCCTAACCATTTCTATGCACACACAACGTACTTTGAGGTGCCCCACATTATCTTGGTCACACAGTTGAATACCAAACTATGCAGAGTATACCTATTTAATGAAGTCTGTTATGTTTTATTGATGTTTACGTATCACGTAATCACCACAAATATAACGCAATGAATTTGGAGAATTCACACAACCACGAAGTTGCTGTTCTGCACAACACAAACTCACAATGAATGTTTTTCAAAGTCTGCAAAACTTCTGATTTACTTTGATATTGTGTTATTGGTAATTAATAAAAAAAAAGGGTGGCACGAAATGGGGCGGGGAGTACTTACATGATTCCTATAAGTGTCCAACAAGTCTTGAACCATAAATTAAAAATTCTGAACGAACTGTATGTGCTAAAAAATTTTTATGCTGATCTTCATGTTAAGTGTGAAAAAATAGATAACAGGAAACTGGAACTATTAAAAAAAAGTTCTTTAGTGGTTAGCCATTGTTATTTGTAGAGTATAGCTAAAGTTTTAAGTATACAATTGTGGTGAGAGTTACTAGTTACTCATGACAGAATTTGTTAGTTGGGAGTCAGAAGGTAGCTAATTAACGAGCAACTTAAGCATTTTTGTTTTCTTTAATAACATATACATACTTCGGTCATCTGCTTGTTCTCCCATTGCTTCATATCATTATTACACTGAATAATTTTCCATCAACACAAATTGTGCTCAGAATTCATTTTCACTCTGCAGTGCAGTGTGTGCTCATATGAAACTTTCTGGCAGATTAAAACTGTGTGCCGGGCCAGAAACTGAACCCAGGATATTTGCCTTTGTTGGGCAAGGGCTCTACCATCCAAGCTACCCAATCACGTCTTACAATCCGTCTTCACAGCTTCACTCCCAACAATACCTTGCAACACACCATTGGGGTTAAGGTTCTGGTTGATTTGATTTGCCACTAACATGGACTGAGTATTCCTGCTCAAGATGCAAGTCTCTCTTTATTCCAGACCAGGTGTATGTAAAGGAATTTTGTGCAAGGAATTAGAAGTAAAGGTTGGCCCCAACATGTGGACCTTAATGTGTGCCCTGATAAATATTAATAATTGTCAAGTAGTGATTGGGACTATCAGGTACTGTAATGAAACAGGTTTTGCATATCACAATATCACATACATTTATTGATTGCAGATTCAATGATTGCTCAGAACAAATAAGGATCAAATAATCATCCCAAGAGAATTAGTGCATTTACATATATGAAAGTGTGATAATTGTTGATCTTCAGAAAGAAAAGGACTGTAAAAGTTCTGATAGAATGGACCGAATGGACAAGAAATTGTGTTACCTGACTACTAATTGTGAAATTAAACTGGTGGTGATGATTGCATTGGAACATTAGGGAGTAAAGAGAAAGAGAATCCAAAGAAAAAACATCATGGTCGAGAGGTCACTGTATAGAGACTGATTGATTAATCTGAAACAACGCACCTACCATCGTGTATAATTTCATACACTGTATTTATGCGAAACATACATTAATTGAGGTAGCCGAAATATGGCAAGGTTGCAGGCAGTGGCAGAAACTGGCTTGACACGCATCCCATATGCTCGCAAGTGAGCTGCTCTTCTCCAAGTCCAAACTTTGAATCTGCATCAGATCCAGGCATCAACTACCTTGCTGCAGTTCCTAACACTGAAGTGTCCCTCTCTCTACCACTAACAGCAAAGAAGTGACATTGATATTTTTCTCTCCTGCTCCTTCTCACAATCTGAGTCCACAAAAAATGTCATTTTTGTCCAGTCTGTGATCACGTAAGTTATTTCTCCAGTCCAAAAACTCCTAACAGTTTAATGCTGGAAAGCTTGGCATCACTTTTTGGAAGATTGCGAGTGCCGGTCTATTGGAAAATTGTGAGTGCCAGTCTATTGCAAATCGTCATTCCAGAAACTTATGAGTGATGCCCTATGGCAAATTGCCACTCCAAAAGATTGCGAGTGTTGACCTATCAAAAGCCATCCCACCAAGACTTTCAGTAATTTGACCTTCTCGTTGTTTACACTCGAAATGCCGGCAACCTCAAACAAAAGACTCATCTTTGGAGGTACCCCATGGCTTCTTTACAACAGTGAAATGAAATGTTATCTTACATAATAAATTGTTTGTGTGGGTGCCCTGGTTCCATTGGAGAAAAAATTGTATTTGTATTTGATGCTATGGCGAGGGCTGGGTGAGTACACCACACTCAGCGTACAAGTAATTTCTTTTGCGAGTATTGCTAATCCTGTCAAAGAGACACACTGCACTCTTCCATACTGCTCCCAGGGACTCTGGCATCCAGTGTTTACCCTCAGTTGCGCATGTCCGGTCGCTTGTCTCGCTCACTGAGGGCAAACTGAGATGAACAAAAAACTGCAAGAGACTTGATTCCAATCCCTGCTAACGACCAGAAGTATGAATTCAATATGCATTTTAGAATTAAAAGAAATCATCGTGCACTCACATGTATAATACTGCTCTTTTGCATATACACCTGAAATTATGAGTTAGGCCCATAATATTGTGGAATTATGTATGCTGAGTGAAAAAGAATGTATCACAAGGCTGGCGACACCCTGACGCATTTCAACCTCGTCGCTTACCTTCAAAGCTTCATAGAAGTTCTCCTGCATAAATTTCAGGATTAGAACTCCTTGAAGGAAAGATGTTGTGCGCTGAACGATGACTCAAACCCGAATCTTTGTCTTTTGTGGACAGGTTCTCTACCAACTGAAGTACCCAAGCATGATTCAAGATGTGTTCTCACTGCTACATTTCTGCCAAAATCTCATCGCCTACTGTCCAAGTTTCACAGAAGTTCCTCTGCAAAACTTGTGGGGCTAGCACCTGCAAGAAAATATTTTCAGAGACGTGGCTTAGCCACGGCTTGCGGAATTTTTTCCAGAATGGATTTTCATTCTGCAGTTGAGTGTGCACTGATATGAAACTTCCTAGCAGATTAAAGCTATTTGTCAGACCTGGATCTGAACCCAAGACCTTTGTCTTTCATGAGCAAGTGCTGTACCAAATTAGCTACCCAAGCAAGACTTATAATCCATCATCACAGCTTCATTTCCTCCACTACCTGTTATTGTATGTCATAGACATATTATGTAATCTTGAAAAATTGTATGACACTATATGGACATGGATATACTTGGCCAGCTTCACAACTGACGCTTGCATGGAGGAAAGTTTCATATCAATGCATACTCTATCACAGAGTGAAAATTCATTCTGGAAATGATCCTACAGGTTGTTATAAAGCTACATCTTGACAATATCAATTCTTCCAGGAATGCTAGTCCTCTCAGTTTTGCAGGAGAACTTCTGTGAAGCATGGAAGGTGGGAGGTGAAGTACTGGTGGAAGTAAAGCTGTGAGGATGGGTTGTGAATCGTAGTTGGGTAGCTCAGTTGGTAGAGCAGTTGCCTGTGAAGGAGGACATCCCGGGTTCGAATCCAAGTATGGTACACAGTTTTAATCTGCAAGGAAGTTTCATTAATTGTACTTTTTGTATTGTATATAATACACAGTATGTATCATTTCACCAGTATTGTTCTGTGATTGTTGATTATAGTAGTTCTTAATAGGTAGTTAAATTGATACCAGTTACACTTGGTAGGAAAAGAATGAGTCCAAAATTATTAATAACCTATGGTATAACTTTGCTTATATTTGTATTGGCATGCATGAAACTTTCTCCAGCTAAGGCTGCATCTCTATTCTCAAAATCACTGTGACATTTGCTCCTGTTCTAAATACAGTTGTTTCCCAACAGTCTGCATTAAAATGAAAGTTTCATGTAATACTCTCATCTAATTGGTTTGCCTTTACATTTAAACTAATGGGAATTCTTATTTATAACTTGAAACTGCCAAAAATTCATTAACAATTCTTTTAAATTTCTTGATGATTCCACCAACTGAAGTGCCATGCATTTAACTGGACACCAATGGTAATTTGACATGATAGATCACACAGTTTGAGGAATGAATGCTTAATTCATTCATATCAGATGTCCACAGAAAAATTCAACCAAATAAGTCCTTAAAATAATTATCTGTGTCTTTTATGACTATAGGGGGACCCACACCACAATATTAAAATACTCAGTATGTATGTATTAATGAAAGAATATCATTATTGAATGAGTATACAAAGCTTATTATCATATTGCAAAGAGACAACTTTTATCATTAACATGCATTTATTAGACCATCCTTAATACTGGACCACACGCTTACCATAACTTCTGAGCAACTTCGGGAACATTGCATCATTTGCAGTGCCTTGTCCGTTCTTTCAGGTGAACTTGACATCGGTGTGAGTTTGCACATCAGTTTTTTCATTGTACTACATGCAAAATGAAGGAATCTGATTTATTCCTTAAATTTTTCCACCATGATTATGATGATCTTAAATGATACAAGGAAATGAAGACCATTATACCTACTAGTTTATCCACACACACATATATACTAAGTTCATCATTATGCTCATTTTTACTCCAATTAATTGCCTTACAATCCTCATTTGTGTGAGTGCATCCACTGTAAAATCTGACAAGCCCAAACTCTCTTTCTTCCATATTCTAGACCTATCACTAGTAAATCCTATTTTATCCAGCAAGGATGAATAGACAGTCTTTGCTAATAATGCACAATATTTTGTTGCAGAGTGTTGTTCATTTCTGCAAGTCCCCTGGTATCATCTTACACTAATACATTCTCTCATAGAGTATTTTCTTTTGCTTATCTTGTTGCCTCTTTTAGGACTTCTCTGCATTTCCTCATTTCTCTTTCAGCAGTGTTGATCTTCTCTGACTTTGTATTTCTGTTCCTCCACTCCTTGTTTTATATTTTATGAAGAAATAAATAGTGATTGTTGCAGCACTGCAACTTTTATTATTTACATACCAATGATGTATTTCACCTGATTTAGGCATCTTCAAATTGGCTGATATTAGATGCTGTTAGGCACATGGGACACTGAACATACAAAACACTGTAGCAAATGATTCCCCTCATCATATATTTGGAAACGTAATATGGTGTCCTTTTCGAGGCATGCAACATAGTCTAATGAACACAAAACAGGACCAGGCCTACACAGATAGGTCACCGTGTAAATATGAGCAACTACACCTGTAACATGTTTATATGGTGACAGATCTATGTAGGCACAATCGTGTTTTGAATTCATTGGGCTACGTTGCCTGTCTCAACAAGGAGACCGCACAGTGTTTCTGAATGTTTGACAAGGGCAATTATTTGCTGAGACACTTTATATGCTCAGTCTCCCATGTACCTGACGCCTTCTAAGATCAGTCATCTGAAGATGCTGAATCAGGTGAAATGTGTCATTTGTAAATAAATAATAATGTCAGCTCTGCAGCTAAGACTGTTTGTTTCTTGATCATATATTACTGGTTGCTGTACCATCCCTGCCATAACTTGGAAAAAATCTTTGTATTTTATATTGTCTGTTGTCTTGTTTTTCTCCTGAGCCGTAAACTAATTGTTCTTGTTTCCTTCCCCTCTATCAATGTTTGTCTCTCTTCTGCCTGAAGCTGCAATTTTTCTCCCCTGACCTCTGAAATACCAACTACACCTTCTGCCAAATGTCACTTGGCACATCATCAAATATTATCTGTTCCTTCTGTTATTTGAATTTATTTGAATAAGCCCCAGGTTCCAAAACTTAGTTGACCTAGATTTTTAGCTGCTGCCTGCAGACACGTGTCTAACTCTTCTACTTTTATCTCAAAATAGTTAATCTTTAGTACTTGTCATGAAGTTAATGTAAATGGCATGCAGTCTGCATTTTTTAAAATAAGCAGACTTTTCAGAAATTATTATGATAAAAAACTCGTAGTTTAAATAGTCAGTTTGCTTTAATTGCGTGGGAAATTGTGTGTGAAAGTAGCGTTTGAAGTGTATGGGAAGATAAAGTTCAATCATTCATTCATTCATTCTTAAAATGTGCTCTGTAAATCACATCATAAAGGAGAGCCTGTAACGGTATGAAAAGCATTGCGTTATGCATTAACTTGGACAAGCAGCCACCATGGGTAATGTCTGTAAAGAACTTGAATATTTACTCATTTATTCATCATGTTCTGTAGATCTCATCTAGAAGGAGAATCTTCAGGGATGTGGAACAAATTGAGATACACATTAATATGAGATGAAGACGTCGTAGAAACATAATCTGTACACTGTATAAACAATAAACTACCAATATACTGCTTAATGGTGTTTACACTTATGTCGTCTAAATTTAATTCAGTAAATTAGTAAGAAATATCATTCTTGGAAGTTTCTACTTATCTGCTATTAGTAAATTTATGTTTATTTTATTACAATGATATTTTTCAAGAAAATATTCTTTTTTAAGATATATTAAGAGTGACTCCTGTTAGTAGTACACATTATTACTCATTACAAAGCTTTATAACATACATTGCTATTTGCCATTTAGCTAACAGAACTTATGAATTCCTGAATCTATATACTCAGTTAATCTGAAGAAAGCGTGGCAAACAACTTATATTTTTAATTTTCTTTTGAGCTGGTAGAGATTCCCACTTTTTTTTGTTTTATTTTAGACGTGAGCTTTGTTGAATATATTGTCGCCATAGTACATAAGTTCTTCCTGAACCCAAGATAAGGAGTCAAAGTGGCTTCTGTTGTGATAGTGTACATCACAGTTCAGTTTTAAACTGATTTTTATCATCAGCAACAACAAACAGCCAGGAGTAAAGTGAGTATAAGAATTCCAAGATCCTTAAAAAGGCTTCTTCAAGTTAGATGGTTATTTACTTACCAAAATATTCATATTGCTCGCTGCTGCCGAACAAACTTTATTTACTTTATGTGCACAGCACCAGAACATAATTGCATGAGACGAGAGGGAGTGACAATAAGCAAAATACGCAAACACCCATGTCTGAAGGTCAGTACAATGGGAGATGTTTCTAAGGGCATAACGTACTGAAATGTGCATCTTGTTTAGTGTATCTGTGTGAACTCCAAGGAATTTTACACACTGTGCTTCATTCAGTGTATGGCTATTAATATCTACTTATGGTGCTAAAAGCCATTGTTGCTTGTTTGAAATTGCTAATGTGTATCTTTGTGAGATTAAGACTTAAGCTGTTAGATGTGAACCAGTTGTAGGCCAGTTCAGATTTAATCGAGCTGTGCCTGTGAGAGTTGAGTATGTACCCTTGGTTAGTGTGCCTGTATCACCAGGCAACATTCCAATTTGTGAACTGCCCTTTAAAGTCAATGGCACATCATTTATGTAGGTTAGAAACAAGAGTGACCCCAGTACAGATACCTGTGGTGGCACTCCATATGTTATGTTCCATTCTGAGGTTATTAGCTTGCCTGAGATACAATCAGTTATGAGACTCTTTGGAGGTAGAAAAGTCCATCCAAGCATGAGGGATGCCATCAATACCATAAGTCTTCAGTTTTCCAAGTAGAATTTTGTCATTCACCCAGTTGAAGGCATTGGAAAGGTTGCAGAATATGAACATGATAATTTTAACAGATTATGACTAGTGAAAACGTACTCCTGGCAATAAATATAGGACTTAATTGTAGATTGCTTTATGTATATGAGGATAAAAGCAGCTACTATGGGAGAGGAGAGAGCTCTTGCTGTAGCACTCAGCTACTGTTTCTCTACTACTTAGTACTAAGCATTCACATAGTTGTACTTTGCACAGGAAAAATTAAAACTAAGAAAATTATGAAGCTTTCTTAGCTGCATTGTCCCAGGAAATTATACCAGAGGAAAATATTGACTGAAAATAGGCACGTCTGCAGGTCTACATATTGAAAGATTTACAGGTGCAGAGCATACAGAGCTGAATGTGCAGGTGCTGCCATGGTTTATTATGTGTGTTGATTTAAAGACATACCGAGTTAGTGTTGATCCCCTTCACAAATAATCTGTTAAAAAGATTTCCTCATTCTTTAATATTTTCATCAGTAATTCTGCAGTTATCTTCAGCTACAATCCTTTGCTTTCAGATATCAATATTGTGAACTGAATTACATCTCAGTCTGCGTATTCAGGTGTAATTTTTACAGGTTTAGTTACATTAGCAGAATACAGTTTTACTGCTATGCATATGTCTCAAATAATTAGTTGACATCTTCATTCAAAATATGCTGTAATCTTGCTAGTTTATTGAGGTAATCATATTTTTCCATGCACATTTATTTTTGGATTTTTAGGAAACATTCTCCCTTTATAAAATCTTGTCGTAATTGTTGGAATTTTCTTGTACATGCAAGCAAATGATGGACGTGTTTATAAGAGGCCAACAGGTGAGTATAGTATACACTTCTCTAACCAGAGTGTAGAAAAAGGCCATTTCTTTTTTGTTATAAACTTACATTTTCATTTTCAAACATTGTTGATTTATTAATACTTGTGTAACTGAAAGAGCGTCATCGGAATTTAATCAGTTTCGAGACAGTGCCCTTAAGCTGTAATACCCTGGCTGTAGCAGTCCTGTTAAATGAATCCATCTGTTTGTGTTTCATGTATTTGCACTGCTGAAAACACTTCCTTATTAGGTTGTTTTTTCTCTGTAATATTCTTATAATTTCTTCTCTGTTCATTAAAAAAAAGAAAGGAAATGATTTTGAATGTGACATGCCTGCTGTTCCTCCACTTTACTGATCTATAACATTTGGACATGGTCTCACTGTATATTTTTGATGTTGCTATTTTTCTGGAAGACAAAAGAGCTTTTGGTCAAGCCTAATCCTCAGTTTACCCTAAACAATTTTTAAAGAAGAAAGGCCTGTAAACCTTCACCTGGGAGCGATCTTAGTCCCTGTAATCCTTCCATATCAATGTACAGGTTTATGCTGGTGATCTCCTTACAGTAAACTGAACTTGATGTTGGTACAGTGTTGTCTGTGTACCTACAAATTTTTCCATCATGGAAAGCAGTACTCAGGAAGAGGAAACCCACTGGATGCATTGAGATTCACTCAATCTCAGTGCTTGGCCGGCTGATTAATAACAGTTCCCATTTATAGTTTTTTTGTTGGAGAAGGTAAACTACTATGCCACAACCCACAAGGAAAGAATTCACATTAATATCAATTGCCCATGAACCATGGACCTTGCCGTTGGTGGGGAGGCTTGCGTGCCTCAGCGATACAGATGGCCGTACCGTAGGTGCAACCACAACGGAGGGGTATCTGTTGAGAGGCCAGACAAACGTGTGGTTCCTGAAGAGGGGCAGCAGCCTTTTCAGTACTTGCAGGGGCAACAGTCTGGATGATTGACTGATCTGGCCTTGCAACATTAACCAAAACGGCCTTGCTGTGCTGGTACTGCGAACGGCTGAAAGCAAGGGGAAACTACAGCCGTAATTTTTCCCGAGGACATGCAGCTTTACTGTATGATTAAATGATGATGGCATCCTCTTGGGTAAAATATTCCGGAGGTAAAATTGTCCCCCATTCGGATCTCCGGGCGGGGACTACTCAGGAGGATGTCGTTATCAGGAGGAAGAAAACTGGCGTCCTACGGATCGGAGCGTGGAATGTCAGATCCCTTAATCGGGCAGGTAGGTTAGAAAATTTAAAAAGGGAAATGGATAGGTTAAAGTTAGATATAGTGGGAATTAGTGAAGTTCGGTGGCAGGAGGAACAAGACTTCTGGTCAGGTGACTACAGGGTTATAAACACAAAATCAAATAGGGGTAATGCAGGAGTAGGTTTAATAATGAATAGCAAAATAGGAGTGCGGGTAAGCTACTACAAACAGCATAGTGAACACATTGTTGTGGCCAAGATAGATACGAAGCCCACACCTACTACAGTAGTACAAATTTATATGCCAACTAGCTCTGCAGATGATGAAGAAATTGAAGAAATGTATGATGAAATAAAAGAAATTATACAGATAGTGAAGGGAGACGAAAATTTAATAGTAATGGGTGACTGGAATTCGAGTGTAGGAAAAGGGAGAGAAGGAAACATAGTAGGTGAATATGGATTGGGGCTAAGAAATGAAAGAGGAAGCCGCCTAGTAGAATTTTGCACAGAGCACAACTTAATCATAGCTAACACTTGGTTTAAGAATCATGAAAGAAGGTTGTATACGTGGAAGAACCCTGGAGATACTAAAAGGTATCAAATAGATTATATAATGGTAAGACAGAGATTTAGGAACCAGGTTTTAAGTTGTAAGACATTTCCAGGGGCAGATGTGGACTCGGACCACAATCTATTGGTTATGACATGTAGATTAAAACTGAAGAAACTGCATAAATGTGGGAAATTAAGGAGATGGGACCTGGATAAACTGAAAGAACCAGAGGTTGTACAGAGTTTCAGTGAGAGCATAAGGGAACAATTGACAGGAATAGGGGAAAGAAATACAGTAGAAGAAGAATGGGTAGCTCTGAGGGATGAAGTAGTGAAGGCAGCAGAGGATAAAGTAGGTAAAAAGATGAGGGCTGCTAGAAATCCTTGGGTAACAGAAGAAATATTGAATTTAATTGATGAAAGGAGAAAATATAAAAATGCAGTAAATGAAGCAGGCAAAAAGGAATACAAACGTCTAAAAAATGAGATCAACAGGAAGTGCAAAATGGCTAAGCAGAGATGGCTAGAGGACAAATGTAAGGATGTAGAAGCTTATCTCACTAGGGGTAAGATAGATACTGCCTACAGGAAAATTAAAGAGACCTTTGGAGAGAAGAGAACCACATGTATGAATATCAAGAGCTCAGATGGCAACCCAGTTCTAAGCAAAGAAGGGAAGGCAGAAAGGTGGAAGGAGTATATAGAAGGTTTATACAAGGGTGAAGTACTTGAGGACAATATTATGGAAATGGAAGAGGATGTAGATGAAGGCGAAATGGGAGATACGATACTGCGTGAAGAGTTTGACAGAGCACTGAAAGACCTGAGTCGAAACAAGGCCCCCGGAGTAGACAACATTCCATTAGAACTACTGATGGCCTTGGGAGAACCAGTCATGACAAAACTCTACCAGCTGGTGAGCAAGATGTATGAGACAGGCGAAATACCCTCAGACTTCAAGAAGAATATAATAATTCCAATCCCAAAGAAGGCAGGTGCTGACAGATGTGAAAATTACCGAACTATCAGTTTAATAAGTCACAGCTGCAAAATACTAACGCGAATTCTTTACAGACGAATGGAAAAACTGGTAGATGCGGACCTCGGGGAGGATCAGTTTGGATTCCGTCGAAATGTTGGAACACGTGAGGCAATACTGACCTTACGACTTATCTTAGAAGAAAGATTAAGAAAAGGCAAACCTACGTTTCTAGCATTTGTAGACTTAGAGAAAGCTTTTGACAATGTTGACTGGAATACTCTTTTTCAAATTCTAAAGGTGGCAGGGGTAAAATACTGGGAGCGAAAGGCTATTTACAATTTGTACAGAAACCAGATGGCAGTCATAAGAGTCGAGGGGCATGAAAGGGAAGCAGTGGTTGGGAAAGGAGTGAGACAGGGTTGTAGCCTCTCCCCGATGTTATTCAATCTGTATATTGAGCAAGCAGTAAAGGAAACAAAAGAAAAATTTGGAGTAGGTATTAAAATTCATGGAGATGAAGTAAAAACTTTGAGGTTCGCCGATGACATTGTAATTCTGTCAGAGAGGGCAAAGGACTTGGAAGAGCAGTTGAATGGAATGGACAGTGTCTTGAAAGGAGGATATAAGATGAACATCAACAAAAGCAAAACGAGGATAATGGAATGTAGTCAAATTAAATCGGGTGATGCTGAGGGAATTAGATTAGGAAATGAGACACTTCAAGTAGTGAAGGAGTTTTGCTATTTAGGAAGTAAAATAACTGATGATGGTCGAAGTAGAGAGGATATAAAATGCAGACTGGCAGTGGGAAGGAAAGCGTTTCTGAAGAAGAGAAATTTGTTAACATCGAATATAGATTTATGTATCAGGAAGTCATTTCTGAAAGTATTTGTTTGGAGTGTAGCCATGTATGGAAGTGAAACATGGACGATAACTAGTTTGGACAAGAAGAGAATAGAAGCTTTCGAAATGTGGTGCTACAGAAGAATACTGAAGATAAGGTGGATAGATCACGTAACTAATGAGGAGGTATTGAATAGGATTGGGGAGAAGAGAAGTTTGTGGCACAACTTGACTAGAAGAAGGGATCGGTTGGTAGGACATGTTTTAAGGCATCAAGGGATCACAAATTTAGCGTTGGAGGGCAGCGTGGAGGGTAAAAATCGTAGAGGGAGACCGAGAGATGAGTACACTAAGCAGATTCAGAAGGATGTAGGTTGCAGTAGGTACTGGGAGATGAAGCAGCTTGCACAGGATAGAGTTGCATGGAGAGCTGCATCAAACCAGTCTCAGGACTGAAGACAACAACAACAACAACAACAACAACAACATCAATTGCCCACTGTGTTTTGTGGAGCAGCAATGTCTACAAGATATGAATACATAGCATCATGTCGTCCTTACACTCTACTTGGTTATTCATCATACAGATTTCCATACACATGGCCACTATTTTAGCACCTAGAGCTTAACTGAATGATATCTAGCAGCCTTTTCCGTTGTGCCTGTTTGTTACTCAATACCTCCTCCTACTTTTTGAGTAGCTATTGAGCCTTTTCAGATCCTTTGTTTTTCATAGTTTGACTTTGTGGATATAGTAATATAAAGTCCTTGGACTAAAAATAATGTAAGGAGTAAAAGTAACAACTCACTGATTAGATGAGCTGCTGAGCTGTCGACAGGCACATAAACGAGACTGTGTACAGTGCTACATTTTGGATTAACCGTTCTCCAGAGCTTTAAAATACACATATATGGCCACATTGTCCCAACTGACTACACTGTGCCATCACTGTAACTAGAGTGGGAGTGAATGGGTGTGACGGATGGAGTGGGTGAGGGTAGTGAGGGCTGGGGAAGAGTGGCTGACAGCACAGCTGGGAGCAGGCGCAGAGAATAGGGAAGTGGTACTGGTAAGTTCGTTTTGGCCGCAGGCAGGGGGAGTTGTGCTGTGCACTCAGTGACAAGAAAGAGTGGACAGGGAGGGTTGGTTTGAACACAGAAAGTGAGAGGTTGTGGAGAGGAGTGTGAGAAATCAGGGAACATGGTAGAGGTTAACGTGGAACTGGGGATAGTGAAAACTGATGCCAGGGGGTTGTGGTGTTGAAGGATATGATGTGAGAACAATTCCCATCTATGTAATTGAGAGAAGCTACAGTGAAAGATGGCTATGTTGTTTCAGCTTGGGATGGTATTTGGTGATGGTGCATACACTGGCAGACAGTACCCACAGACCTGCCTACAAACAGTTTTGCATGCCGTATCCACAAATGCCCCTGATCTTCTTACCACCACCAGGTACCAGCTGCAAAAGAGCACCACATCCCCTCACCCTTATCACCCAGTAAGAGTTCAGACTGGAGTGACTTAGCCGTACCCTTTACCATGGCTTCTCTGAATTACATAGATAGGAATTGTACTTCCTGTTTATCACTTGATCACATAATGCTCCTGGTATCAGTCTTCACTAGTCCCAGATTGACACCCACCTCTTTCCTGTCCTTGTGACCTTCACTTCATTCATTATGAATTCACACCGTCCTCTCCAGTCTCCTCTTTCTATGTTCCTTTTTCTCCTCCCAGTCTAATTTTTGGCATTGAGTGCTGAGCACAACTGCCTCTGCCTGCAGCCAGAATGAGTTGGCCACTGCCACATGCCTATTCCGTGCTTTTGCTCTGTGCTTTCAGCCACTCTTCCTGAACTCTCCCTCCCTCCTTTCTGCTTCATTCCTCACCCTTGCCCATTCTTTCTGAGAGAATCCGTCACCACAGCAACAGTGTCAGCACAGTGAAGTCAGCCAGGACAAAATAGACTTGCCGTGTGGTGGAGAGACAGACAGAGAGAGAGAGAGAGAGAGAGAGAGAGAGAGAGAGAGTGTGTGTGTGTGTGTGTGTGTGTGTGTGTGTGTGTGTGTGGTTACCTTTGAGGAAAGATTCGTGTGAAAGCTAGCAATGTTCTCAGTGCCTTAATTATTCATTGAATTGCTATCTTTACTCCTCAAATTATTCATAGGTATAATTTGATGTTCTTGACACAGTGCTTTTGAGTGGATAAGTTGTATAAAATCCAACCTTTCAATTTTTTATCAGTTTTAATTATGTATATACTGCAGTGCCTGAGCATTAAATTTACACAGCATGTAAAAGAATTGAAATTCTGTGTGTATAAAATGCTGGAAACAATTTTTCACAAGACTCATGATGTGTAAAATTTGTTAAAATATTGTGTAAAATGAACCTAAAAATTAAAAAAAAGCATTGGGGGCTAATGTGCAAAATTTTAACTTTCCCCAGCTTTGTGTATTGCCTGATTTCTCCCTAAAATAATAAGTTATCAAATTTCCAGTTCAATCTGTGGTATGTGCTGTTCTCCTCATTACAACATTACAGGCTTTAGTGTATATATTCGCCTGTCCGCCTCTGTAGCATAGCGTTGCCGCCTGCCACACAGGGGGCCCGGGTTTGATTCCCAGCAGGGGACTGGGTGTCATGTGCCTTTCATCATCATTGACTTGCAAGTCACCGAAGTGGCGTCAGCTAAGAAAGACTTGCAATACGGTGGCCGAATTCCCCCGAATGAGACCTCCCGACCAGCAATGCCATCCGATCATTTCATTTCGTATATTCATTACACATCGTTCAAATTAAATTTATTAGTTGAATAAACTGTGCATTTTGATTTTAATTTTTATGTATATTCTGTGTGTGGTAACAGCCAATTCAGGGAACTTTGTTGACAGCATTTCACATACATTTATTGTTATTGTTGTTATTGCTACTATTATCATTGTTATTATGGAAGTACTTCTTGTGAAGCAATGAAGAAAGCAGTGAAAAGATTTTGTTCTATGTGGATAAGAAACTTTAAAGTTTATCTTGTCATGGAAGCAGAGCTTACAATCTTATTGATGACAAAGTGAAAAAGACAAATCACAGTCTTTCCTAAACTGACGAGACTACATTGCACAATACCTCCAAGGATGTCGTCTATACTAGGACATTCACCACCTAACACAAATGGACTTCCCCTTGTGCCATTACAATATCAAACAATTTAAGGAACAAAGGTAACATCTCACCAAATAGGTGAGACACTGAATAGTTTATAGATATTTATAAACAAGGCCTTGTATGTTCCTAGCTCAGGTGAATCCTTCTGCAGGAATGCAGAGTGAACACACACACACACACACACACACACACACACACACACACACACACACACACACACACACACACACCCTTGCATGGCTATGTTCTTCAGAGCTTTAGAATATACATACACACTGATTTATAGATGGATTTCTATCACTGTTTAAGAGCTATTTTCCAAGGAAAAAACATGCACTGACAAGACTCCACAAAAGCTATGAACTACAAAAGGAATCAGAATATCATGGACAAAGAAAAGAAAATTATATCTGCAATTGTAGTGTACAAGCCACCACCTTTATTTTTTCAGACTTACGGGAAAAAGCGATATGCTCTTTGAATTTTGAATTCCAACCTTAATCCTCTGTGTGCCACTCCTGAGCACTCCTCTGGTAGCATGTACCACTGGAGCTGGTTAAGCATATCCATAGGCCTGTCACACTACTAATCAGTCCCTTGACACAACTTTCTGCTCTTCGTTGTATGTTTTCTGTCTCCTCTCTCAATCCAACATCATAAACATCCCTGACTTATAAGCAGTACTCAAGAAGACTTCTTGCAACTGTTTTCTAGACCTTTCATGGAGGAATTACATTTCCTTAAGTTTCTACCATTGAATCTTATTGTGTGGCATCAGAGTTTCTTACAACTACTTGTATGTAACATTTCTCTTTTTTTAACACTACAAGATTATTTGTAGGTATTTTATAGTTGTTACTGTTTCTAGTAATATTTTGCCAATATCATAATTTTACAGTAATGTGTCTATTCACCTATTTATGTGCAATATGTTACGTTTATTTAAATTGAGGTCAACTGTGAGTTCTTCCACTAATGATCAGGCCTCTGCGAGTCTTTCTGCATTTCTCTACAGTCTTCTGGTATTGTGACCTACCTATAGATAACAGCAACGTCTGTGAACAGCCTCTTGGAGCTTCCAACGTTATCCACTATATATGAAATAACCAATAACAATGCTGTAATACTCCCTTTGAGTATTCCTGAAATTACCATTACATCTGTTGATTTGAAATGGCCAGGACAAGCAGAGAGTTAGGGTTATTTCATATTTCAAGAAATAGTATGCTACTGTAAGAAAAGGGCAACTAAAAAGTGGAAATATTTACATGCTCAGGAAAGTAACTGCAGGTAGCAGTGCCATCTGTCAAGGAGGCACTTAAAACATTTAGCTCTTGCCAGAAGAATATGGAGGAATGTGACTCAAGTTTAAAAGATTAGTTGACCAACCACTGGATAGGTGTGTACAGTTGACAGAACAAAAGCTGTCTACACAGAAAAAGGCTAAGTCCCACATTGGACATTCTCGTTGTGTACAGACACACATTAATTTATGCAACACTTTTCCCCCTTGATGTCGATGTTGTATTATAGCAGCATATTGTTATACCATTCAGACATGCTACATACAAAATTCAAAATTAGTACCAATTAATCACTATACAATTTAGTATAGGATATCAATGATGATTGCGAAAAATCTAGCAATTTGACAGACAGCTGAAAGAGATGTTTGTGTTGCTGTGTGAGTAGCTCACAGTCAGAGTGCTTGGTTCTCACTCACTGAACCAGAGTTCCGGTCTGCTGTATGGCTATATTTTTGGATGTTCCCGTAATGGTAGATGCCAATGGCCTCTCTGAGGTAGTGTCTCTCTTCTTCTTGACTACAGCATGGGTGCATATTATTTGTAGTCTTCAAGAGAACTATTCTAGTATAGGCTAACAGGAACTATATCTAAAAGCTAACAGAATCTTGGAATAAAATCCATTCAGGTTATTTTAAGGCCATTCACTTCATAGAAGTAAGAGAAAGTTGTTATTGTGAGGGGTAAGCGATTTTAGATCAGTCAGACTTCTTGCAAAATTCTACCTTTTACGAAGCTCATATTTCAGTTTTGCGAGAGAGTAACTAATTGAATAATTATTCAGTTCTTTATCATGAATGAAGCTGGTAATGATAAATTTTTTTATCAAATTCCACAAAAGTTAGCACCATGCTCAACAAAAATCCTTTTGCTCTTTTATTCGAGAACACTAAATTTCACTATCACTCTCAATTTTGAAAACAGTTAGGTCCTAATTAAGTTGGCAAAGAAAATGATTTGTCTGTTTGCATAAAACTATTCCCAGACGTAGCAGACAGAATGAGCGGAAAAAATTATTAAGAAGAGATTGTGTAAGAGAGAATAAATGTTTGATTATGAGCACATAAATTTTGATATTGAAATAAAATTACAAAGAACTTGAGAAAAATAAGTTCAACTATTCAAAATAATGGCTCTGAATAAGACAGTGGAATTCTATTGGACAGTATTTTGTAAAATTCAGCTATACATGTATAATGATCCAAAAGAGTTATCTCTTCCAGTTGACAGTACAAGTGTAGAATACGGTTTTCCAAGGGAAAAGTATGGTTCATTTCTCTGTGAGTTTCAAGAAAAATAGAACTCAATAACATAGGTGGTCTGTGGCTATGACACTACGGATACCAGGTGATGCAATGTACTACTATTTGCCTTAATGCCGTTATAATTTAGTTTGAGAAAGTATTTGAGTTCTGACTTGATACTGTGTGTAATTTACCCAGAGGATATTATCATTACTGAAAATGAGTTTGAATATAGAGGAAAGGAACCTATTACAAGCGAGTTCACTAATATGAGAAATCTAGATTCTGACTAAAGTAAGTGTTCAGCTCTGTTGGAAGGTATCAGGACTTACATGTGATTGCAGTCTTTCTTGGTATATTCCACTGATGAATTCTTCTTGGGTTATCAGTTGAGAGGTGGTGTCGTCATGTCGCGATGTTTCTTCGCCAGAAAATGATGGGTACGAAACTCGTTGAAACGTTGCAAAAAAGACAACGCCTCTGCTCGGCTGATAACCTGAGAAGACTTCATCAGTATCAGAACTTAAGTTTTCACAGCACCTGAGGCATAGAGCAGTGACAATAAGACATTTACACAGCTGGATAATGTTGAGAATCCTTGATGTTAAAAGTTTTGAATTTCATTTTTTGAGTGTATGTGATTGTAGGGCTTTAAAATTTGAAGTTGCATAGCTGTTGTACCAATGTTCATTTGATTATATTCTTCACAAAGCACTGTTTCATTTTCTATAATGAATTGTCCTTCAAACCAATCATTGTAACTAGGAGGCTAGGTTTCTAGTGTAAGATGGCTTATCCTAATATGTGACACTATGGGTATCATAATACACAACAACATCACGTATTAGAACACAGTATCTCATATTAGGGTATCTTCATCTTGCTACCTCAGTAGCTAGATTCAATCTCATGTGTTTGCTAAGTGGTTTGATAATTTTGTAAGTTTTGTGAAGCCATCTGATGGTGTTCTTGTTGTGCTTACACTTGATGAACATCAAATCACATTTGTGCGATAGACAAAGCAAGAGAAAACAGTGACCACATGATCTGTTTATCAACCCATTTCTCACATAAATTACAGTTTCTTGTGTGGAATTCATGGGACTATTTACAATACATTATACCCAAGAAATACAAACCTGGTGGGCAAATAACCCAGGTTTGCTAAAATGGCCTCTGGAAAATGGGACTCTTCCATGTAACAGGCCTATACTTAGAGACAATGACTTCGCAATACACCAGGAGTTTGCCATACGAGAAGCAACAACAGAGTAAATGCGAGTCCAGTTGTTTTCTGGCCAGCTCTGAAAATCAAGAGCCACCTGATGTAGTAAAATCAGCAAATCCTGAAGCTGTGAAACTGCTAACATTGTTTCCATACAGGGAACATTTGAAATGATTCAAAGAGATGAAAATCTGTAGCAGATTCAAAGGAGACACAAGTGAAAAAAGAAATAGAAAAAAAACCACAGGAAAGAATCTTCCAGTCATTCATAGCCTGATACAAATTTGATTGAGGCCAGTTCTTCAGATGTGCACTCTGAAGAAAAAGATGCCAAATGCGTATCCTCCAATGGTAATTTCTTTGAAGACTAACATGGAGGAATGGGCACAGAATATGTGGAATGCTGTCCTTTGACTCCTGCAGAATGTTAACTTCAGAAAGAGCTTTAGTATGCCCTGACTGCAATTCTTATGCACAATAAACCCTAAAAATGTTGGAGAAGCAGTAAGGAACAGAACATTATTATTTTAGAGTTTGGTTGTTCATATATTGGTTGATACTGTTTTCTCCGACTGTCTTATATTGGGACACCATTTCTATTTCTATTCAGACTAACGTGTATAAGATTTTTTCAATTTTACGTGTATTAAGCAGAACGAATTCAATAAATAAAATGTAAAGTACTATGATTCCATGTAGATTTCTAATTAATAAACATACAGTTATATCAAATGTTGTAATATAAAGTGGAGTAATGTAGGATGAAAAAATGGAAACTCCAAATAGGAATATCACCAATGTAGGAAAAGATAGATTGCTACTTATCATAAAGAAGACGCATGAAGTTGCAGACAGGCACAATTAAAAGACACGTAAGCCACATCCTTCATCAGTAAACACACACACACACACACACACACACACACACACACACACACACACACACACAATTCATAGACACAAGCAAGTACACATCATGCACATGACTGCCTACTCCAGCTTCTCAGGCTGAGATGCTGGAGTTGGTGGTCAATTGTGCATGAGGTGCGCTTGATTGTGTGTGTGAATGGTGTGTGTGTGTCTCTCTCTTTTACTGATAAAGGCTGCAGCGTAAAGCTCTATGTAACAGTCTTTAATGTGTCTTCTTTACAGTAAGCAGCAGTTTGTCTTTTCCTACTGTGTAGGATGAGAAAAGTTTCACATCAGGGATGTTGCTGGTATGAGGTCCACCCAGCTTTGGCATCAGTTACCTGTCTCATTCGATGAGGCATGGGGGCAGCCAGCCTCCGAAAATGTGTCTCATCGCCCGTGAAACTCTCCCATCTGTCCATCACTAGGCCTGGGGTCCAGAGTCTGCTAGTGTAAGATCATGTGATGCTTCATTTTGTCCCATAGATTTTCAATGGGATTCAAGTCTGGCATTTGGAACAGGCCAGTCGATCAGGTTGACATCAGCTTATTGTGAAAACCATTGCCGAACAATTTGACTCGTGTGAACCAGTGAGTGATCCTACTGGAACTGAATCACTTCATTGGGGCAGTGCACTGAACCTACTGTACGGAACAAGTGCCTGAACACTATTCCTCATGGTCTGCATATGCTGAGACATTCCGACAGTAAATGATTGTTTGTCTTATACTTGTCTGTGTTGCATTGTTTTATCATGTTTGACATACTGTGGCTGCATTTGTGTTATGCTTGCAACACATCAACAAACAATACAATGTAAAAAAAAATGCCGTCAAGGGAATGTGAATCTTAATTACTTCCATCGAAATTCATATTCCTCAAGTGCTGCCACTTTTCTGCCATGTAAGTATTAAGGTCTTTTCTTAATTATGTATTCAAGGCAGAAACATTGTGGTGTTTCAGACAGATAAAAGTAAGTGTTATAGTGTATTATAAGGTGATACATTGTAATTATACACAATAACCAAAAATCGAAAAGGTCTATAAATAAAATCATTACATTAAGAAGGCGAAAAATACACAGCTAGAAGTGTGTTACTTATGGCACTGCCACCATTGCCAATGTGTGCGTTTCATTTTCACAGGTGTGAACACTAAACAAACAAAGATACGCAAGCTTATCAAGAGATGGGAACAGTTTTGTTTCGTTGACTGTACCTGGTAAAACAGTCGATGACAGAAGGGATCCTTCACGATATACAATCTCTGTAAAAGAATGTCTAAATAAATAAAGACCACTGCACAGTCATTATATAAAAGTATACAAGTATAGATAGAAAAATGCTAAATGAATTACATTTGGCTGTCAAAAGGGCAATGCCTGAAGCAGTCAGTGACTAAGTGACTACCTCAATAGATTCTTATAAAATGGCATCATACAAAACACAGACAAATGCTGGTTGGCTGGTCATGGTACTAAAGGTAATGTTCAGATACTCATGGATGACACAGGAACTTAAATTGATGAAAAACAGAAATGCTCTGTTTTCAAATGTTTCTTTACAAATGAAATCCAGGAGTACTGCCCCTGTTTAATTCTCACACCACTGCAAATATGAATGATGTACTTAGGGGCTACTGAAAGGAAATTAAACTTGTCACCTCATTGTGCAACATGAGTAGTACATTGTCAGTAGAGAGTACATGTTCCAGGTTTCCCACAGAAACAGTTCTGCTGTAGTATGGATAACAGGTGCATCACAGTGTGGAGTTGAAATGGTGTGGTGTGTTGGAAACTTCTTTCACAGTTAAAGTATGTGGAAGGTACAATTCTTTGACCAATGCCACACATAAGTGCATGATACTGATTGAGATGTCCAGATCTTTCAACATATGATTTTCATGTTTTCAGCTAGTTGAAAAATACCTGGGTGGCAAGAGATCATCCAATGATGAGGACATTCAAACGGTGGTTCTCAAATGAATCTGAAGTCAATGAAACTGAAAAGGCTCCATGGCCCAGTGGAATCCCTGTCAAATTCTATACAGAATTTGCAGCTGAGTTTCTTTCAACCATTATACACCACTGATCCCTCAAACAAAAAGCTCTGTCCAGTCACTGGAAAAAATTACAGGTCCACCTGCCTACAAAAAGGGTAGCAGAATGAGCCACAAAAGTACTGTCTAATAACTTTAATTTTTGACATCTATATGTTTTGGAATTTTAGAAGTAAGTCTACACTCCAACATTATGGGATATCTCAAACAGAACGACCTCCTCCATACAGACCAGCAATGGGTTCTAAAAACATTGATTTTGCACATTCCTCACATTTCATTCTGAAAGTCAAGGCAAGTAGGTGGATGCAGTATTTATAGACTTCCAAAAACCATTTAATCCAGCACCACATCAATATGATAGTATGATGTTACAGTGTTTCACACAAAATTTGGGACTAGATTTAGCATTTCTTGGCAGGAGGGATGCAGCATGTTAGATCAGCTGCAGAATCAACGGTAGTTGTAGTAATTTGTGACATGTCTCAGGGAAGTAGGTTGAAATTCTTGCAGTCCATGTTAATGACCTAGCAGGCAGTATTAAGAGTATCCTCAGACATTTTTCAGATGACACATTTAGCTATAATTCAGTACAGTCTCAGAAAATCTGCATAAATAGTAAGACCATGATAAAACTTCAGACATTTGAAAAAATTATCAACTTGCTTAAAATGTTAGAAATGTAAGAATGTTGTGGCCTATGACTACAATAGCAGTGAATTACAATTGGAATCATTCAGCTTATACAAACAATTTGTCACAGTATGAAATCCAGCAATTGGTTAGGTTCAGTTATAGGTAAAGCAGGTGGAACTGAGAAACTGCAACCAATCTACAAAGGGGATTGTTTACAAAAAAACTCTTGCAACTCACCCTATAGACAGTGAAGGGTAGCACAGATTGTGGCAGGTTTGTTTGACCGACAGGAGAGTGTTGTAGAAATGCTGGAAAAATGTCAGCTGGCTCACTCTTGAAGAATACTTACATTGTCTCAAGAACCAGAATTAAGTGAGAATTTCAGATATATGCTACAGCCTGCTAAATATCACTGCCATAGGGATGTGAAATCAATATATTATAGTAGATACAGCATGTACAGAGGCATTTCATTAATCATTCTTCCCTTGCTCAATATAATAGAATAGAATGGGGAGAAATATTCTGTTCCATGCTTTTCACACTGCTTTACAGAGTGCGGATGTACTTGTCAATGTAGAAAGTGATGTCTGGTTGTGTCTAAATTTGTGCGGATGGATATGTGTGTGTGTGCGCGCGAATGTATACCTGTCCCTTTTTCCCCCCCAGGGTAAGTCTTTATGCTCCCGGGATTGGAATGACTCCTTACCCTCTCCCTTAAAACCCACATCGCCTTTCTGCTCCCGGGATTG